>NW_017731684.1:1712205-1747172 GCF_001890085.2 Hipposideros armiger | reverse complement strand
CGGCAACTGATCTGCCTCGCCCGGGAAGAGCACAATGATGGTGCCAACTTGGGCCAGTGAAGCAATGTCCTCCACAACTAGACTGAAGAACAAAACGAAAGCAATTTGTCTGTTCTTCTTACCCCAATTCCCCAGCACTGTTCCCTTCCCCCAATACCCCAATAAAAATCTTTAAAAAAGAAAAAAAAAGCCTTACTGAACAGTGTTCTGGTTTCATTATTTATCTGTTGGATGTAACTAGTTTTTATTTTTAAATGACATTTTCTTTTAAATTAAATAATCAGTTTGGGGCTTTTGATAAGGTCGTCATCAGGAAGTTAAGTCTTCCATTTTTATTTCTGTTGATTTAAAAAATAACTGTCCAGGTTCACAATTGGTTAACATTTATTGCTTTTATTTTTAGGAGTTGGCAGAGATCCGTCACTATTTTTCCACTAGCGTTTTCTAGGTTTTCTGTGTCTTCTCCTCCTCATGAAGTTTCCCAGCATGAAATGTAAAGAAGTGTCCCATTGGTGGCCAGTTCCCAAGACAGTCCCATATTTTCCAGTGTTTTATCATTAATAGGAGGTGAGGCAGTTTTACAATCCATTTAAAGCTTTCCATTAGTCAGATCCCGAACCTTAGCATACTTTCTCTATCTTGGACTCCAGAATATTTTCTTAGACTAAAGACTTTACGGGGAAATCTCATTAGGATTCTAAATTGTTATAATCACTGCCTCCAATGTAAGTGCTTCGTAAGGGAAAATGTAGCACTGAAGGAAAGAAGAAGCTCGTAGCACAGACTTTAGAACATGTGAAGCTCTGGCAAAGGTCGTGGAATACATTGGCACCCTTTCTTACCTAAAATATTTGACCGTGACTCCCACCCTGAGGCGGGTTAGGAACATAAGGTCTCCTTTTGGGCTATGAACCTCATAAGCATATATGCTCAGTGACTAAGAGTACTTTCTGTATCTTTGCTACATCTAGTACCACCATTTTTGACATTTTTCTTTAAATTTGCTGCCTTTTTAACCAACCAACCAACCAACCAACCAACCAACCCCCCTGCAAATGTAAAAGTAACATAAAGTGCCTCGTATAAAATACCAATATTCCTAGCCTAAAACTGAATGTTATTGGGTTATTAAATGCAGTAAAAACACACCAGTTACTTAGTTCTGTCTAGGTGCTCCTGTCCACCAAGGCTCTGCTTTCTCTCTGCACAACAGGGATAGAACTGGTTTTAGAGACATGCTAAATATATGCTAGCACAAAATCAGGAGTTTCTGAGGGCTTTTCAGAGGGATTAAAAGAGAACCATAAAGGGATTTTTTATCCCCCTGGGATACACTGTTATTTAGGTGCCCCTCTGGGGGTCTCATGAGGTCATCTCAAACAGTGGTGTAAGCCCCACACTTGGGCATTCCCAGGATCAACTTGGCAATTCCTGCCCCCTCAATATATTTCAGAAAATGTTGGTGAAAGATTTGATCCTTAAGTTAGGTCAAAATTAGTGTAAGTGACCTTCTGGAAGAATCTCCACTGTGTGAAATGCTTGCATGAAACTTGGTTTTCAAAAGACAGATGTTACAGCAGTGCCCCAGGTCAGACTGTCCTAATTTTCCTGTCTGTCGCTTTCATTTCCCCTCGTCCTCCCTTTCCTTTCCCCCTTCCTCCTCTCTCTCTTTCCCCTCCTCCTCACTCCTTGTTAGTCATCTTCAAAGGACAGTCACCTGTGGGAGTGGTGTTTTTTCTTTTTTTTTCTTTTAATCAGTAAATGTGGGAGCAGACACACTTCAGATGTTCCCCAGGGTATGTCCAGTAATTCCCAGTTCACCCAGTTCTGTGATGTTCTTAGTTAGGGCCATAGAAAAGCTCTTAGCAACAACATTTGTTTAGGGTATTATTAAAATGTGTGCTCACTGCAGCTTGTACCCTCCCCCACCCTCAACCCTTAAGAAAGCAAACTGAAGTCTAAGGAAATTGAACTTAGGCATGGAGCTACAGGGTCATGAGGAAATTTTGGCATGCTCAGTGATTCCTGAAGCCCAGGTGGTAACGTTTTTTCCCCAGCAGAATTTCAACTTTTAAAAGAATTTGTTTGCTTCATTTATTCAATTATTTGTGTCTTTGGTGTCATTTTAGGGAAGCAATTTACCTAAAATCTAGTCAACATTTGTGGAATTGTCCTGCTCACCTCTGCTTCAGTCTCCTTCTATTGGAAATTGCCCAATCAAGTGCTACTTCCTGGTTGCTGTAGGAGCAGCCATTTTCTATACCAGTGCCCTCTTCTCTGGTCACTGTTGGTTTGTCTGGGGACAGGCACCTGACTCCAACTAAGCCACCTGGAACTCTTCCTTAGGATCCTTGAACACGGGCCCTGAGGTGAAGGTTGAAGCTTTTTCTCTCTGGGGACTACAGTTGTAAAAGATGAGGCTTGGGATCTGTTGTGGCCAAGTTTTCCTTTCTGTAGAAAAAGTCAGTGAACCATGAGATTGAAGGTGACATACAGAGAAAGTCAGAGTTTTGATTGTGTTTGAACCCCTGATTGTGTCCTTCCTGAGACCTGGCTTCCTCCCTGACCTTTCTACTGCCTAACTGATTTATAAAATATCAGAATATCCTTCTTTAGATTTTCCTTTTTGCTTAGGGCACTTCGTGTTGGGATTTATTCTTCTGTGACCACAAAAAGGCCTAATAAGTGATAAGTGATTGTTATACAATGAGTCTGCTTCAGTGACCACTGACATAATATTATGAGCAGAGAAAAAAAGAGACAAGGGCCAGAGGAGTAACCTACAGTATCTCAGTTTTGAGCCCTCACAAACAAACTATGTAGCAAGTAACAGTTTTCCCCCCATTTTGGATATTAGGAAACTGAGGCTCTGAGAAGTTAAGAAACATTCCCAGAGTTATGCAGCTAGTAAAGGGCAGAATCAGGATTTGAACCTATGATGGTCTGACTCAAAGCTTATTTGTTTTTCCAACTTTACCATTGTAACCTCCCAACTGATATTTCTTGATTTTCTCTTATTTGTGTTAGTTGTGTTTTGTTGGAAAGGATGGACTAAAGATGGACAAAAATGATTGGAAATCTCTCCCAATCTCTCCCAGAATCATAGAACCTATAAAAGATAAAAGGAACCTTACAGATTAAGTTCCCCAGACCGTCAGATATTTTACAGATTAGGAACTTTGGCCCTAAGAGGCAAGGATACATGTCCAGGGTCCCATAGCGATTAAACGGCAGTCCTGTAATTTGAATTTATCTCCCAACACCAAGATGTTTGCCTTTTCTTTCAGACACATTTTTGTTGTTGTTGTTTTGTTCTAAGTTTAAAAGTCACTTCCTCCATAAAACCTTTGCAATCTCTATACTAGATGAATTGCTTTTGTTATAGGCTTCCCTGCCAGCCTCGCTTTCTCCATTCATAGCATTTTATCCCTGGCTTAAGTGTTTGTTTAGCAGTCCATCTTCCCTACCACATAGTAGCCTCTGTGAAGGTAGGAACCCTGTCTATCTTGTTCGTTATCATCTCCCACATGATATATGCTTAATATGTCTAAATGGTGACTAAGTAAATAAATACAAAAGCACATGGGATCCACAGCAGTGTTTTGGTATTTAAAGCAATTGCGCTATATGGTATTGGTACATATCTCCCTGCTGTAATTCTTTGATTTTTGCTGTTGTAATCATATATGTAGCATTTAAACTTGTAGCCTTGGGAAGAAAAACATTCATAGATAAAGTACCAGGAACCACATTTCTTTCCTCTTTTCTTATTAATTTCAGTTTACTAGAACAGGCTTCTGTTATATGTACTGAGTAGTCCCTGGCAGCTACATAAGAAATAATTCAGACCAGTGTAGAAATTACTGGTGGTCGTTCCCATCCTTTGGGCATTTGTATTTTGAAGAAGACTTGTGTGAATGAAGTGAATCTGTCACTTGTAAGTTGTATCAGGGAGGTTGGAAAAGAAGGAGCAGAAGTTATGTGGCAGGATGGGAGAAGGCTAGGGAAAGAAGGTGACCGAAGAATTAAGGCTTGAAAGATCAATAATATTTTGCTGGGGGTGACAATAGTAGGAGCAGCTTTCTCTTATTGAGATTGATAGATTTTGTCCCTTTTGACTAAACGTGTAAAATCACTCCTTCAAACCTCTTGCCTAAAGCCAATTTGTTTTTACCTAATTTTTCACGTCACATTCAACAGTGACAAATTTTCATAAATTACATTAGTCGTTTTAAACTCATTATTAAAAAATACTCCACACCCCCACGCAGATGGATTACAAACCACCAGTTGTGTATTCAACAGATACAGAAACATAAGGGTGTTGAAGAAATGGAAATATCTGATGATTAAGGTAGATGAGGACACACCGTAATCTTTTTATTTGACAGAAATTGCTGTATAACAGAAGTGATGTGTGACGCAGAACGTTGTCATGATGGAGGATGATTTTCGGCACACTTTAAAACACATCTTCTCTCAACCATAGCTCACACCTGACTGACTGCACCGAACAAGTTGAAACTTGTCACACATTGTTACTAAGGTTCAATGCACCGCTTCCTGTATTTAAGATCCCTGTCTTTCCACTGGATGGCACTCGGCAGCAGCATTCACCATATTTTGTGATCACAATGGAAAGGCTCTGTGTCACACATCACTTCTGATATGACAATTTCTGTCAAATAAAAACATTGTGGTGTGCCTTCATCCACCTTATTCACCAGATCTGGCACCATGCGACTTCTGGCTCTGCCCCAAAGCCAAAATGATTCAGGACATCGAGGCAGCCACCACAGCACAACTAAAGATACTCATGAAAAAGAACTTCCAGAGCTGCTTCAGAAAGTGGCAAGAAGGTTGGGATAAGTGTGTTTGAAGCAAGGGGGCGTACTTTGTTGGGGATTAATGGCAATAAGTCTTTTACTGTAATAATTTTTTTATTTAAACATTCACTGTATTGTTTGATCACACCTGTACCTGGACTTCGTAGCCCAAACTTGGGAAGAGTTAACGAGGTATAGTGAGCACTTACCCACCAGTTGAATAGAAGATTGCAGCTTGCCCTCACCCCTGTTAAGCCTAAGAGCATAGCAGGGACAAGGTACATGTTTGCTGAAGGTATGTAGTTTAGGAAGAAAAAAGGCCAAAGAAAGCAGAGACTATACACAAATAATTTATTTTCTTCCATTCTTATTAGATAAATTACTCTTGGAGATAGGGTCTAAAGGTTTTCCTCCAACCGTCATCTCTTTTAGGGAAGGTCCTTTCTCTTCTACTTGGAATTATAAGGAGTGTAGTTAGTAAGTATCCCCCCGCCCCAATATGGAAGTTGGATCTTAAATTGCTCTTATTTCTTTACAGTAATATATATGGAGGGAATTAGCCAAAAATGCAATTCCACAAAGACTCACACCAAGGCTTGAAAATGCTAATACAGCCATCAGTTTGGACAAAACTTGCAGTTCTTTGGCATCCTTACTCTCAATATGTCCAATATGTCAATGCCATGGCCATTTGACACATGGCGAGCCCCTAAGAGATATCCTCTTAATTTGACTGGTAATTTGAAATAGAACTTGCAAAATAATGTCTTTCTATACAAATAAATTCCTTTTCCAAGGAATTAAAGCATTTGAAATGGAAAGCCAAACCAAACTACTTAGTATTTCATCATGAGCATGTTCTACCAAGAAATACACATCTTGGCAAAACAACAGCCTCCCCTATTAATGCAGATATGATTTCCATAATGGGCTGCACGGTGCTGCCTTCCTGATGTAATTGCAAGAGGCCTCCTTGGCTGCACAGAGAAATCTTATTTGCTACCATAAATAAGAAACTTGTTTTCTGCAAAAGTAACCTCTTTGGGGAATACAGATCAGAAATATTCCCATCATTTTGGAGCCTTTAATGTGTTTTGCAGCTGAGCATCTTGGGGTATATTTCAACAAACCTCTGAACTAGATTTTCTGATTCTGTCCCACAGAGAATGGTGCTGTACTGCTATTCATCTGAAACATTCGCTGTATCACAGTAATTTGGTGAAATTATAATTGAAACATGGTACTTGACCCTGAGGGGACCGTGGAGAATGGGTTTGCTTTGGTGGCTTCTCATGCATCATTTAAAACCTGCTGCCACTGAATCAAAGTCTCGCTTGTATCCTTACTTTATAAACCCTTTCTTGATAGCCATTTCTGCTAGGCTACAGAATGAATGCTCCTTGCCAGCACCATCGTTTTTCTCTATTTGTCTGTCTTTATTTTTCCATAAATTAGATTACTCTGATTAATAATAGCATTGTGAAATAGGAGCTTGTGATGGGTTTCTGGTGACTATCAAGCAGAATACAATTAAACTGTAGTTGCACAGTCTAATTGAGAAAAATACATTTGGAATTAAGGGAAATAAGTGGAATTCATTTATTAATTTTCATGTACACAAGTTAATAAACTGGGCTAACATGCTGTTACTGATTGTTGGAATCCCTCTGAGCTCCACCTAAAAAGAAGAGATGAGGGGGATGTATATTTTCACCTATTTCTAAGTAAATAGGCCCTTGGGAAGGGGAGCTTAAGGACATTTCATTTGAATCTTATTTACAGTCTGAAGTCATTTTAATTAAAAAGTGTCAGTTGAACCAAATCAAATTAACCCTCCCTGCTTTACCTCTAGCTGGGACTGCTAGCTGTGCCCCAGTATTTATTTTTTTTCCATTTCCTTGTAATAACAGAACTGGACATATGACCCCCCAGAATAATAACTACAGTTCCAAGCTGTCCATGCAGTTGTTGTTGCCATGTGACTAAGTTCTGGCCAATGAGATGTGATGTGTGTGACTAATTTCTGAGTTGTATCCTAAAGACATTAGGTGTCTGCATCATCTCTGTCTTCTTCCCAGAGGCTGGAGTGGAACGTGCTGATGGGAGTCACAAAAGCTGGCTGAGATGAGAAGCTGGAAGCTATAGGCTAAGGACAGCAGGACAAACTGGGTTCTGATGATCACAGAGTCACCTTACCTGGTCCAGAGCCACCTATACAAACTCTTACATGGGAAAGAAATCAACTTCTGTCTGGGTTAAGCTGTTCTCTCTTATGGTATCTTTGTTCCATCATCTCCATCTGATCCCTTACTTGGTTTCTGAAACCCAGACTGCACAGGTCATAGATTTGTATTGTTAGCAGAGTTGGGTGCTTTCAACTGCAAATAACAGTACCTGGGAGCACAGAGTCTTAAGCAATACAGTGGATTTTTAACTCTCAGAACATGAGTCCAGAGGTGGGGCAGGCTTTCGGGTTGCTTATTTAGCAACTCAGTAATATCATTCAGGACTCAGTTTCTTTCCTCCTATCCTCAGTCATCCTTGGTATTACTTTATCTTCAGTCGTGTAGCAAATATGTGTGCTCTAGTTCTGAGCATCACCTCCAGATGGGACAACATTCATAGGAAAAAAGGAGACCGTTTTCTCAGCTGCCTCTTAGGAGTGCAGAAAATTTCCCAGGAGTATCTTGCTTCCCCAACAGTATCCCATTCATGTTTCAGTGGCCAATATGGAGTCACTTTCTTGACCCTGTCACTGACAAGGAGAATGAAACCAGCCCAGGCCAAACAGGTCCACCAACGGGGCTTCAGTCATGTCTGTATCTCTGGCTACACAGGGAAGAAGTGAGAAATGAACAATATCGGATGGGATAATCATGGAAATAGCTAATGATTAGACCACCATCAGTGTCTACTACAAAAGGAAACATATAAAAGGATCTGAATCTATAAATCTATAAAAGGATCTGAAAAAATATGAATGAAAATGTATATAGTGGGGATTTGCTTCAAAATAATTTGGGAAAGGACAAATGAGAGGCGTGTGACCGAACAAGGCTACCCATGAATTGATAATTGTTGGAGTTCATGGGGGTTTATTATACCATTATTTCTGTTTTTTCATCTATTTGAAATTATCTGTAATTAGAAAAAAAAAACCAACTTAAAGAGTCCAAGCAAAGCAACAGAAGGAAAGTAGCAGAAATTTGATCTGTTTTCATGTAGGATTACTAGCTGACATTTACTGAGCGTTTGCTCTTTACCAGGAACTCTCGCAATCAGTTCAGAGCGGCTTTGGGCCAGCAGGAGAAATTGTTATTGGTGTGACTGAAGCTTTCAGAGGTCGCTTCAGGTGTAGGTGAGCGCATCTTCTGGTTGTGCTCCCTTCCACATGGGCGAGCTGCCTTCGACAGTGGCCAGCAGCAGCTCCCGGCTGGCTTCTTCAATGTCCCAGAGGAAAGGGCGCTGTCTTTTTTAGTAGTAGTTGCAGCAGGAAGTCCCATGCTGGGATGCCGTCGATCCAGGGCAGGTCCAGTGCCCGTATCTGAAACAGTCGTGGTCAGGAGAATGTGCAGCCCTGGGGGACCAGGCATGTTCCTCCCCTGGAGCTGAGCGTAGTCTCATCTCAGCCCCTCTCAACCGGGGGTCGGCAAACTTTCGTGACGGAAGAGCTCCCGAGCCACATGCGGCTTTTGGGGTACATACATGAGGCTCTGAAGTAAAATTGAAAATGAAAATAAAACTACCATAGTTTCATTTATAACATTGTTAAAGGTTATTATTCACAGAATGTAATGTAAATATATATTTATGGCTCTTGAATAATTTTTAAATTGTTGTGAGGGACAGGATTGGCTCTTCCAGGGGTCGACAAACTTTTGAGATGGAACGTACCCGAAGAGGCACATGTGGCTCGTGAGCCGCAGTTTGCCAACCCCTGCTCTCAACCACCCTGAACTAGGAGAGGCTGATTCTTCTAAAGAGAATCAAAGGAAAGGGAATACAGCATGGAGACTGGGCAGGCAAATATAACAGATGACCATGGTGCTTATATTATCACATTTATCTCTCCTAAAGACCCTAGGCACATAGTGTTAATACCCCATTTTACAGATGAAAAAGTTGAGGCTTAAGAGGTCAAGTGACTTGCCTGTGATCACATAGCTGGTAATGGTAGAACTAGGATTCAAACACTGGAAGTTGGATTTCAGGGACTGTGTGTCCTACTGTCTACAATCGAGCCCAGGCCTCAATTGGCTGTGAATCTCCAAGGTCAACTCACACTGAGACCTCACTGAAGACAGTGTCCCATAGTGCTTATAAGCATGGATTTTGGAGTCAGATGGACTTCGGTCCAAGTTATGCCACTCACCACTCAGGTACTGGCTCTCTTAATAAGTCACTAAGTGCTCAAGGTAGTGTTAGCCTCATTCAAGAGATGGGGAATACTGAGCTCAGAGAACTTATTGAAAGTGACTTGGGAAAATGCAGAGCCAGGTGCAAATCCATCTCTCACTGGCCCCTAGCCTGTGTTGTTTCCACCTCCCCGGTGGTATTCACACCACATCCAAGCCAGCTGGGGCTTCAGATGGAGGCAAAAGGCGCATCTGGGTCCCTAACTTAACACTTTGTCCATAGAAGCAGCAGTTTGAAAACCTCTTTTAAAGACTGGAATTCTGGGGCCGGCTGCGTGGCACATTGATTAGGCATTGGCTTGGGACGCCAGCTCTGAGCAGCAGGGCCCCGCTTTGGATCCTACATGAGGGCCAGTGACGCTGCGCCCTCTACAGCTAAGATGGTGAACAACAGCTGGACCTGGAGCTGAGCTGCCGGGAGTTGCTGGCAACGGAATAGGCTGCAGTGGGGCTGGCCGGCAGCAGGTGTGAGCTTTCATGAGCTGCTGTGAGCTGCCGTGAGCGGCCATTCAATAGCCAGCGAGCAACTGCCTCACCCAGGAAGAGCACAATAATACCAACATGGGCTAGTGAAGCGACGTCCTCCACAACTAGACTGAAGAACAAAAGGACAGCAACTTGTCTGTTCCCCTTCCCTGATTCCCCAACACTGTTCCCCTCCCCNATTCCCCAACACTGTTCCCCTCCCCCAATTCCCCAATAAAATCTTAAAAAAAAAAAGACTGTAATTCTGGGTGGTGGACACATAATGCAATATACAGATGGTGTATTATAGAATTGTACACTTGAAACCTATGTAGTTTGGTTGACCATTGTTACCCCAAATTAATTTAAATTTAAAAAGCCTGGAATTCTATATAAAGTTTTGTTTTCTGAAATAGTCCTCTGCTTTTCTGTTTGTTTTAATTTTGTATCATAGAAAAATACAAATACAAAAAATATATATCCACATCCATATACAAGCACCAAATCCATACACAAAAGACAACATAGTATGATGATCACCCTTGAACCCATCAACCAGCATCAACAGTTCTCAACTCATGACCAACCATGCTGTATTAATATCCTCACTCTCCTCTCCTTATTATTTTAAAGCAAATCTCAGATATCACATATTTATAAATGTTTCAGTGTGTATCTCCAAAAGATAAGGACTTATTTTCCACAATGCCATTATCACATCTTTAAATTTAACAGTAATTCCTTAATGTCATCATACATCCAGTGTTTACCTTTCCATTTGTCTCACTGATGTTATATATTCTTTTGTAGATTGTTTGAATCAAGATGTAAATAACATCAATCCATTAGATTGGTCCATATGGCTATTAGGTTTTTAAAATCTATGTTTCCCCTTTATATCTTTTGTTTTTCCCCCTTGTAATTTATATGTTGAAGAAACTGGGTTACTTGACTTGTAAAGTTTCTCACAGTCTGGATTTCGCTGATTCTATCCCCATGGTGTAATTCACCATGTTCTTCTGTTAATTGTCGTTTGTTGTTGGATCCAGGGGTTTGATCAGATTCAGGTTCAATTTTGTTTTTTTCAGACTAATTTATGGATGCTGTGCTGTTCCCTCCGGAGCTCCATGGTGTTGGGAGTCACTCTGTAATGTAGTCAGTGATGGGTCCATTCATGCATTAAGGATTGCAACATGGTGATATTCTAATTCGGCCATGCCTTCCTTCTTTACGAGCAGAATCACTTCTATAAGAAATGTGCTGTCTATACTTTCCAAAGCCATTTACAAACTATGACATTCACTCCATACTGAGTAGTCACATGGTCTTTACTTAATCTTTAGTCCTGGCTTCATGTTTTATAGAAGAGGAAGAGAAAAACATCAGGTTTTCTTAGCCTTGGTAATCACATCCCTGTGATGGTTTACTTTCTGACCTCCGAACATTCCATGTGGAAGGGCACTGGTAATGTTGTTTTATCCCACTGCATTCCTGGCCAAGTGGACTTTCCAGGTGCTCCTGAAATGGTCAGTAAAGTACTTCTGTCCTGTTACAAGGGAACCTCCTGACTAATGTATCCTTCCCATTTCTGATAAGATAGGTATTGACGGGCAAAAAAGGTGATCAGCACATATGAAAATTACTATGAACAAAAATTCAACACAAATGGATTCAGAAAGTCAGCCTCTTCATTGCTGTAACCGCAGAGTGGAGAACAGCAGGGTCTATTCAGAATAGTTGCCCCATAGTATTTTTGAATGAGTGAGTTAAATAAAAGATGTTAGTGTACATACATGTCCAGGTGAACTGGGGTGAGCCTTAATGCATTCACTGCTTGCTCCCTCTTGCTTGGCGTATAATAGTTTGAGCAGCCTGCCTTCCATGGGGGGAAGTGATCTGTAATTTTTCTACTGGATAGACCTTCATTAGAGAGAGCCTTTCAAAGCTCTGCTCAGGAGGTGAGGTGATTACTTCTTTGTGAAGAGAATGCTCTCCTTTTACAAGTTTCCTTATTCCCTCCACTGTAAGCATCATGAGCCAATATTTGCTTTTGGACTTCCTTAGAGTCATGCTTACTAAGTTAGTTGGGGGATACAGAGAAATTCTAAGCAGGGTTTTATGAAAGAGCATAGGACTTGGAGTTAGATGAAGTCAGGTTCAAACCCCAGCCCTGCCTGCCTCCTTTAGGTTGTGTCATCTCACATCACCACTTACCTAAAGGGAGCCTTAACTTCCTTATCTGTAAACCTGAGATCAGTTTTGCCCCAAAGACTTATTGTGAAGATATATTTAAAAAATAAGGTATATAATGCTCCTAGGTTATTGTCTTGCATATAAGAATCACTCATTAAAAAGAAAACATTTTGATAACAAACTTTAAATGACAATATTTATAATTCTTTTGGTCCTTTCTGAAGTTTTCTCCATAATTTAATAGACCAGAATTATAAGACAGAACATATATCAATCAAGGGCCAAGTTCTAGCCCAGGTTCCTTGGACCAGATCTCCAAGCAAAGCATATGTGCTAGAATCTATGATTCCATTCATATGACATTCTAGAACAGGCAAGGCTTTAGGTGAAAGGCATTTGAACAGTGGTTGTGTAGGGCTGAGGAGAGTGGATTCATTGGGAAGCGGCACAAGGAAACCTCCTGGGCTGATGGACAAGTTCTAAATCTGGATACAGGTCTGGGTTACCTAGGTGTATACATTTGTCAAAACCTACTGCAGGTAAATCATGCTCAATTACAAAATAAAAACATAGATGCTAACACTTTACTGGGGAGTGCAATCCCAGAGACAAGGAGTGAGGGTGAAAAAGAGTGAGACAGAGAAGGAGAGACAGCAAATATGAGGGAGTGCACCATATCCAAGGAAGCTGGCTGTGGCTTTGTGACAGAAATGGCTTGCTCTCACAGGGATGTCTTCAGAGAAGACACGTGAAGTCGCCACGCCTCAGACAGTACAGGGGGAGGGAGGAAGAAGGGTTTGCCTTCCGGCTCCCTCAGCGGCCTGGGGATCCTCCGCCATAAGTGCCTCTGTCTGTGGCTGTGGAAGAGGCAACGGCACCTGGCCCTACAGCTGGGGGGGCCTTTGCAAGTCACTGTGAGGGCCTCGAGGGCCAGAAATAAGGCCAGTGTCAGAGACTGGGCAATGTACAGCTGATGCAAGGGTAGACAGAGGTCACAGCTGTGGTTCAGAGTAGATGTCCAGAGCCAGAAAGCCCGGGTCAGGATCCTGTCTCCACAACCCACCTACCAGTTCCGTGGCTCTGGGCAAGTGGCTTAACCTCTCTAAGCCCCAGTGTCACAGTGGCAGACACTGTGGGTGTCCCCGGGCCTACCCTGAAGGCTGGCTGTGGACAGTTCTCACACACACCTCTTTGTGTCTCCTGCTGAGGGCATTTATTCTCCAGCCACAGGGGTGAGCTCCTTCTAACTATGGGAGAGGCCAGACATGCAGGAGGGAGAGTGAACAGCTCTAGGAGTAACCCTCAGCCAACGAGGGTTGGAGCTGTGGCGTGAAACTGCAGCTTCCTACCCCTCTGTGGGAAAATTCTGAGGCTTGCTTACATGACCCCTCAGAGGGTTCCCAGTGAGACTGAGCCCATTGTTCCTGGTGGACACCTACTCACAAGTATACTGTGTATGGGCTCCTTGCCTTTCCTGTCTCACTTCCTCACCCCCCTCTCTATGCTTCTGGGAAGCTTTCCGCAAAAAACTACTTGTCCCCCAGTCATTGCCTCAGGGTCTGCTTTTGGGGAAACCCAACCTAAGAACATCAGCCATCAGCAAAATGTTGCAATGATTAATTGGGACAATATAGATAAAGCCCTCAAATCAGTACCTACTTTTTAGTAAGTATAAAATAAATGCAGCAATCATTTTGATTGTTTTCCATCAAGGTTGCCACTAAGGATGATCGTGTAATTTATTATCCAATTTGGACACTTTTGAGAATGAAAGGGGGTGCTATTTTAATTACTCAGTGACAACAGGTGAAAACTGGGACTATCACAGAAAATGAGGGTGTATTGTCACCCAACAGTTATGACTTCAGTAGGAAAGGAATTCTCTGTCATACAAAGGAAATTCTAGCCCCAAATCTATAAACACCCTTTAAATTATTTTGTTAAACTTACTGGGGTGGCATTGGTTAGTAAAATTATACCATAGGTTTCAAATGTGCAATTCTGTAATACATCATCTATAATATATATTGCTTTTTGTACTCACCACCCAGAGTCAGTTCTCTCTCCATCACCATATATTTGAACCCCTTTTTCCCTCTTCTACCATCCTCCATCTCCCCTCGCCCTCTGGTAGCCACCAAACTGTTATCTGTGTGTTTGTTTTTGTTGGCTTGATGCTTTCCATTTTATATTCCACATATGTGTGAAATCAGTGGTTCTCAACTTTTTCTGACTTATTTCACTTAGCATCATAATCTCAAGAACCTTTAATTTAACTTTCATAATTTCACATTTTTATGCATTATCCTTGCTTAAGTGGAGTCTCACCTATATTATATCCCTTTAGTGCCTAAAGGAATAATATTAAGCTTCTCATTTGCAAATTAGCAGTGAAAGTGAAAGAACTAACAGGATATCACACACAGAGAGAAGTGTTTTAGGTCTAAACACAATGAAAAGAACATTCAAACTTCTTCCAGTAGAGAATTGAATTGTGAGAGCGTGAGAACTTCAAATGTAGAAAGCTAATCAATAGGATGCATTTGAAAGACTGTGACAATTACCATGTAGTGTTGACTGAAAGTAGTCCCTTCCCCCAGTGAAATAAGAAATGTAGAATCACAGCCCAGTAATGGCTAGAAGGAGCATGATAGGGGCTAGTCCTGTGGCTCCTAAATGTAGCTGCATCTCCAGAGCATGTGGAGGAGCTTTTGTAAATATGCAGTTGGTCCTTACGCAGGGAGATCACACCTGGCATAGAGTAGGGTCCGCAGACCGTGGCCCCCAGGCAAGCTGGCCAAATCCAGCCACACCCATTTGTGTGCACATCATCTATGGCTTTTGTGACTAGCCAGTGGGAGACCTGTGTGTGAGCAGTTGTTACAGCAGTCATATCATCTGCAGAGCCTAAAATAGTTGCTATCTGGACCTTTATAGAAAAAGTTTGCTGACTACTGGCCTAGAGGAATCTGTATTGTAAAAAGCTTTTCAGAAGATTCTTGTGCCCAACCTGGTTTGGGAATTACTGATGACAAGTTGTGTCCTTCATTTATAAAAACATTAAGCCGAGAGGCCCAGAGGGGTCCAGAGAGGTGATGTGACTTGCCAAAGTGACAAAGCCAAGACAAGACTGAGAAATGTCTCACTGTATTATGCTCGTCTTTCCACCACGTCACCTTCTTGACTGATGATCCCAGCTTCTGTCAGAAATCAGCCTCTTCCCTTGACCACTGTGGAGCTCAGCTGACAGCAGTCAGTTTCCTAGCCAACAACATTTGATGATGAATAATACAGTGAACTGGCTTATCATCTGGCATCATAACTTTTGTGCATGCCAGAGTGTCTTCCCTCTGTCACAGGCACCATCTGGAGAGAAAACCATGAGGAATATCCAATGAATGGCATTTGATAGGTATGTGCTGTGGAAATCTCTGAAGTGAAAGGCTTGTCGAGAATGAACGGGGTCATGTGTCCCAACAGAGAATCATTTATTCATTGGTTCATTCATGGAGCAAACATTTACTAGGTGCCTTACTGTCAACCACGCACAATGCCGGCCACAGGGAGATGGTTTTTGTCTTCATGCATCCTCTAATGTGATGAAGGAGGCAAACAAACAAACGATAAGTAATATGTAACCAATTAAAGAAATAGATAAGTAGTTAGAGAGAGAGAGACAACTGGAATTGCCATGAGGGTTACAGATAAGACACAATAGTAACAATGAAATCCACAGGGGTTGCAGAGTGCGGGTTAGGGCTCAGGGACTATTTACATGTATTGTCTGTGCTGATTCGTTCAGTGTTCTCAATAGACCTGTAGAGGCAGCTGCTATTATAATCCTCATTTCACAGACGGGGAAACTGAAGCAAAAATGGGCTAATTGGTGGGCATGTGGGTAAGAAATAGTGAAGCAAGGACTTAAATATACACAGTGTAGCTCAAGAGTCTTTAACCACCGTGTTTTATGCCCTCAGTAGGGGATGCAGTCCTGAAAAAGAGCCATGTAAGCTGATCTGGTGTCCTTTGTAATGCCTGGCACATACATGTGAATACATAATGAATGAATGAATGAATGAATGAAGGTATACTTATAATATATAGACATATTTTTCTGACATAAAATGAACTGCTGTGAGTCCTGCATGACCCATCCTTATTTTTTCCCTTTCTGAGTGTTTGAACTATTGCCAGCTATTTCAGCCCAAGTACTGCTGCACTCTCATCTGAAAGGTAAAATGCAATAATTAGACAGAGCTCATTATGTCAGTTAAATGATGCTGAAGTAGGAACCAGAGAACCATAATTTACTAAAATGTTTGAAGTATGAATATGCAGTGAGAATAATAAAAATAAGAAGTCAAACTCTTACAAGATTGCTACAAGGAAAAAGGCCGTCAATCATAAACACAGAAGCACCGGAGAAATATTTATTGGATTTTCTTAGCATGTGAAGCATTGTGCAAAAGGGCACATGTTTAGGAAGAACTGAGCTGATTTAGATTTTCGGGGAGCATATGTACCCTAGAGATTTGTAAGGATCAGGTTCTCCTGAGGCTCTTTTGGGGGTTGTTCTTCAGACCAATTTAAAGTGACATCTTTGTGAATCTGAGGCAGTGGGACTTTGAAACAAGAGTGCTTTTTGCCACCAGTAGAAGAGCCACACTCTCCCCAGTTAATGAGAATAGACTCCACCAGGTGCGGCGTCTGACCGCAAGGATGCTTCTCCAGGCTGTGTTCAAATCTTAACAGCCACCTTTGTAATTATTAATAATATCCTGAAGGTGTCCAAGCACTTGTTCAGCTCTTGGAACATTTGACCCATGTGAGATGAAGGGGAGAATGTTTGCTAACGACATATTTTTTGGAATCCTCAAACCCTTAACATGGCTAGACAGCCCATCAGACGTGCACCTTCCTGGCTCAGTCTTCATACATAGGGGAAACATCATAGCCCTTCTCCACTCTTTGTCTAAGTCCTACCTTAAGGCCCAGTTTAAATGTTGCCTTCTCAAACACCTCATGCAGAATCTTCCCAGACTAGGTTAGTGAAGGATAGCAGAAATTGCCACCCCAAAACATGACTGTATGCATTTAGGACATGCCAACCCCAATTATGCCACTTTGGTGTATTGATTATTTTGAGCTGTAGGCACCTAAAGGGAGAGGCTTTCTGTGAACTGCCCTTATCAGCCTAAAGACAGATCCTCAGGAAGGAACCCCATTGCCATAGATGGCCTCCCAGGGAGTTTCGTCAACCAAAGAACGAGGACTCATCACAGGAGTGGAGACGAGAAGTCCACACCACACCAGACAGATGGAATCACAAACTATCACATCTCCTACCTATGCTTCTATGGGCCTATTCATCTTTCTTAAAAATCATTTCCTCTCCCTTGAAAGGCCTACATGCCCCCTCCCTTTCCCTATGAAGATGGTATTTAAGCCTGACTTTTAAGTCACCTCCTTGAGTTACTCATTTTCCCCTGGGTATCTCCCATGTATACATGAGATAGATATGTTAGTAAATTCTGCTTGCTTTTCTCCTGTTTATCTGTCTTTTATTATAGGAGTCTCAGCTAAAAACTCAGAAGGGTAAAGGAAAAATTATTTTTCCTCCCTGACGTTAATCTTTCCTGTATTTTTCTCTACTTTCACAGTACCATTTGTATAATCATTGTATAATGTCTTGTGCTTCATGAATATAGACTGTGTCTGTCTAGTTCACACTGCATACCCAACATGGGTATGGTCCAGTGTAGAAGTCTAATAAATAGCTGCACAATGAGGGAATATGTCCTAGAAACTAATGAACCCTATTTCATGCTATCTATGAGAGCTTTCAGGGGTCTGCTGTAATTCTCGTAATTGATTTGATATTTGCTTTTGTGCTCTCTTAGTATGAGTTCCTCTGAAGCAAGATATTGAGTGCAGGAAGCTAATTTGGGAGGAGATTCCCAGGAAGCAGGAGAGAGGCGTGGGAGGAGTGAACAAAGAAAGGAGAAAAAGCCAAGGAAGATGGCCTCTGTGGGCAACTGGTGCTCCTCTCTGCTAGGACCAGAGGCGGGGGCATTTGTCTACTGCTCCCTCATGTTGGGGGGTTGCCCCAGGGGAGTTCCCTTCCCTACCGAGGCAGAAAAGCAGAGAGGGACAGAGCGGAAAAATGAATGGGGACTGTCATCAATGACAGAAATGTTTATCTTGACTGAGACTGAAATCAGGGAAATATGATTGAGGTGGGGCACTACAGGTGTCTGTCTGCTAAGCCAGAAAACATATTGTCTAATCTAGATAGAAACGGTAAGCTGTGCATTAGAATGAAGGAAGTGGATTATTTAAAACAAAACTTTTTAATGTAAAGCAAAAGCATCCAGGCTAGGTTGGGGGGCAGCATTAATACTTTCTGAAAAACAGTGGCACTGAGTTTTAACCCTCCACCGTGGCCCTGTTACCATTTTCCTGGAGTGCAGCAATGATAACAATGTGCAGAAAGGGGCATTCACTGTGACCTCGAGTGGACGTTTCTTTGCTTATGTGTAGAAGGCTGCTAGAAACATTGCTGCTACTTATGTAGGCTGGTAGTATCTTTTATCTATTTTTTTCAATATCACTTATTTTCTCTTTATCTTATTATGAAAGTAAAACATATTTATCCTGGAAAATTTAGAAAATACAGTTGACACTTGAACAATTCAAGGGTTAGGGATGCTGACCCCAGGGAGTTGAAAATCTGCATATAACTTTTGACCCCCTAAAATGTTAGTCGTTTCTCAGTATCTGAGGGGGATTGGTTCCAGGACCTCTGCAGACAACCAAATCTGTGGATACTCAAGTCCCCTACATAAAATGGATTAGACCAATGCATATAGTTGGCCCTTCACATCTGTGGACTCCTAAACACAGATCGAAAACATTACAGGTATTGATTGAAAAAAAATTCACATACAAGTGGACCCTCACAGTTCAAGCCAGTATTCTCCTTGAGCTAACCATACAACTAAGAGCAAAGAAGGAAATCACAGCCATTTATAGTCCCTTACTAGAAAAAGCCATGCCCATCCTTTTTTTAAAACAAACAAACAAACAAACAAACAAAAAACAAAACAAACAAACAAACAAAAAAACACAGGGTAAGTGAATGAAGTTCTAGTTCTGATTTTATTTTATTTTTAAGATTTTATTGGGAAATTGGGGAAGGGGAACAGTGTTGGGGAATTGGGGAAGGGGAACAGCCAAGTTGTTGTCCTTCAATCTTAGTTGTGGAGGTTGCAGCTAGCTCAGCTCCAAGTCCTGTCACCATCCGGCCACCCGTCGGCAGCTTGCAGCCACTCAGCTCAAGGTGCCATGTTCAATCTTAGTTGCAGGTGGGCGTAGCCCACCATCCCATGTGGGAGTCAAACCAGCAACCTTGTTGTTAGGAGCATGTGCTCTCACCAGCTGAGCCATCCTGCCACCTGTTGGCAGCTCAGCAGCAGCTCAGCTAGGGCACAGCTCGGGCACAGCTCACTGGCCCATGTGGGAATCAAACCGGCGACCCTGTTGCTCAGAGCTCACACTCTTAACCAACTGAGCCACTTGGCCGGCCCCATGCCCATCCTTTGTATGTTTCCTTTCAGTGCTTTATCCAGGCATTACAAAAGTGACACCATTCTCTTCACACCATACTTAAAATCTTCACTTATTGTGGACATTTTTCTATATTGATCAGCATAGATAAACAGTTTCCTCCCTCCCTTGCTTCCTCCTTCCTATCCCCCTCCCTTCCTTCATTCCTTCCTTTCTTTTGTAAAAATAATTCTAATTTTTGTCTTGTTACAAAAGTAATACATGTTTATTGTAACACACACACATACACGTGCACACACACACATATGTGTATGCATGTGTATTTTTTATACCACTCAGAAACAACTTATACCATCTACAGCACGAGTCAGCGAACTTTTTTTCTGGCCAGATAGTATTTTCAACTTTTGGGGCCAAGTAGTTTCGGTTGCAACAACTCAACTCTGCATGATAGTGGAAAAGCAGCCATGGATAATGTGTAAAAGAGTAAACATGGCTGTGTTCCAGTAAAGGTTTATTTACAAAAACCAGCAGCTAGTCCAGTTTGCTGAGCCTTGATCTAGGGAAAAGCACTAATAACATACTTCCAGAAATACATATCTATTTTTTTTTACAAAAATTGAATTACACCACGTAAGCTGTCCTGTATGTATTTAAATATTCATTGGTGTCTGTTATGTGCCAGCTCATGTACAGTGGTGACCAAGCCTGGCGGGGCACCTGCTCTCATGGTGTTTACTGCAGGAGATACACAATGAAGAGAAGAAGAGCTCTGAAAGTCATGGGGGGTTGTAACAGACAAAAAACAGCATTTCATTGTGTCATAATGTTTGCCAACAACCCCCATTTCATGGGCATTTAATTTTCTTAATTGGTCCTATTGTATATTACACTACCCTAAACATTCTTAGTGTTAAATCTTTATGAAAAACCATTTTTAACTAGGCTAAATTTCTTAATGAAGAATCGCTGAGTCTAAAAGCATACAACTGTTCTTGGTGCTTTGCTAGGCATTGCCAGTCTGCTTTCTAGAAAGCTTCTACCAATTTACACTTCCACCCAGCTGACTTGTTTTTATTCTTTCTTCCTTTGTGCAACCAAATTGAGTTTCATGGATTGACAAAGTGAAACAAAAGTGGCATAAATCTAAGGCATAAAACACAAATGGAGAGGTAGGGAGCCATCTGTGGGACAGGAGCCCGTTGCAGATGTTCTGTCTCTGGAGCACCCTGTGATTTGATCCCTATATCATAGTTAGAAATCAATCTCCGAAGTTCCTTAAAGCTAGCTGACACCGTGTATTAATGGCCTTTGCCACGTGCCAGAGACGATGCTAAGCCTTTCATGTGCATTATGAGACTTCAGCCTCAGAACGAGATGGATCTGAGAAGCTACACGTGGCCCGACGATGGTCCAGCAGGACCACAGTGGTGTCTCTTTGAACCAGAATGGACGCCTCAAGCCGGCAGCCTGTTTCCTTTGGCTCACAGGGTGGCCCAGCACAATGTTTAAAAATGCATTGCCATAGTTCCAAACATTTTAAAAGAAAATATCACATAAATTCCATACTTAAAACTTTGGGAAAATTGCAAGATCCAGGCACACTGGGGTCACTTTCCCCCTTGCTGACAGTTGGGTAGATCTGAGGGAGGCTCCTTCTACACAGGGAACATGTGTTTTGATAATGATTTTATGGAGCTAAGATTAGCAGACCCTCAGAAATCCACCCTCTTTCCAACCAGCAGTAACTTGCCTGTCGGGACACAGTGGGGAGCTGCAGGGAGGATGCAGGGTCTGCCTCCTCGTGCAATCCACTTCTCTTACTTACTTGCTTACCTGATTTTGTCACCCCACGGTTAACCACAGGGCTGGAGGAAGGGACAGGATTGAGGAGAAGGAGGCAGATGTGGTGACCTGGCATGGGCCCTGGTGAAGAAGATACTTTAAATGCCAACTTAGATAAGGGTATACCATGCTGGCGGGGGATAGCCTGTACAGTGGCTCTTGGTTTCTGGGCTTCTGTCCCCTTACATACGTCTTTCTCATTCTGCGTTATTCATCGTCTAAATTTCCTTTTAGTCCAGGTCACCACACACTTCCGGGCCACATGAGTCTCCCTGCTCCATCTCACCGTAGAAAATGGACTTGGCCAGGACCTGCTGACAAAGGGTCAGACAGGTGGCTCCTCCTTTTCCTAGTTCATCTCTGCCGAGTGCCGAGCCCCACTGCCAGCCCGTGTGCCCGTCTGTGCCCTGCTCCGAGCCCATGGGCAGACTGGTCTTCTGCTGTGAATGGTTCTGGCATTTGTTTGGCTTGCAACTCTCTGTGGCTAGAGGGAGAAATGGGGCTGTGATAGGCCTACTGGCTCTGGGAGCCAGTGCTTGGCTATCTCAAGTCTTCACTTTGTATTTTATTTGTTTAGAGCTGTATTATGTGAGGAAGAAATCCTTCTACATATAGGTACTTTCCACACACCAAAAACTGTGTCAAGTAAGGGGGTGCCGGGAAGCAAAAGACAATCTGAGAGCCCAAAGGTGCCAGCAAAGAGTAAGAACCAAGTAAGTGCCAGCAGGGAGGAGACTGAGGGACTCTCTGAGGCAGAACCAGCCAGGTGAAGGAAGCTTCTAGGTGCTGCACACCTAGCCTCCATGCCAGAAGGGATCTCTTAAAAACACTGAGTCAGAGGGCCGGCTGAGTGGCTCAGCTGGTTAAGAGCTCACTCAAGAGTGTGAGCTCTGAGCAACAGGGTTGCCAGTTCAATTCCCGGCCCAAGCTGAGCTACCGCTGAGTTGCCAACAGGTGGCAGGATAGCTCACCTAAAAAAAAAACCAAACAAACAAAAAACAAAAACAAAAACACCAAATCAGGTCTTTTAATGCCCATCCTATTCAAACCCCACCTTCTCCACAAGCCCACCTGTCTCTTCTGTCTTCCACAGACTCTCCCATCTGTGCTGTGCTGTCCTGTCTAGTACAGAGCCATCAGCCACATGTGGCTACTAAGTATCTGAAATGTGGTTAGGCCAGACTAAGTATAAAATACACACAGGGTTTGAAGGCTTAGTGCCAAAAAAAAAATAGAATGCAAAATACCACATTAATGAACTCATATTGGCTACATGTTGAAATGATAATAGTTAGGCTATATTGGGATAAATATATTATTAAACATATTCTATCTTTTTACTTTTATTAATGTGGCTACTAGAAATTTGAAAATAACATGTGCCCCCCATTTGTGACTCATGTTATATTTCTACTAGACAGTCCTGTTGTAGAGGGCTCGCTGACCCAGCCACATCAAATGCACTTCTTTGTGGCTTTGCTGTATGCAGTCATCCCCCCTTATCTGCTGGATTTATGTTCCAAGACTCCCAGTGGATTCCAGAAAACACAGATAGTACCAACCCGATAAATACTACATACTTACCTTTTCGCTTAAAGGAAGCACTTTACCGCTTCTCTTTGGCATATCCAAATTGTCAGCATCACTACTCTTGTGCTTTGGGACCATTATTAAGTAAAATAAGGGTTATTTGAAAATAACCACTGTGATACTGTGACAGTTGATCTGATAACCAAAATAGCTACTCAGTGACTAATGGGTGGGTCGCCTATACATTGTGGATATACTGGACAAAGGGATATTTCATGTCCTGGGTGGGATGACACAAAATTTCATCATGCTACTCAGAATGGCACACAATTTAAAACTTATGAATTATTTGTTTCTGGAATTTTCCACTACTTTATATTTTTGGATCATGGTTGACTGCGGGTTACTGAAACTGCAGAAATTGAGGTCATGGATAAAGGGGGGTTACTGTATTTGTTATACACATACACAACACATACACACACACACACATCTCTCTCTCTCTCTCTCTCTCTCTCTCTCTCTCTCTCTCTCTCTCTCTCAGTCTCTCTAACCAGGCATAAGTTAGGATTAAGGTCTCATTTCTCTGTTTCATCACTCTCTGCCAAGGGCTACTTTTGCTATTAGAGATCAAGTGTGTTTTGGATAATGGTTCTTTCATTCATTTAATAAATATGTGTTACCCATACTCAGTGCCGGGCTCCCCTGGGAACTTAAGAAACTTTACTCAATACCTGGCCTAATTCCTACAAGGTAGTGATTATTATTGTTTTACAGATAAGGAATTTGGGGTAGAAAGTTTAAGTGACTTGCTCAAGGTCACCTGAGGTAGGAGACAAGAAACAGGATTTCATCACTTGTTTGTCTGGCTCCAAATCCCATGCCCTTTCCACTGGAGCATGCTGACCCTCAGCTCCCTAAATGCTTCCGTCTTATTTGTATATATGCACTTATTACAAGCCTTGTTAATAGTCCATCTTTCCCAGTTGGCTTCATGGGAGAACAGAAACGATTTTTCTTCTGATCACTTTTGCTTCACTGCTATCTAGCTTAGTAAATATCTGTTGAGCATATGAAGAATAAATGATGGTGTCTTCTTTCTCCCACCATTATAAAATTCATGTTGAATTCAATTTTTTTGGAGAGGATACAAATTAAAATAAAACTCTATAGCCATTTTCTCAATAACTGTAATATTGTAGACATTCATTTTGCATTTTATTTATTTAGGGCTCCATTATACAAAGAAGAAATCCATTTATGTTAGAGTCTGAGGATAAAAAACAACTGTCCTTCCCACTGATCTCTCTTTCTGCACACTTACATTATCTCAGACCAACATGACAAAACTGGCCACCTGTCTTCTGTCAAAATAGAATATGCGTCCTCGTAACAGCTGTGTGCTGTTACCAGGGCCTTGGTATAAACCTAGGACTGGTGGGGTTTTAAAATTATCTTGGCATAACTTATTCATTATGGAACTGTATGAATGGACTGTAACATGCCGAGACCACCTAATGGTTATAAGATACGAAACCATTCTGCCCACCAGAGCATAAAGGCAGCCAGGCACAGAGAGAGCGACGCTGAGCTACAAAACATAAGCAGTCATGATTATTGGCCTCAGCTTTCCACTTCCTCCGTCTGTAGACTTGGATGAGCCCTTATTCCTCATTGTTGTGAGCCTTAGTTTTCACATCTATAAAATTGAGGACAATAAAATAGATCAGAAAGGATGGCACCGAGGGATATGTACCATGCCACTGTTGCCATCTTCGACTGCAGACGTTGCTAACAGTCACAGCATACTTTCCCACTGATCCAGGGTGTAGCTTCATAAACTTTATTACAGCACCTCCTATAATTTTGTCACTCATCAGTCATTGACCGTTTCCATGCCCAAAGTTGTGGCATGTGTGTGTGTGTGTGTGTGTGTGTGTGTGTGTGTGCGCGCGCGCGCAGGGTAGACAGAAAAGATGAGATCACAGTAGGACAGTTTTTATTCTCAAAAGCCTTCCCTGCATTGCCTGGCAGTCACCACCCTGGTCATGATGACATTACAAGTCACCCTCTGAGGTGAGCCTGGTGTGGCAAGGTCACTGGAGCCCTTCTGGTTCCTGGCACCAGTGAGATGGCAGAGCCCTGAAAGGACTGAGACTTGGAGGGAATTAGCCAGGAGCCATATTCTTTCTGAAGCGCTAGTAGAGTCATTGTACGACATGGTGTGGGGGGTATGCAGCCTTGTTTTGTGGGACATTATGCAAAACTCTGAGATATTTGCTGGACTGTGGGGACATCTTCTTAGTAGTTAGAACCCAGTATGTGACTCTCCACATAACAATTTAAATTTGGATTTCTCTGGGCTAGTTTGGGTTAGTGAAATGGCCAATATGAATGACTTAATGAAATAAATAGTACATGGCACATGCATTATTAGATGAAAAAAAGCCACAGAACTGGTTTGCTTTTTTTTTTGAGAATAAAAACATATGCACAGATGAATGAATGAAAGGAAATAGTCATGATGAGTAATGTTTACTGAGTGTCTGCTGACTACCAGGCACTGTGTGAAATGCTTTTCAAATTCCATCCCATGTCATTCTCATAACAACCTTGAGAGATAAGTGCTCCTCTTATCCCCATTTTACTGACAAGAGAACTGAGGCTGGGGGAGGTTTAGCAACTTTCCCATGGTCACAACCTTGTCAAGCACAGGAACCAGAATATGAAGCCCAGTGTGTGACTGCAGAGCAGCCCTCTCAGCTTTACGCTGCTTTGCCCCACCCAAAGTTTGAGGAGGTTATCTCAGGGTCTTGGGATTAAAAGGGATGCAACAATATTTTCCTTTTCTGCCTACCTGAGTTTCCTGAAACTTCTACATATACCCTATATAACTACTGAAATCATGGGGGGGAAATGTCGTGAAAAGAAAGAGAAACCACAAGAACAAGACTCTGCAGTCTGAGTCAGGAGAACTGCATCAAACACCCATCTCTTTTCCGTGGGTTGTCTGACCTTTAGCTGGTAATTTCACTTGTCTGGGCCTTGGGTTTTTTTTCTATACAATGTGATCAATGGACTGAAATATCTGTTAGAATCCTTCTAGGTTGGAAGTTATATACATTTATTTGAGTGGGGGTTTGGGGGTTGTATCTCGTAGATGCTTTTTTTCCTCATGGGAGATACTGACTATTTAACAGATGGAATCTCTTTGGGGATATGAAGTTTATGTGGTTCCACTGTCAGTGCTCTGGAAGCAAAAGGAACTCCTTGTTATTAGAATCGTGAGTTTCTCAACACAAGCATGTAGAACACAGTCTTGATTGTCCTCATGGGAGTCTCCATGCAGTTAGGCTTTTTATGTAGGGAGCATATCTGTTATCAGTGTCTGTCTGGTTGTCTAGTCTAAGTTTAGTGGTTTTGTGATGTTGAGGTTGTGAAGGTAATTTAGAGTTAAAATACATGGTGTTTTATTAAGTTGGTTGCATTTATAGATCTTGAGAGTCCTTCGGGTGATAGAAATATGAGTTATGCATTGCATTAAGCAGTTATATAAAGCCTGTTGAATATTAATTTTGGAATGATTCACCTTACAGTTTTACAACTAGATATAAAAAGATACAATGAATAATTGAGCCCATGGTCTATAAAATGAAATCTAGGGAAGAGAAAGTAATGGGAAGTGAAGAGAGCAAAGCGTCTTCCCTCTTTCCTGAGATCCCGTTAAGTCAATCCCAGCCCCACCTGTCCTGCAAATTCAGGCTCCCTAGTTTCTTGGGCATTAGATGAATGTACAGTAAAGAATACAAAGCTAAGAAAATGTGGATATTTTCTATCATATTATTTTTAGCTTGGCCTCTAAATATATTTGATCTTTATAGTCTGAATATTTTATAAATCCCTTTCCAGGTTACACTTTTCAGAATTGTTTCTAAAATACAGCAAGTTCTTACACATGAGAAATAAAATTACTTGTATTTCTTGTCTTGAAAATTGCCCTTCGCAGAAGTTACACAAATGAGCAATTAGTATGTAAAAAGATGCTTAACATTACTAGCGTCAAGGAAATGCAAATTCAAACCACAGTGAGATACCACCTCATTCCTATTAAAATGACTAAAATTAAAAGACTGACAATACAAAGTGTTGGTGAGGACATGGAGCAACTGGAACTCTCATACACTGCTGGTGGGAATGCAAAATGGTACAGCCGCTTTGGAACACAGTTTTCAGTTTTTATAAAATGTAAAATACCCTTGTCATAGGACTTAGCCATTCCACGCCAAGGTGCTTACAGCAGAGAAATGAAAATACGAGTATATGGTCCATACAAAGACTTGTACTAGAATATTCATACAGCTGCATTCATGCTAACCCCAAACTGGAAACAATTTAAATATCCATCAGCAGATGAATGGGTAAACAAATTGGGATATAGCCATAAAATAACAAAATGATAAAAAAGAACAAACTACTGATATGTGCAACAACATGGATATATCTCATTTTTGATATCTCATTATGCTGAGTGAAAGGAGCTAGATGCAAAAAACATTCAGGGCCAGCCAAGTGGCGTGATAGTTAAGAACTGGCTTGGGACGCCAGAGGGCCCTGGTTCGGATCCCACATATGAGGGCCAGTGACACTGCCCTCTACAGCTAAGATGCTAAACGACAGCTCAACCTGGAGCTGGGCTGCCTTGAGTCTCCGGCAACAGCATAGGCTGCAGTCCCTGTGGCAGTGGGTTGCCATGGGCTACTGTATGTAGCCAGCAGCCAGCGTGAGCGGCTGTCCAGAAGCCAGTGACTGATCTGCCTCGCCTGGGAAGAGTGCAATGATGATGCCAACTTGGGCCAGTGAAACAACGTCCTCCACAACTAGACTGAAGAACAAAACGACAGCAACTTGTCTATTCCCCTTCCCCCAATTCCCCAGCACTGTTCCCATCCCCCCAGTTCCCCAATAAAAATCTTTTAAAAAAAACAACAACATTCAGGCTGTGTGATTCAATTCATGTGAAAGTCTAGAAAAGCACACTAATATACAGTGACAGAAAGCGGGTCACTGGATGCCTGGGGCAGAGGTAGGAGGTGAGGAGGTGGCTAGAGTACAAAGGGACATGAAGGAACTTTTCAGGGGCTAGAACTGTTCTGTATCTTGATTGTGGTGGTAGCTACAAGAGTGTATCTGTTTGTCAAAATCTGATGAACCAAATGAACACTTAAGATGGGAATATTTTATGATGTGTAAATTATACCTCAATAAATTGATATTTGAAATGCTATTTGCAGTATCTCACTTATTGGTTCATTAGCATCTCTAGAAGCTGATCTTCTATGATCTTGATTCCAAATCAAGTTTCAGTATTTACTCACTGTGGGCTCATGAATCTCATACTCATACATGTATGAAATAGGTGTAGTAACTACATTTGGCCAACCTCTTAGAATTGCCTTAGAAACAAAAGGAATATTGAATATATAAAATTTATTTATAAATCAGGACCCTGTGCAGAAAATTTGCTGTCACTACCATTCTGTCATTCACTCTGCAAGTCAGAGTGAAATTACCTTTGAGATGGGACCCATTTATAATTTCAGTTAGTTGATCTTTTTATCTGGGCCCCATATGAACTCTCCCCAGGCTGAATGCCTAGTTAGAGCACAGAGTATCCTAGCAAATTTCCTTTGCACTTTAAAAATATCTACGTGCCTCAGTCCATGTGATGTATTGATCAACCCACTCAGACGCTAAGCTTCTCACTTCCAGCAGTGACAACCTACACAGTTGTTCCCCCGAGTCAGGACACACTGTACAAGTCATCTTAGCTTGTCAATGAAGTTTAGATTTCATGTGACATCTCCAAAGAATCTTCCTATTTCAGAGCAGTGAGCTCTACATCAGAGACTCTAACCTAGCTGTGGGGTAACAATGAAGATATTCATAGAAATATGTCTCTTCTGCAAATTAACAACTTGTCTTCCAGGCAAGAAATGTTTTGCCCTGAATGGATACAACATTGAAAAGTTGGGTCCTGGTTTAATTTAAAACAACACATGCTTGCTTTCATTTAACAAATAGTCACCGAGTATCTACTATGAGCCTTGTCCTGGGCTCTGAGAATTTAGCAGTGAGTAGGCCAAGCAAGACCTCCCTGCTCATGGAGCTTATATTCTAGTGGGGGAGGGGGAACCAGCAATCAAATAAACAATGCAATTTCAGCATTGCTCTGGAAATGAATGGGGGTTGAGAAGAACACAAATGCAGGATACTATTTAGGACATAGTGGTCAGGGAAGGTCATTGTGTTGAGTGGGAATGAGGAGATGGAGCCAGTGTTGTGACAGTCTAGAGAAGCAGTGATGTAGGTGGCCCGGGATCAGCAAGTGAGAATGGACGTGCAAAGTAAGGAAGGAAAAGAAGTTTCAAGACTGAAGGGAAGACTGTCATAAAATGAAGTTTTATGAAAACATAAAATGAAAATCAGAAGGCACTGAAGAGTTTTAAGTAGGGGAGAGAAATTACCTGATATATAAATATAGCCACCATGTGAATAAGGGTTTGTCTCAGGGGTCAAGTGAGGAAATTAGTAAGCAGACTATTGAAGTAGACTTAGGAAAAGATGACAGTGGCTTCGTCTAGGGTGATGGCATTGGAAATAAGGAGCTATGAACAAATAATGGGGACACGTTACAGATAGTGCTGCCATGGTTTGATGAATGGTCAGTGGGGTAATGAGGGAAAAGAATACAGAGATTTATGGCCTGAGCAACCAAGAGGTGGTGGGAGTCTTTCTCAGGAGACCACGGTCAGGGTGTCTGCATCCTTTGTCCACTGTTAGAGCAGTGATCAAATTACTCTCAAGTCTGGAATAGCAGTAAGTATTTGTAAATATCCTGGGACAGGAACTCTGATTGTAAAGACCCTATCATCTCCCTTCTGTGATTCTCCAGACATGCTAATAAGTGGATGCTGGAAATGTCATGATCTTCTAATCACAACCTATTTTCCTAAAGCCATTTTCAGCACATACCAGTTCAGGACAAGATCCAAACACTTTCTGGCTTCTCTTGTTTGCTGCTGGCATGTCACTGTTGGCATCATGCTCACTACAAGGGAGAGGGGGAAGGGGCGGGAAGGGCTCTGAAGAGTTTACTTTTGCTCTGGGAGACTTTTTGGAAGGTTGCCTATTTTTTGTTAATTATGGCTTGGGGACCACTTTGTCAGAAATGTTGGAGCCCAGAAGTCTAAAAAAAATTACAAGGTATCATTAAATACTTAAGTATTGCTAATTTCTCCACGTAGTATGAGTTTATGGCTGAGATTGGATGTTTGAGCTGTTTACCATTTTGTATAGAGTCACAGATCCAATTTTGCCTATTAAAGCAAATTTTAAATTTGTTTCAAAAAATAAGGATGGCATTAAATTGCTTTGACCCAGGTGTGTTGAGATTTTGTTGTTTCTTTATACTTATGGAGAGTAGGTAGCAAACTTAGCACTGGAACAGAAGCATCTCAGCTTGTGGAAATCCTGTCTGAGTAACAGTGAGAAAATTCTTTTAAGATTTTTTTATTATTTTCTTTTCCATTATAAAAATAATATAAGCTCATCGTAGAAAATTAGAAGATAAAGGATAAAAATCAGCCATAGTCCAATCGCAAATAAATCCATGAAACGTTGAAGTTCCTCATAAAATATTAGAGCAGGAAGGGGCTTGTGGAATTACCTGGTCCAGCTTCTCATTTTGCATATAAAGGAACTGAGGTGCAGGACTGTGTGGAGTCGAGAACAGAGATTTCTTCCCTCGCAGTTCAGAAGCATGTCAGATTCTTGGGGTCTCAGTGATGGCAAGGATCTGCCAAATCCTCTTTTCGAGCAAAGATGTGATGTAGCTTGTCACTAGGCATACACGTGGCCCCATCTGCCCCCTGGTTTCTGGGAGGCTGCATGGTCTTAAAGAAAGATGGCATTAAATTGCTTTTACCTAGGTGGACATTTCTCCAAGAATGGTTTTTGGGCCACCTGCGTCAGAATCAGCTAGGCTGCTGGTTGGAAATGAAGACTCTTGGGCCCCATCCCAGGTCTGCGGAACTAGTATGTCTAAAGGTGGGAGTGGGGTCTGCATTCTTAACAAACTCAGACCCACCAAAAAGTAACACTTTGTCAATAAAAATAAAGCATTTTATATTGAATCCTTTAGGCTGTCTAATCTATGATAGACAATAGAGAGACAGGCAGAGAGGGAGAGAGAGAGGGGGGGGAGGGAGGGAGAGAGAGAGAGAGGGAGAGGGAGAGATGATATAAATGGATAAAAAGTTTCTTGCTCCATGCAAAGAAACAGTTAATGGTTATCTTTTGGGAGTAGAAGTGGGGTGAAGTGGGGAGTGGGGCTTTCACTGTTCTAAGTAACTTAGAAACCTGGATATGCAAACAATAGATGTACTTAGAATTCTTTTTGTAAATATTCCTGCAGTTATTTCTTTGAGAGACTGAAAAGGTCTACTTAATGTGTGTGGCCAGTGGGAGAAAGGGAATACTCCTTTGTTACTATATTAGTAAGAGGACATAGAAGGAACAACCAGGGGGACCAGGGGAGACCCAAGTTCATTGATTTATTTACTCACTCATTTATTCAACAATATTAATTGAACACCTAGTGTGTGCCTGATCTTGTAGAGCTTATGGTCTGTTGTGGGGAAACACCAATCAGGAGTTAAGCAACATAATTTCAAATGGTTGCAAGTGCTGTGAAGAAATGAAGGTGCTATGTCATTATGAATGATTAGAGGGCCATTCTCTGCTGAGTAGGGATAGTCTCTCTCAGAGGTGACATCTGATCCAAGGCCGTAATGGCAAGAAGAAACCAGCCATGTGCATATCTGGGGAACAAGATTCCAGAAAAAGGAAGTGCCAAGTACAAGTGTCTGGAGGGGGAATCAGCTTGATGTGTTTGGGCTACATATGGAAAACCAGTGTGGCTAAAGCTTAATGACTAACAGAAGATGCAAGATAAAGTTCAAGAGGAAGGCAGGGCCAAGCCATGTCCTGTAATCCTGCCACAGTAAGGAGTTTGAATTTCGTGCCATGGGTAACAGAAAGCCTCCGGAGAGCTATTCAGGAAGGGATGAGCTGATAGCTTCAAATTTGTTTTTTTGTTTTGTTTTTTTAAGTCACTTCAGCTGTCAAAATTATGTAGAAACTTAGAGTAACTTTTAAAATGTAAAACATTAAAATCTTTAGGAAGAAAAAAAAGAATATCTTTAAGCTCTTAGGATACAGTAGATTTTATAAGCTAGAGACACACAAATCACACTCAAGAATGACAAGGTTGATGGATTTAACTATATTAAAATGTATAACTTCTGCACAAAATAGCACCATAAAATTAAAAGGCAAGCAACAAACTGATAGAATATATTTGCAACCCCAAATAACTAACGAAAGCTATGTTTCTAGAATCTCTAATGAACTCTTACAAATCAATAAGGAAAATGCAAACTTCCCGGTAGAAAAATGGTCAGCTATTAACAGGCACTTTCCTGAGAGGGAGACCAAATGAGCAATAGCAATAGGAAAATGTTGTCCACGTCACTAATAAAATCAGGAAATGCAAGTTTAAAATCACAAGGTAGCATTTTGTGCCTATTTGATTAGCAGAAATTCAAAAGACTGACAGTGAGACTTGGCAAGGAATTGAGATAAACAGGAACTTTGTAGAGCAGGCTGTCATCCTCGTTAGAGGAACATACACACGTTCTACGACATAGAACATATGGAGATTCTGCTGGAGGCAGCAGTCAGTATGTTTCTCAAAGACTCTGGCTGTTTCTGAGGGGACAGGTTTTTGTCATTTAGGACTTTCATGCACTGTGAAAATTTTACCATTTCTGCTGCACCCCACCCCCAACTCCCAAAAACACTCTCCCACATTTCCAAATACCCCCAGGTGAGCTGGACTGCCCGAAGTGAGACCTACTGGAAGAAAGCCCTACACACACACACACACACACACACACACACATGCATGCGCACGTGCACACACACGCTACTGCCATACACTAATGTGCAGGCCATGGCCAGACAACCTCTGCGGCTGAATGGAGAGACCTGGGCACAGGAGAACCATGTTATAAAAATTAGACACCACCCAAATGGCCATCAGTCCAGAAACAGAAAATTAAACTATGATGTGGTCATACAATAAAGCAGTATACAACAATTGATCTAGATATGTATGGAACAAAGTATATATTAAAATTACATATATATTAATATCAAAATTATATCAATATCATAAAATATACATTAATATCAAAATTAAAATATATCAAAAACATTGTTGAGTACAATGTAATATATAGCTTGATAAACTTTATAAAAAGTTTAAAACCCACAAGACCATAAGATACATTGTTATGGATACATACACACACGTGCATGAACTTGATATGCACCAAATTCATAATAGCGAATGTCTCTGAAGAGGAAGGTAAAATTGGACTGGGGAATTTAACATTAACATAGGTAATTTAAATTCTGTGTGGCTGTATCTCTTAAAAGAGTAAAGGCAGGATGTGAAATAAATATGAAAACAACAACATTTGTTCATTTTGAGTGATGGGCACATGAACAGGACTTTGTCACATTGTCCTTTGTATACTGCTATATTTTCACCCCGCTAGGGCTGCCGTGTAGAGGTGTAGAGAGTAGGCGGTTGGGGGTGAGTAGCGGGGCGCGTGGGGGCTGGGCGAATGCGAGGCAGGGCTGGGACGTGCCCAGGGAGGGCCCCAGCATCCCTGCTACGACTCTCTGAACTAAAGAGGATGTGACCACTATCTTGTTTCATTTCTCTATTGGCCTGAAGTTCTTCCTAGACTAACACTTCCCCTGTCTTCCAAGGTATGAAATCGTCACCTAAGCAAGCCAGAAATTTGTCAGCTGCCGGGTTTTTTGCTTGTTTGTTTGTTTGTTTGTTTGTTTGTTTTAAAGCAGAATGAGACATTATCAACTGATGTCTAAACAATTTAAGTCCTTCCCATTCCCATCACTGCAATTATGCTCCTACACTTTTTTTTCCCCTGAGCATTTTTATTGTGGTAAAATACACATAACATAAAGTTTACCACTTTATTTTTAAATGTACAATTCAGAGGCTTTAAGTACTTTCACAATGTTGTGTGACCATCACCACCATCGTTTCTCATCAGCCCGAACTGAAAGTCTTTGCCCATTAAACAACAACTTCCCATTCCTCAGTCCCCTCATCTCTCTACTGTATTTTCTGTCTCTAAGAACATGGCTTCTCTAGGTACCTCATACAAATGGAAGCATACAATATTTGTCCTTTTGTGACTGGCTTATTCCACTTACTATTATGCTTTCAAGATTCATCCACATTGTAGCGTGTTTCAGAATTTCATTCTTTTTAAGAATGAATGCTGTTCCATTGTATGTGTGTAACACATTTTGTTTATCCATTTGTCCATCCACGGACAGTTGGGCTGTTTCCACCTTTCGGTTCTTGTGAACAATATAATATATAATGCAGCTCTGAGCATGGTCTACAAATCCCTGTTTGAGTCTCTGCTTTCAATTCTTTGCAGTATATACCCAGAAGTGGAATTGCTGGATCATATGCTAATGCTATGTTTCATTTTTTAAGGTACTGCCAGACTTTTTCAAAGTGACTGCACTATTTTACATTCCCATCAGCAGTGTACATGGGTTCCACTTTTTCCACAGTTTTATCCACATTTGTTATTTTTCATGTTTTAAAATAATAGCCAACCAATGGATATGAAGCGGTGTCCCATTGAGCCTTTCTCCTGTACTTCTTTTACAATGTGTCAAGAAAGCACTATACATGTCTTCTGTCTGATTGATTTATAACACTCACATGTTTTATTTTTGTTTTTTATTTATTTTTATTTTTTTAAGGTATTTTTATTGTGAAATACACATTTTTTAAGAATTAGTTTCAGCTGTACAACACAGTGCAATAGTTATACTTTTTACCCCTCGAGGTGACAACCCCCCTCCCCCAATCCGCCACCCCACTTCCCCCCATATCATACATATCTATTACAATTCCCTTGACTCCACTCCCACACTATACTCCATGTCCCAT
>NW_017731684.1:1691696-1708070 GCF_001890085.2 Hipposideros armiger | reverse complement strand
CTAAATCACTGATCCGATCCTCTGCTTCATCTAATCTACTGGTGATTCCTTCGAGTGTGTTCTTCACTTCAGTTATTGTATTCTTTAGTTCTAACTGGTTGTTTTTTATGATTTCTGTATCCTTCTTTATGTCCTCCTTAAGTTCCTGAAACATTCTTATCATCAGTGTTCTAAACTCTGTCTCTGAAAGGTTGGATACATGTGTTTCATTTAGTTCCATTTCTTGAGGTTTCTTCTGATCTTTTACTTGGGACATATTTCTTTGTTTCTTCATTCTGGCTGTCACTCTGATTGCTTCTATGTATTAGATCACCTAGAAAGACAAAAAAAAAAGAAAGAAAGAAAAAGAAAAATGAGAAAAAAAGGGAAAAATAAAAAAAAGAGAAAAAAGGCGGGGGAGGGGCTCTCCACCCACTTTAATCTGCAGACCACTTGTTCACCAATAGAGAGACTCTGGAATCTCAGCACCAGCTGTTGGGGGGAAGAGCTCAGTGCGTCATGTGCCGACCTCCCTCTAGACTTGAAGTAAGGTTCCCATAATTAGTTGCTATGTGCTCTGGAACCATGCTCACCACCAAAAATCCTCACAGGTTGTTGCGGGCTGTCTGCTGCTGCAAAAAACCCTCTGTGGCCTGTGGAGGTAGGGGCCAGGAACCAGGGGCTCAGGGTGCCCCTAGCAACACCGCTTTAGGTCGGCGGGGCAGGCCCCCAAGGCACCACAGGATGTGGTCAGTGGTCCCCACCAACTCACAGCAGCGTGCACTCCTGCATCGGCAGCCAGCCCACACAAACTCGCCTGGAAAGCCCCGGCTGAATCACGCAGGTGCACAGCTCGTGGCCCTACACTCCCAGGAAAACTCCCAGTCTCAGCCTGTCCCAATAAGCCGCTCAAAGATCAGGCCAAGCAGCCCGACAGCCAATTGCCACCAAGACAACTCTGCATGTGTAGTGCGGAAATCAGGGACATAAGGCGAGCTACACACTCCCGGGTCTCAATAAGCAGCCTGTTGGAGTCAGAGCCTGCCTGCCAGGCATTTCCCTGGCTATGCAGCACAAGCAGTGTGGAGGGTGGGGATCCAAGGCCGCATGCACGCACACACGCACCCACTCCTGCGCCAATTCCAGCAGACTAATGCAGTCCCAGACCTGAGCCTCTGTGGGAGGACCCAGCCCTGAAAAAAATGGCGCCCTTTGTGCACTACTCGTGTGCAAGCTCCACACCAGGGGAACAATGGTCCCAAAAACCCAAAAACCAGCTCCCACGCCAAAGGCACTCAGTTCAGTCCTTCCCGCAGGCTCCTGGGTCCCGCTCACACAGCTACTCCCTCCACCACGAACCAGGTGAGTGCTCACCAGCAAGCAAGTCAGTTTTGCTGGCTCCACTGGATCTCCAGCTGCCCTCAGCCTCACCGAGTTGAGCAAAGAGAGTCCTCACTATTTTTTACTGCCAGCTATCATGGAACTCCTCTTCCCTGCAAAGTAACTCTGGGGTGGTGAGCGCGGTGTGAGGCCGGAGGGTCTTGCCCCCAATCGGAGAAGCCTCCCCACCGCTGAGGTGTCCCTCACGGGGTTCGCCCTCTCTTGTCTCCGCCCCTCCTACCAGACTCGATGAGGTCTCCTCTTTAAGTCCTTCATTTAGAAGTTCTGCTCATCTAGTGTCTGGGGAACTTCCGAGGTTGAATATCTTATAACTTATTTGTAATTTTGGTGTGGCCCTGGGAGGCAGTTGGCACAGTGTCTGTCTTTTCTGCCATCTTTGAGGGCATTCAACACTCATGGTTTTTTAGTATTTCACCAAAATGTTTTACATACAACATAGGTCCTATTAGAGGCCTCTGGGGGCAGGGGGATGGGAAAGGGAGGATTGGGGGTTAAATAAATTGAATTTGGGTAAATTCAAAAAGTGAGTGTGAGATGCTGTCCTGAACCTCCCATTCCTCGCTTCATGTTATTTCCTTCAAGCATCTTAACTTGCCCAGAGTGGTTCTGTTATTTAAAAAAATAGGCATCTTTTTATACTAGTGGCCCATAAACAAGCCAAATCTTTTATAGAATTGTTCAAAGAAAATTTTACCTGTTGAAGTTTAGAGGAAAGAATGGCCACATTGCTGATGACATGGGATGGTGGGCTCTTCCAGCGCACTTTCCTAAAGGGATTTTCAGGGTTACTTTTGACCTACACAATGTCAGTTTGAGCTGACTCCTTCCCACATAAGATGCAATTTTACTATATACCCTCCCTCTTGAAGTTTGAATATGTATGTTTTCAAAACCCTAAGAAGTCCTACAATAAAAGAAACCTGAATAACATAGCTTAAACCAGAAGTTGGCAAACTGTCTCTTTGAAGGGCTAGATAGTAAATCCTTTTGGCCCTGTGTGTCTGTCACAACTATTCAACTGTACAGTTGTAGCTCCATAGCAACCATAGACAATCTGTAAATTAATGGACATTGGCTGTGTGCCAATAAATTTTATTTACAAAAATGGGCAGTAAGCTGTATTTGATTTGCAGGCAGTTTTCTGACCCCTGGTTTAGATCACTGTGAACAAGTTTTATTTAATTATGGCCCTTCCCTCCTAAAAAAACAAAAACAAACAAACAAACAAAAACCCTAAAAGCTATAGATAAGCCTTGGATTCCTGAATTCAAATATTAGAGGGCTTTAGTTCTTCGTGAGTGACACTGAAGGTTGATAGCATGTAGTGGGCTGTCACTTTTTTAGTGCCTAGATTTTCATTACTGTGGCACTAGAACTAATTACTTGGTGGGTGTTATGGGCTGAATTGTGTCCTCCCAAAATTCGTATGTTGAAGTTCTAACCTCTAGTACCTCAGGATGTGACTATATATAGAGATAGGGCCTTTGAAAAGGTGATTAAGTTAAAACGAGGCTGTTAGTGTGAGTCCTGATCCAGTCTAATTGATGTCCTTATATGCAGAGGAAATTTGAATACAAAAAGACAGCAGAGATGGGCACACAGAGAAAAGACTAAGTGAAGAGTCAAAAAGAGGGCAACCATCTGCAAGCCAAGGATCCAGTACCTTGATCTTGAACTTACAGCCTCCAGAACCATGAGAAAATAAATGTCTGTTGTTTAAGCCTCTCAGTCTGTGATATTTTGTCATGGTAGCCCAAGCAAACTAGTCCAGTGGGTGATCATAATACATATGCCCTAACTCACTGAGACCTTGAGCTTCTTTGCTCATCCTCTGGTACCTAATATCACAAGTAACCTGCACAGAATTTTATGAGTGAAAGTATAGCATGTGCTCTAATTGCATATGCATATTTGGTATGTTCAAAGATCTTAAGACGCATCCTTCATGCATGTTCAGGGTCATTGTAGAATCTATTCCCATAATGCTCTTAGCTCATCTTTCCTCTCTTTAGTCTCCTTCCAAATATTCTACATTCTGTTTCTATTCCTAAGCTCTGGGGTTTTCAAAGAGATGCATATTTCCTTGGTTTGTAGTGCTGCTCCTCACAGGCAGGGAGCCAGTGTGTGTGGGGCCATGGACTCAGAGAGCTTTCCAGCTGTGTGTAACCTGAGACAAGGTGTTGGATTTGCCTGACTCAGTTCCTCGTCTTCATGATATAATAATGCCTGTATTATTTTTGGTGTTTCTAGGATCCTTAGTGCCAATATCAGTGATGTGCCTGGGACACTCTATGACTAATGGTGGGCACTGTATAGTAGCTTTCCTAGGCAATTGGAAGCATGTTTATTTTCCCTTCTCTGCCCTAGTGACATCAGCTGTGTAGTCTTTGTTAACACAGGTAAAGAAGTAAAGGACTTAACTAATTCCTTACATATGATGCTGAACGCTGCTTACTGTGTCATTATCTACAAGGCTTAACCCCTCAAGGAACTTCACCCTCGGGTACACAGGACAGTCGTGGAGTAACCGTTCAATGAGGCAAAAAAGGTACCGAGTCATTCCAGTGCCAGTTGTCCTGTGCAACCTTTCACAAGTCACTTTCTCCCTGAGCCTCATTTATCTCATCTGTGAAGTAGAGGCTTGGACTACAACATACCTCTTCTGTGTTCTTTCTAAGCCCAATGTTTTATCTAAAAGTCACAGGAATTAAGGTGATGACTGGGTGTGAGAGGTGTTCGTTTTGATTGAGTACCACCCCATCCCCATGACTACACTCTAGCAACATTAGATGTCAGTATTTAAATTTAATTTTGTTAACATTTTAATGTTTAATTTAAAACACCTAACATAAAATTAGCCTCTTGCTAGCTTTAAGAATCATTTTCCTCCTACAAGGATACTGAAAAATAGTGCCCACAAGAAACTCCGGACCTATGCCATGCTCTCTCATTGTGCGTAGTTGAGCTCCTTGAAAATCTAGTTTCTGTTAGAAAAAAAATGGATTTGTCCTATGGCACCAGTAAGGAGAGAGGGGGCCAAGTTGCCTGTGAACAAGTCGGACCGAGTTCTTCCTGTTTCCTGCCGCCAGCTTTCACCTGGTGCCTGTGTCCACATCTAGGAAGAGCTGAGCATCAGGTGGGATGGGAGGAGCAGTGGGGCAGGTGCTGCAGTGGAGAGTCATTTTGCCACACGCGAAAGCAGTGCACGCCACCTCACCTGCTCCTGCCCACTTCCTCTCGTCCAGTTTCTACACCCTGGTGTGTGTGAGACAGTTGGGCCCACAGTTGACAAGGGAGATATGCTCCTCCTAACTTAAGAAGGGCTCCTGGGGAAAAGCTGTTTTGTTTTGTTTTTTCTTTTATACGGAGAATCACAAATACATGTAACTGAGTATCTTCTGGCACAGTATACTACATTTCATCAGTATTCATGACAGGTATTTCATTCCCTCCACAACTGGCATCTGTTAAAAACAAGATTGAGGAGCGCCATCCTGGGTTCAGTCGTTCTGAGACATAGAATCTGTTACTGGTTTCCCTCACTTTGAGAGCCCTGATTTTACATGACTGCAGATAACGTTTAGCGCTTCGGAATCCCTTCCTACAAAGACAGGGGAAGTCTAATATCATATACACAATGAAATGCGTTCTAAGAAGCCGAAGCAGGGCCAGATCTTTAGCTCCTAAGGAGAATAGCCTCAAGTTCGTCCGTATTTTCAGATGGCGCTATTCTAAATCTCACCGAATTAGGTGAATTTCTAAAGCTGTGATTAAACTTTAGGCAGCCAGGGGGAAATTAGAAATAAATTAGGAGTGTTGCTGATGGGAGCTTTCTTTTCTATGTGCCTACAGAAATGACGGAGCTTCTCTCTTCTGTATTACAGACTCTGGTGAGAAACCCAGAAGACAGAATGTGTGAAAGAAAAAGATGACATCCGTCATGGCAAACAAAATCTGAAGACTATTACAGTGAAAACAGAGGAAAACAAGAGAACACTCACTAGTTGAAGGTAAGTGGACACCTCTGTGAATGCTGAACTTTGATATATTAGAAGAGGAAATTAGGTTTGTGCATGTTTATGTGTCAGCGTATACTTACTTATCAAATGGAATAGATAGGATATAATATGGTCTACCATCAAAGTACTGGGGTGCCAAAAACATGTATACAAGTGGACACTTTGGTCAACGTTAGTCAACCAGTAGTTCACTGTAATCAGAACTGTCTAGACTCTGATAGGAACAACTTTGAGCACCTCTTATAATTGCAGAAGTCAAACGTGACTTGTATTCATCTTTTGTTATTGGTATATATTGAGTATTACAATTGTAATATAGTATTCCTCTCTTAAAATGTGTATACATTTTTTTGGCACCCTCTGTAGTTGTGTTACTAGCAATGAGGAAGAAAATTCATAAATATAGTTAGCCTGCTACTCTCAAATGAAAGCTAAATGCCCAAAAGTTGAATAATAAGCTTACATTTTATAAAATGGTTATCTTCTCAGAGAGCAAAACAAGAAACAAAATAAACGATATAATAACTATACTGTACACAGACACATTTCCTATATTTCCAATATTTTATACACACAAAATTATTTTAATTTGTGGTTAAACATTTGACCAGCTTAAGTCTAGTGGACAATTGAGCAAACCTAGTGGTTGATTATTTTTATATATGCATTGGTTTTCTTTCTTAGCTGAATCATAATAAAGGTGTGCTTTTTATCATTAATGTCAATACTTTGGGATATTTTTTCCATTGTCCACTGCTTTTTAGAATATAATAAGGGGGAATGTAATATTTCAATGGTTGCCCAAGCCTAGCCATAATGATGGCAATGCTGCAGAAAACATATGATATCTGAAGATGTTTCATTATTAGCTGATCTCAGAAGCTCACATTTTACAGGCAAAGGTGGTTTGAAGGATATAACATACTAAGGTATGAATTGTGCACAAGTAGAATATACAGCAGTTAGGGACAGTGTTTACACAATCTTTTCAATTGTTTGCTTGAGTAAAATAAATGGTAAGATTGCAGTTTCCACATGGTGGCCCCTGCTGGGGAGGAGTGTCGCATAGCAGTCAAGGGACATGGACTCTGGAAATTCTTGCTCTGTCATCCCTGTGTGACTGTAGTTAAATGATTAATCTTCCTTTGTCTCGGTTTGCTCATCTGTAAAATGTGGACAGTATTAGGACCTACCTCACAGAGTTGTTGAGTAGATGAAATAAGTTAATATATATAAAGCACTAGGAAGGATGCCAAGTATGTAAAAAGTGCTTGAAAAATGTTAGCTGATTTTATCATTGAATGAAATAAAATATACTTCTGGGATGGGAATTTCAGTTGTTTGGGGTTTTTTTGGGGGGGAGAGGGGTAAGGGTAGAGTTGTGGAAGAGGCCGAGAGATATTGGTGAAGTGGAGGGTGATATATCTAACCCTGGGCCTATTTTCATGGTCCAAGTAGCAATCACAGGATGGGCACCAGGCAGAGATACAAGAAAATTGCCAGGAGGCCCAGTGTGTTTCTCAAACTCTTACTGATTTAGGTACTTTGAGAAAGAAGTAGTGGGGAATATAGACTTAAATGGGATGTGGGATCTTCTTAAATTACAGCAGGCCCTCGAACAAAGTCATTTCATTTATTTTTTTCCATTATAACCTTGATAAGAAAAACAAACAAACAAAAAAAAAACCTCCGTTCCTGGTGAGGCCACTGTCTGTGTGACCTTCGCACTTTTGCATGCATGCAGGTTTTTTTCTGGGGACTCCGGTTTCCTCCCACATCCAAAGATGGTTAGTTGGCGTGTCTACACTGTGCCAGGTGTGTGTGAGTGGCCCTGCAATGGGAGGGCCTCCTGTCTCGGTGGGGCCCACCTGGCACCCTGAGTTGCTGGGACAGGCTCCTGCCACCTGCTACCCTGATCTGGAATAAGCAGGTTAGAAAATCATTCTCTTACTTGTTTTTATTGATCTTTCTTAAATGTCTGTATAGCTCACACTTACTACAACGTGTAATATTAAAAGTGTTTTGGGTCTTTATTTAGAAGTCTGGTGATATTTCTGTGACCAGAAATACTCCATAGGAACTTAACTCTAGTTTATATCAATTAACCTGTAGTGAAATTGGTTTCATTGTATGTCGTTTCACTTAAAATCACAGTTCCCAAGAATCTGATTTGTACATGAAGTACAAACTGGATCATCTTAGACCCTTGCCTGTGATTTGTAAGACCTGACCCTTGTCATTTTCTCCAACCTCACCCCCTTAGTTTATTCAATATCTACAATAGGCTAATTCATGTAGACAGAAAGTAGATTAGAGATGATCAGAAGCTGGGATGAGGGAGGAATCGGAGTTATTGATTAGTGAGTACTGTTTGGAGTGATGAAAAAGTTTTGGAAATAGATGGTTGTGATTGTTGCACAACACTGTGAGTGTAATTAATGTCCCTGAAGTGTACACTTAAAAATGGTTAAAATGGCAGATTTTATGCCGTATATATTTTACCACATAAAAAAACTTTAGAGACAAAGCAAATGAACAGACAAAAATAAAAGCCTGAAAACATGCATGCATACCCATGCATATCGTATAGTCTGGAAAGATATCCTCAAATTGTTGGTGGTGATTATGTCTGATAAATGGAATTAGGAACAGAGCAGGCGAGGAGAAGATTTTGTCCTGTATAATTCTATATTTTGTGCATGATGCACAGTAAGCATATACTTTATAATTTTTTGAATAGAAGGGCTTTTTTTTCCACATCATACTGACCTGTGCTAAAACTTTGGAGTTGGTATAATTTTCTAGTTTGTACAACCAACACAGTCCTCAAAGATCTGTTTGCAGTTGAACTTGCTCATCCCAGTGCAGTGTTTAACCTGAAGTGAGTGTTTAATTACAGTTTAAAGCACAAAATAGTTTTCCTTTTCTAGATTAAATTACATCTTGTGGGAAAACAGGCTCTGAATATAGAAAGAATTTGGGCTTTCCCCACCCTCAAGGAAGACTGACTCCTCTATCTAGTACGTAATTCATTGCAAAGCAAGATGCTTCCATTTGTAGTTTTACATCCCTTTCTTTGGTAAAGTATTTAAGGCATGTTAGTTTTAATAATGAATCTCAATATCAGAATACCTAGAAATTTTCATGTATGATACGAGGCTTTTTCTTAAGCCCTAATTAAGTTGCAGAAAGGGACCCATTTTAATGGGACACCCATTTTACAAAAAGGTTAAACCCTACAATGTGATCATAAATCAATTTAAGTAAAGTATGGAAGGATGTATACACCAGGCTATTCATGTTGGTAACCTCAGGGAGGTAACCTGATAGATGGTGTCAGGTGAAAGGTTATTTAATTTTCTTTATATACCTGTGTATCGTTGAATTGTTATAACTAAGGACTTTTCTTAATAACATTATTGAGGTATAACTGACCTATAAGAAACTGCACATATTTAAGTGTGCAATTTGATAAATTTTGACATGAAATCATTACCATAATCAAGATAATGAAAACATCTGTTTTGTGGAGAAAAGGGAACCCTTGTATACTGTTGGTGGGACTATAGACTGGTGTATCTACTGTGGAAAGCAGTGTAGAGACTCCTCAGGGGTGAAAAATAGAACTACCATATGCCCCAGCAATCCCACCTCTAGTAATATATCCAAAGGAAACTTTCAACATTATGTTGAAGAGATATCTGCACTCCTGTGTTCATTGCAGCATTATTTACAATAGCCAAAACGTGGAAACAACCTAAGTGTCCATTGATGGATGAATGGATAAAGTTGTGAGACACACACACACACGCGCACACACACACACACACACACACACAGGAATATTATTCAGCCATAAAAAAGAGGAACTTGGCATTTGCAACAACACTTATGACCTCGAGGGCTTTATACTAAGTGGAATAAGTCAGACAGAGACAGACTAATACCAGTGATCTCACTTATATGTGGAATCTAAAAAAGAAAAAAAAAACTCATAGAGATCGGATTTGTGGTTCCCAAAGGTGTGTGTGTGGGGGGAAGGGGGGTGAAGTGAAGGTGGTCAAAAGGTACAAACTTCCAGCTATAAGATAAAGAAGTACTAAGGATAAAATGGACATTAGTTGATGGTGTGATGAGTATAGCTAACACTGTTGTATGATATGAGCTATAGCAGCGGTTCTCAACCTGTGGGTCGCGACCCCTTTGGGGGTCGAACGACCCTTTCACAGGGGTCACCTAAGACCATTGGAAAACAAGAAGATATTTACATTATGATTCATAACAGTAGCAAAATTACAGTTATAGAGTAGCAACGAAAATAGTTTTAAGGTTTGGGGTCACCACAACATGAGGAACTGTATTAAGGGGTCGTGGCATTAGGAAGGTTGAGAACCACTGATCTATTTGAAATTTGTTAAGAGAGTAAATCCTGAGAATTCTCATCCCAAGGACAAAAATATTGTCTTTTCTTTTTTCTTTGTATCTATACGAGATGATGGATGTTAACTAAACTTATTGCAGTAATTGTTTCATGATATAGGTAAATCAAATCATTATGCTGTACACCTTAAATGTATACATCACGTATGTCAATTATATCTCAATAAAACTGGAAAATAATTTTTGAAAAGCAACACACACACTAAAGATATGTAAACATCTATCATTCCCAAAAGTTTGCTCCTGCCCCTTGGGAGTCCCTCCCTCCTACCCTGCCCAGCACCTCTCCTGCTCCAGGTAACCACTAATCTTATTTCTATCACTGTACATTAGTTGCATTTCCTATCATTTCATATAAATGGAATCACACAGTACATAATCTTTTTATCTGATTATGGCAACCACTGCTTTCTGTCTCTAAGGACATTTTGCATTTTCAGGCAATATGTACTCTATTTGCCTGACTTCTTTCCCCCCAGCATACTTATTTTGAGATTCATTCATGTTGTAGTGCGTATGGATATGCCATTCCTTTTTGTTGTTGAGTTGTGTTCTGGTGTATGAATAGACCCCAGTTTGTTTGCTTATTCACCTCTGATGGACATTTGACTCATTTCCAGTTTTTGACTATTGTGAATAATGCCACTATGAACATTCAAGTACAAGTCTTCACATATGGACACATGCTTTCATATCTCTTGGTTAAACACCTAGAAGTGGAATGGCTGGATCACATTTAGGTATAGGCTTAACTTTCTAAGAAATTGCCAAACTGTTTTCTAAAGTGGTTGTACCATTTTATATCTCACCTGCACTGAATAGGAGTTCCCATTGCTTCACATCCTTGTCTGTACATGGTATTATCAGTCTTTTTCCATTTTATCTGTCCTAATAGGTATGTAGCAGTAACTCACTGTGGTTTTAACTTGCCTTTCTCTAATGACAAATGATGTTGAATATCTTTTCATGTTCTCACTTGCCATCTGTATATCTTCTCAGTGAATTGTCTGATTCAATCTTGGTGCAATTTTTTTTTCTGGGGGAGGGGTGAGGGTTGTTTTCTTATTGAGTTTTGAGAGTTCTTTATATATTCTGATTACAACTCCTTTATCATATGTATACTTTGTAAATGTTTTCTCCCAGTCTTGAGCTTGTTTTTGCTTGCTTTCAACATTGTCTTTCAAAGAGCAGTTTTTGATGTGTTTAATTGTTTTAATTCGAATTATTAGATTGAGGAGCTTTTACAGATATTTGTCAGCCCTAGGAATTTATACATTTAGATACCCACCCCACATGAATCAGGCATATTAAAATGCACCCCACATTAAATGTACCCCACATTAAAAATAATTTTTTATTCTATATTTTTACAGACCCTATAATTTAGCTTTTGAAATTATTTATTACAACAAGCTCATTTAGTTTATTAAAACATAATGCAATTTAATGAATACTATGACTTATCAACTAATGAAGTTGATAATTTATTAACTTTTATAGATATTAAGTTAAATATTTATCACTTAATTATAAATTATTAAATATTTATTACTATAGATTAGGTAGTTTTCTTCTCATATTTAGAAGCCAATAAGTTTGTTTGTTTGTTTTTTAGCTGTAGAATATTTTTTGGTTCCCTGGAAGATGTGTAGCTTTTAGACTTTGGATAAAGCAGTCTGGTTAAAATACATTTAAGGAAAAATATACTAATTAATAAATTTAAAAGAAAACACAAATAATTTAAACATCCACCCAAGCACTTAATAGACAATCATTAAGTATGAGTAACAGGATTTGAAACAGATACTTGGAGTCTGACTGACATTTAGAACAGTAAATATTAAGGAATTTGATGTGTTTCTGCTGGTATCTGAATTTCCTGCTGAAGTTTGATTAAAACAAACAAACAGACCCTCCTTAGGCTCTAAAGTCTCACAAAATGATGACTCTTATTTTAAATATTTTCTTATTTTTAAAATTGTTTTTTAATTTCAAAATTAATTCCTAATTTTTGTAAAAATATTCAAGAAGTAAAAGTATTTTGTGATTTTGAAAATTACAAGTTCTCATCATCCACTCCTCAAAGTTAACTGTTAAACATTTCTTTAATTAAAATAAATAGAAAGACAACAGATACATGTCCTTTTTATTCTTTCAAGGTAAGGAATAATTTTAATTATCAAGGATGCATAAATTTAGAGAATCTAAAAGTCAGATGAATGCTAGGGATTAAAATAAGTGCTCTTTCCATGGAAGTCTGCTTGAAAATCATTAAAAATGTTGAATGTTCAGTATCACTAGTCATTAGGGAAATGCATATCAAAAACACAGTGAGATACCACTTCACATCATTTTAGAATGGCACACGTGTGTGTGTGTGTGTGTGTGTGTGTGTGTGTGTGTGTGTGTGTGTATACAGAGGGTGCCAAAAAAATGTGTACACATTTTAAGAAAGGAAAAAACTATTAAAATTGTAATAGTCAATACATACTGATAACAAAAGATGAATACAAGTCATGTTTGACTTCTGCAATTTCAAGAGGTGCTCAAAGTGGTTACCATCAGCGCCCAGACACTTCTGATTATGGCAAACTACTGCTTGAGCAACGTTGACCAAAGTGTCCACTTGTATACATTTTTTGGCATCCTCTGTATATGTATTACATATACACACATACACACAAGTTTGATGAGGGTGTAGAGAAATTGGAATCCTGTGTCCTGATGGTGGGAATGTAAAATGGTGCACCCACTGTGAAAAGCAGTATGGAGATTCTATTAAAAAATTAAACATAGAGTGGTGCATTGGTTAAGAGCTGGCTTGGGACGCCAACTCTGTGCAGCAGGGCCCTGGTTCGGATCCCACATGAGGGCCAGTGACACTGCCCTCTACAGCTAAGATGCTGAACAACAGCTCAACCTAGAGCTGGGCTGCCATGAGTCGCCGGCGATGGCGTAGGCTGCAGCCCCTGCTGCAGTGGGCTGCCATAAGCTACCGTATGTGGCCAGCAGCCAGCGTGAGCGGCCAGCAGCCAGTGTGAGCTGCCAAGAGCCTCTGTGAGCAGCTGTCCAGAGGCCGGCAACCGATCTGCCTCACCCAGGAAGAGCGCAATGATAATACCAACATGGGCCAGTGAAGCAGCGTCCTCCGCAACTAGACTGAAGAACAAAAGGACAGCAACTTGTCTGCTCCCCTTCCCCGATTCCCCAACACTGTTCGCCTCTCCTAATTCCCCAATAAAATCTTTTAAAAAATAATTAAATAAACATAGATATACTGTATGATTGAGCAATTCTACCTCTGAGCATATACCTACAAGAATTGTAAGCAGAAACTTGAACAAATATTTGTGCACCAATGTTCATAGTGGCTTTATTCACAATAGCCAAAGGTATGAACAGCTCAAGTGTCCATTGAGGAATGAGTGGATAAACAAGATGTGGTATATATTAAGTTGGTGCAAAAGTAATTGTGGTTTTGGACCATGGATTTTAAATTATTATAGCTGGGCTCGGACACATCTTTATTAATCAAAATAGGAACCATTACAATCAACACATTTTTGCCAATGAGAAAAAAGTTTGTTTATTCCTGTAGCATAAAAAGCCGTCCTTTGGAACTCGACGAACTCGTGGAAAGCATTTTTTTCCATCTTGCTGGTTGTGGAAGTGTTTTCCCTGCAAAAAGTTGTCAAGATGGTTGAAATGACAGGGTGTCATTTTGGGAATATGAAAATGTTCTGGAGATGGATGGTGGTGATGATTGTTAAACAATGTAAATGTACTTAATGCCACCAAACTGTACACTTAAGATAATTAAAATGGTAAGTTTCATCTTATATATATTTTATCACAATTTTTAAAAAATGTTAAGAAAGGAAAACTTCTCAAGTGCTTCCAAATAAAAAGGGTTAATAGCATAAAATATCACCCTAATATATTTTATGGATAGTTTGCCAAAATTTCTCAATGGTTTCATGGCTTAAAACAAAAGTTTTAAGAATTCACTCCTCATTTTAGTAGTGTGAATTCAGAAGCATCAAATTACTAGCCAACTGTCAGGCATTTTTTTAAGACTTTACATGTATTAACTCATTTAATTCTCGACACAACTAGGCAATGCCGTTATTTCCATTTCATGGATGAGGACATGGAGAATAGAGAGGTTATGTAACACAGCCACTGTTACACCGCTAGTGAGAGGCAGAGCTCGTCACAAACCCTGCAAACATGGCTCTCTGAGCCGTTATGTTTTTACCAGCTCTTAACTCTGAGGAGCTTTAGTATCAGGAGAGCTGTCTCTATACTGTGTGAACACATCTAGGATTTCTACTGGGTGGTTCTCACTGAAGACTTGAGGGTATCGATGCACCATTAGCTTTTCTTCAGAAGAAGCCTGTGACCTGAAATATGTCAATGATTTGTCTCAGGTGGAAACTATTCTTTAACATTTACCTGGCTTTTTCTAATGCTGTCATGAAGGAGATATAAGAGAATGCTATATATAAAAATACAAGTTTTTGAGATTTTTATCAGAAAAAAATCTCTGGAAAAAAAATCTCCATATTGGAAGAGGAAACATGACCACATATTCTTTCCTTACCCCAAAAATTTATGTCTCCCAAAATGTTAGGTTCATTTTTTTTTAAAGATTTTTATTGGGGAATCGGGGGAAGGGGAACAGACAAGTTGCTGTCCTTTTGTTCTTCAGTCTAGTTGTAGAGGATGTTGCTTCACTGGCCCAAGTTGGCACCATCACTGCGCTCTTCCCGGGCGAGGCAGATCAGTTGCCGGCTTCTGGACGGCCGCTCATGGTGGCTGCTGGCCGCTCATGCTGGCTGCTGGCTATACACGGTAGCCCATGGCAACCCACTGCAGCAGGGGCTGCAGCCTACGCTGTCACCGGTGACTCATGGCAGCCCAGCTCCAAGTTGAGCTGTTGTTCAGCATCTTAGCTATAGAGGGCAGTGTCACTGGCCCCCATATGTGGGATCTGAACCGGGGCCCTCTGGCATCCCAAGCCAGTTCTTAACCAACGTGCCACTCAGCCGGCCCTAATAAATAAATAAATAAATTAATTAATTAATTTTTTAAGATTTTATTGGGGAATTGGGGGAGGGGAATAGCATTGGGGAATTGGGGAAGGGGAGCAGACAAGTTGCTGTCCTTTTGTTCTTCAGTCTAGTTGTGGAGGACGTGGCTTCACTAGCCCATGGTGGTATTATCATTGGCTCTTCCCAGGGAGGCAGTCGCTCGCAGACCATTGGACAGCTGCTCAAGGTGGCTCTTGGAAGCTCACAAAAGCTCATGCCCACTGCCAGTCAGCCCCACTGCAGCCTACGCCGTCACCGGCGACTCATGGCAGCCCAGCTCCAGGTCGAGCCGCCCATGTTAGGTTAATTTTTAAAAATATTTTTTATGTCTATGTTCAAATAAATTTAGGAAATGATGAATTAAAAGAAATAGTTTCTTTATTGTCGGACGTCTTGGGGACTTAACATACTAATAAATACTGTGAATTACCACAAAAGATATAATATATATACTATATCAAATAATATATGAGCATATATTATATAATGTAAAATTGTTTCCCGGAGTTACTTTACCACAGAGCACTTCTCTGGAAATCATAAGGGTTTAGTGCTTCCTGGAACGCTTTTGGGAACCTTATACAGTTCTAAGAATTTTCCAAATCTACCACTAGAGGGCAGTTACCCCCAACAAACACTTACATTCAGACTTACACATTGATCAAAACTTTTTTTATTTTCCCTAAGAACGCCTGAGACAGGCTGACGTTTTCAAGCAGACTTTGATAAAAACGTTCAAGGGATGAAGGAAATAAATAAGAAAAATAAGAAGCCTTATAAATAGTCACATTTCCAAAATCCATGAGTCTGAGCCCAAGAAATTGCAAATCTGCCAAGCTCTCCTGGGCCAGTGTGGAATAAATACACTTGTATTCTCAGCCAGAGTGCTTGTCTTTTTTTCCTCCTGTTCCTCAACCAAGTGGCCTTTCTGTCATCTGGACCCCCAAGAGCGTCTATGGGCTTACAAATGATGATAAATCCCACAAACCCTTGTGATTTCACAGCTCAAATTCTTTTCTGATCTAAATTTCCCAGGTCTGCACTGTGATCTTTCCTCTCAGCCCTGGTTGGCCCCTCTGAGGTACCTCTGTGGTGATGAAGAGATACTGCAGTCCCAAGAATGTTCTAGTCCTGATTAAATATGCAGTAAATGTGTCACCTCCCATGCCAGCCAGGGCAGATGTTGATCGGCACAGCATGCTTTTCTTGTAGAATTCAGAACTCATCTCACAGCCCTTTCCTACCCCTGGGCTCCAGGCAAACATTCAAACATTACCAATTGATTGCTATTTAATGGGAGCGGGCAAATTCTCTCATCCAAGCCTAGCATATAAATTCCACTGACCTCTGGAACCTTCTGTGGTGACTCTCTCCCCAATCCTCTACCCAAAACTTTCTCTCTCTCTCTCTCTCTCTCTCTCTCTCTCTCTCTCTCTCTCTCT
>NW_017731684.1:1670689-1691641 GCF_001890085.2 Hipposideros armiger | reverse complement strand
CACACACACACACACACACACACACACACACACGTTTTAAAAAAGCATATTTCAGAGCCACAGTATGAAAGCCTCCATGCCGGCCCGCCCTCTCCTCACCGTGCTTTTACCTGCGCACACCGCACAGGGCTGCACCCGGCTGGAAGGGAAGGGTCGTTACATCGCAGCTTGTGTTGGAGGCTTCACACGTGGCTCACTCTTGTTTAACTTCTGATTGCCATTGATGCCATGTGACCGATGCCCCATTTAAATCTGCATGTCCTTGAAGTTTCCTTTGTATGAGGCACTCAGGGAACAACCTGTGCTCTAACGTTAGCAAAAGTTGTGTCAGGTGTAAAAAGGCCCAACCTGTATGGTAGGCTTTGAAACTAATTATCGCCAGACAGGTGTTTTTTCCTCTAGTGCAAATGTTTATTTTAATAAACTTAATGTGTTATTTTAGTTAATTTATACTAAAATACAAACTTAATAATTAATCTAATAAAGGGGCAGTTACATGGGGTCAGCGCTTTGCTCTGCCACATACTTCCTTTGGAGTCTTTGGTGAATTACTGCTTAACCCCTCCAAACCTTCTGAAAAATAGAGATATAATAATACCAATCTCACTGTGGCTAATTTACAAAATAAATGTCACTGTGCGTCTACTTTGTACCAAGCATTAAACATCATTGTGAGGACTGAATGGAACGAGGCATTTGATTTACCTGGCATGGAAATGATACTATCATTATTCCTCTTTTAAAGTGCGTTTACATTTTAGCTGAAGCCATCACTAAAGGCGCGGGCAAAACAAGGCCATGTGTTCCCGAATTCCAAATGGTCAGAGATGAGACTTAGGTGGCGGGCCAGTGAAGTCAATATTTAATTTTTAAATTGGAAGTGAATTTTCTCCAGTGGCCAGTGGGGAGTGCTGTGTGAACAGAATAACTGCTTTTAAAGCCAGTTGCAGGTGACAGTTGGCTCCTCACCCCACAGGAGCGGGACCTGAAAATGGCGAGCAGCAAGTTCAGCTTTGCTGCTCATTCTCCAGCTTCTGTTTCCTGTTGAATTTAACTCCAACCCACATTCGTACAGCAGCTGAATGTCCTGTGTGACCGATACACTTTAGAAATGAAAAAGATGTGCTTGAGGAGTGTACAATGTAAGGAGGAGGTGACACTAGTACACGGGCTAATTGTTAAGAAAGCATTATGGAAGTACTCTAAATGAGAAATTAACTACTGAGCGAGTGTAACTCTGGAAGACCACAAAAGACAAGAAAATCTTTTAGAGCAGCTAGAAGGTCTCCCACCTTCCTGTTGACCTAAGTTACAATCCAGTCACAAAGGTAGGGAGAGGGATGGGGGCAAAAGGTAGGTAAAGACAGAGGGCCAGGGGGACAAGAAACACAGGCTCTTATCCTCCAAGCCCTGATTACCAACAGATAACCTTAATATTAAAAGCATCTGTGATTTTTCACATTGCTTCTACTTAAATGTGTATTTAGGATCTTACATTCATTCTTTTAGCCTGGCTTCTTGAAATTAGCTTCAGAAATTAACCCAGTCCACCTAAGCAAATTTCAAATTCATCTTTCATTTTCAAAAAAAGTTGCTTTTGGGGCCGGCCGAGTGGCTCAGTTGGTTAAGAGCTCACTCAAGAGTTTAAGCTCTGAGCAACAGCGGTTCGATGCCCAGCCCTAATTGAGCTGCTGCTAAGCTGCTAATAGGTAGCAGGATGGCTCAGATTAAAAAAAAAAATTGCTTTTATTTCAATTATAAATTTCCATGTGGGTATTTAAGGTAGTCAGCATATGCCTTACATCAATTCATTTATCTTATTGAAATAAATCTGCTCCTGACAATTCAATAAGAAGAAGGTTATATCTCATTTGTTTAGTATTTATTTTTGATTATCAGTGAAGTCAAGGATTTTTTTCTTATATTTATTGGCCACTTGTATTTCTTATGAAAATTACCTATTCTCATCCTTCTTTTTCTATTGATTTTTTATTACATTAATAAGTTTAGAAAGAAATCATTGATTTGGAGGTAACAAACTGAAATACAAGCAATGTGTCTTAATAATACAGCCCCGATCACAAAGTGATTCCACATAATTGGAGAATGTCAAAGTTCAGCTTCCACCCAATCTGGATAGTAGTTGGTGTTGGGTCTGGACAGCCCACTCCCTCTTGGAGTCACAGCTGGCTGGCTGCTCTTTTTGAGGGGTGTGTGGTCTCTGTCACCCTGCAGCAGGTTGCAGAGGGCTGGGAGAGCAGGCGCCTTCGCAGTCCTGGTGTGTCCCAGGGAGGAGGCGGCCATGCTGTTTCTTAGTCCTCCTTACAGGAGGTGGCAGCAGCACTGGGCTGTGAAGTGGAACTGTGCTTTCAAGTTTTAAGAAAAGGAAATGCATAATTTCTCCATCAGTCTGGGCAGTGATTGAATTTTATTCATTTCTATATCTTGTGCTTTAGGCAGATGTTGGCTGGGACAGTGGTAGGACAACTTATGAGTGATTCAGTTTGCCAAAGTATGGTTTCTTATAGGACCATGCTCCAGGAGAGGGGAGGCCTTCAGTAAGCTGAATCCTTTCTCGGAAAAAAAAAAGTTTTGAGTTAAAGTTACATTAAATTGTATTTAAATACAGTTATTAGAACATTTGTGATATTAAAATTTGTGGTATAGTAGCAAAGGTGCTTATTTATTAATACAATAAATAACAAGACCTAGTGTACCATAACTTTAAAGTAGTCATGAATGGAACAAAATTTTGTAATATTGACAACCACTGTAATGTGATATAAGAGTATCTGTGATTTCTATCAGAGATCAAGTGATAGGTACTAATACCGTCTGTAGTTTGTTACTTGTATTTATAATTGAAGGAATGCTAAATTTTAATTTTAAAGGGATGACTTTTACGCTAATTCAGGTTCATTCTTGAATTCTGTGCAAGGATCTCTTGGGGTTCATGAACCCCTGACTAAAATCCCTTGGTCTCTGGGCTGGAGTGGGGACAAGGGTTGACTGCAAAGGGGCATGGAGGAATTTTTTGAGGTGACAGAATTCTTCATTCTTGATTATGTGATGGTGGCTAAATGACTGTATATGTTTGTCAAAAAAAAAAAGGTAAAACTTTTAGTGTGTAAATTAGAACTGAAAGGGAGGGGAAGGCAAGGAGGGAGGGAGGAAGGGAGGAAGGAAGGGAGAAAAAGAGAGAGAGAGGTGGAGAGAGATAGAGAAAGATGAGCTGAATATTACTACTAATGGACAAGTTGAATATTGCTATTAATAGAAGCAGCCGCTGTAAAAACCCCTTTTGAATTGGAGCTGGATTTCTTCCACAATTATCCATTGCTTTATTGAGAGACAGTGTAGCAATAGTGGTCAAGCGAAAATACTGTGACATAAGACTTTCTAAGTTTAAGTCCTGGCTCTGCCAGTTGTTTGCTGTGTGACCCAGGGCAAGTTACAAGTTACATGACATCTCTATGTTTTAGTTTCATCATCTATGAAATGAAGGTGATAATAACTGTGCCTACCTCATAAGATTATTTGAAGATTAAATGGGTTAATATAGCTAAAGTGATTAGAATAGTGTCAAGCATAATGTCACCTAATATTTAGAATGTTTGGAGGGGAGGCCAAGGTCATGATGAAGAGCTCAGTCGCTGCCAGTGAGTGCATCAGTAATCACAGAAAGATTCTATTTGGTCAGGAGAAGTTAATCATCAACCAAAAAAAGTGTGTATATGTATCCCTGGGACACATCAACATACTCGCTGATATTCTTCTCTTTGAAATACATTTGAAACATCGTTTAGTTTCTTTGGCTCTGCCTGAACTTCAGCTCTCAGTTGTATCAGCTCCCAACATCCTCTTCCGTTTCCAAATAACTTCCCTGTGGGGCCACCTCACATGACACATTGCCAAAGGACAAAGCCAGAGCACTTTATGCAACGCTGCAAATTAAAATCTGATGATGAACGTAAGGTAAAAAGCCTGGCACCTCTGACCTGATTATTGTGATGGAAAGGATGTAGCATTCATTTTTACCGTGGCCCTTTCCATACATCTTACAAGCTTCTGCTAGAGAGGGATCTGCTAGTTTCATCAGGCCTCACAACTTCTAGAGTCCTTTCCTGGGGTTACCTTTTTTATGAACTCCAGCAAATCATCCACCTTGACCCATATGAACCCCAAACATCTCTTCCTGCATTTTCTTCTCTGTGTAGTCTGCATGGAAACTTTCATTTACCACTTGACTGATTCCTGACTTAAAAGGACCTCTCCCCTCCTTCTCCCAAGTGTGGAGCTGGCATCGCGTACATCTGCCATGTTGCATGCTGGAGAACGGGCACCTGTGATTCTTGACTGCCCTGCATCCAGTCCCCCTTCTTTTGATAAGAGAATCCCAACTTTCCTTTGGCTTATGCGAGGTGGCTCCACCAGCTTTGTCTGGCGTCATGGTTGGACATGTGACTCAGGTCTGGCCAATCAGAGCCAGTGAAGAATAGCCGGAGGACTCTTGCTGGAATCATTGGGGAAAAGGGTCTCTCTTTCCACAGGGCTGGTGAGCTAGCTGGGTGTAAGCTTGGACCTGCCAATGGCCACCTCTGGCTCCACTGGGAAGTGAGAGTAAGACCAACACTGAGGAAAAAACAGAGAGACAGAGAGACAACCCAGAGCCTCAGTGCCAGAAGCCGGAGATCTCTGGGCTTTTCAGAAACTCCCCATAGTCACCTTTACTGGATTGATTTACTCATGTTTGTTTTGGCCAGTTTGAATTGAATTTCTATCCCTATAAGTGAGAGTTCTGCTAAAACGCTCCCCTTCCCGTATCTACAGTTCCCCCAGGTCTGTCTCCCAGTGCATTTGCCAGCCAGTGTAAACTCAGGGCTGGCTAGAAGCCAGCTCCTGTGTGCAGCACGCATCCTCTTCCCAGAGCCCTTGGCTGCCTGGGCCTCTGGCACAGGTGATGCTTCATCTGGGTTGTCTGCAATTTCTGTTCTTTACCTCAGATCTGAAAAGAAACGCCTTGCAGCCCAAGTGTATTAGTTGTCTGTTGCTGCATAACAAATTATCACAAAGTCAGTGACTTAACAAAAAATTATCTCACAGTTTCTGTGGATCAGGAGTGTAGATACAGCTTAACTGGGTCTTCTGCTCAGAGTCTCGCCAGACTGAAATTAAGGTGTTGGCTAGGGCTGTAATCTTGTCTGAAACTCATGATCCTCTTCCAAGATCACTGACTGTTGGCAGCATTCAGTTCATTACAGCGGTAGGACTGAGCTCTCAGCTCCTAGAGGACACCTGTAGTTCCCTGCCAGGTGGCCCCCCACAGCATGGCCGTCTGCTTCTTCTCAAACAGCCAGACAGGGTCTTTCTCTCCACTTGGCTAAGATGAAGTAATCATGGGAGTGACAACCCATCACCTTTGGTATATAATGTGTCCTAATCAGGGGAGTGACATCTCAATGTCTTTGCCATATTCTCTTGGCTAGAAGCATGTTCCACACCCCAGCTACACTCAAGGGGAGGAGATTGCACAGGGCATAACACCAGGGTGTGGAAACCTTTGGGGCCATGTTAGAATTCTACCTGCTACACCAAGTTAACCTCCCACCAAATATTCTAAACCCAATTCAGATAGTGACATTTATTGATTAGTAAAGTTCTTCTGCATACAAATATAGATTTTTAGCAAACATGTGTTATTTGTTATAATGTATGTGTGTGTACGGGGGGGTATGCACATTTTAGGGTTAAAAAAGATAGCTGCAGTAGTGATTAATGCCCCCCTCAAGATATCAGATCCTAATTCTTGAAATATGTAAATGTTACTTTATATGGCAAAGACTTTGCAGATGTGATTAAGTTAAGGTTTTTGAGATGGAGGAATTATCCTAGATTATCTGGTTGGGTCCTACATGCCATCACAGTGTTCTTATGAGAGAGAAGCAGAGGGAGATTAGAGAGACACAGAGAGGAGATGGTGATGCAAAGACGGAGGCTGAGGTTGGAGTGATGTTGCCACAAGTCAAGTAATGCTGGCAGCCAGCAGAAGCAGAAGATGCAAGACTGGATTTTCCCCCAGAGCCTCTGAAGGGAGTGTGGCCATGCTGACACCTCGATGGCCGAAAGAAACTGAATTTGGACTTCTGACTCCCAGAACTGTAAGGGAATAAATTTCTGCTGTGGTAAGCTACTCATTTTGTGATCGTTGGTGACTGCAACAACAGGAAATTAGTACAATGGCCATACTGTCTGATTTAGAATCAGGTTTACATTTGAGTTTTTTGAGCCTGAAGACAATTTAATTGGCCAGATTTCAATCTAACCTATACAGTAATATTTCTTCCAGCAAGGTCCTTGGGACACTTGTTGTACATCTTTTGGGGCACTTGTTTAGAAATACATTACTTGGAACCACCTGCTAAAAGGTGCCAGTTATTAAGGACAGACCACAGATTTGGCTTTGAGCTTCTTGGTGCTACCTGGTGGTCAAAGCAAAAAGTGGTCCCCCAATATAAAACCTTTCATATTTAATATTTCTAACTGGGAGGTCAGAGTACTTTATTCAGCAGGGGAGTCTGGTTTTCCTTTTGGGTAAGTGATTAATTCTACGCACACTGTTATGTTTTATCCTTAATATGTCAACCAGGGCCGGCCGAGTGGCTCAGTTGGTTAAGAGTGCAAGCTCTGAGCAACAGGGTTGCTGGTTCGATTCCCACGTGGGCCAGTGAGCTGGGCCTGAGCTGAGCTGCCAACGGATGGCTGGATGGCGATTGGACTTAATATGTCAACCAGATGCTTTGAGGAGTTCTTCATTCAACAAATATTCCTTGAGCCCCTACAAAATTTGCCATGAGGGATGGAGATATGATAGAGACCAAAAAGTCATAACATTTTCTGCTCTCAAAAAACCCACAACCCTGTGGAAAAGACAAAACTTAAATAGCCCTGTGAATAAATGTGTAACTGAGATAAGTCTAAAGAAAAGAAACGTTTTTTGAGGAGGCTGTTTAGCAAAAGAATCTTGCCTAGGCTGGGAGAATCGTGCATAGCTTCCCTGGACGTAACTTTTATCTAAGAATTGTAATTGCGTAGGACTCTACCAGGAGAAGGGGGAAGAGGCCGAGGTTTCCATGTGAAGGCAACAAATGCAACAGCCACATGACCAAATGGTGGGGTGCATTCAAGGACTGAGAGGGAAGTGGGAGTGGGAGGTAAGTCAAGACTGGAGAGGTGGTAGGGCCTGACCGTGGACACAGAAGACTCATGAGGGAAGGTCAAACGCTTATGGTTAAAATGAAAACAATTGAGGCTTCCGTACCCACTGTGTTGTATACTGTGTGACTCTGCTTCCCGTTGGAGGTGGATGCCCAGCCTTGAGAAGCCATTAAGGAGCTTTCTGTATGTCCTTTTCAGTGATTTCCTCATGTGGTTGCCCGTTCACAAATACGTATGTGTGTCTAATATTTCTTTCTTCTCACTGGGCAGTGGTCAATGCCTTAAAAGGCTTGTGAGCTGTGGATCTCAGCCTCAGTAAAAACCAAGATTAGAAAGAGAGGTCCCCGTGGGTGTCCCTGAAGGACAGCACAGCTGTCTGCTTCCTGGGCACACCCCCTGCCTCAGGGACACCCGTGAGGGTGTGGAAATGCAGCCCCTTGATATGTGTTGCATATCAAACCCGGCTTGATGGCAGTGCTAACCTGCAGCAAGAATCAATGTCTATCGATTCAGCCCTGCTGGAGATCTAAAATTACCATTGACTTTTTTTGCCCATAGGCCACTAGACTTTCACTGAAGGAACACCTTCTAATTGAAAGGAAGCATTATTTCCCTTGCTGAAAGGAAGAACCATTTGTTTTCTAAGACGCTTGGTTCTTAGCCACATAATATGAATTTGTTAGAGGAAGGGGCATACTTTTAGAGCATACTGGTTCGTGCTACTCACCTGCTTGATGGACATCCTAATCTAGTGTGTTTCTCTGCATTGCTAAAGCACCACATTATTTCCCCCTGACTGAGGTCTTTTGAGAATAATATTATGTATTTTATAGAAGAAGATGTCATGGTTCTATTCTGATATGCATTTATTACCTGCAACCAACTTTCTCCTTTCGAGGTCTTCTCTCTATATGAATGAAATATCGCTGCATGATCATTTCTGGTCTCCCTTGGGATATGGGAGCAAACATAACAGAAGAAATAGCTGAAACCCTTCCATATGCATACCTCTCCCACAGGCCAACATTATCCTCATTGAAAAGAAAAAATTCAGTGTAATGCAAATCCCAACAAAACAGCCAGAATCAAGAAATTTCAGAAGGTTTCAAATCCCCACAGGAAAGGAATGGCATCCGTATAAACAGAAGAAATTAAGCAAATAGAATTTGTCTCCATTTCTTTTCCTTACATCTCTGAGAAATAACTAGGAGCAATTTGAAGTGTTTTCTTCTTCTTGTGCTTTCCTCTGCAGCTCACAGCACTTGAGATGCACTTTTATTGTCTTCATTCTGCTGCTGCTTGAATGCTGTACATCTTTGGGATTCATGGTGAATTCATCACATTCCTTTGCAATTAATGAGACAATCGAGTCAAACTAAAGCTAGTGAAAGAGAAAAAGAGGGAAACATTGATATTTCAAGCATCTTACATTTTGTGTCTTTCTTAAAATCTTTGTTAGGGTTAGATGACATTTGAGGAGGCCTGGATATGAAATGGGGTTACAGTGATTTTTTACTATGGACAAGTATAGTTTTGAGGTAGGCAGTATGGTGGGAAAGTATCTGAGAAGAATTGGTGAGAGAACATGACAGGACAGTAGATGAGAGGAAATGCAATGTGAGGTTAAGAGACCTGACTAACATCAGATCACCTCAGGTCAAATTCAGGCACCACCTGGCCAAGTCCAGGCTAGTTAAGTGACCTTGAGCAAGTTATTTCACTTCTCTGTGCCTTAACTGAAAACCTGAGATTATCAGAATATTGTCTCCATTAGAGAGTAGTTAGAAGATTAAATGAAATTGTTGTACTCGTATATGTAAGCATTTACCTCATTAGTGTTCAAGCTGTTGCTTCTACTGATATTATTGATGAGTTTTATTCATATTATCTTTTATATAGTTCGGCATCTTTAATTCAGTCACTCAACAAACGTGACTCTTGTGCCCAATATATGCCCCGCACAGTACTGGTGTCAGGAACCTAGTTGTGAGCCGTTACGGAGACCATGGGAATTACTGTATGTGACACAAATAAACTATTGTCATGGAACCAACAGGAGACCATGATAACTCTGAGACCTACCTGTGCTACAGGGAACCACAAAGAAAGTTTTAGTGCCTGGAGGGTGTGAAGTTTCCCATTGAGCTTGGAGAATCTGGGAAGAAGATTGAATTTGTTGTTGGCTTTCTGCAAACATCCTCTGGCTGCCCTCCATCCCCGACCCCCAGGGTTCTCATTCCATTTCCTGCTGCCCCAGCCTCCTGCTTGAGCATTTGCCATAAATTAACCCTGTCCTCCAGTAAGACTTAAATGATTCGAGAGACTGTCAAGTTCTGAATCTCAGGTAACCTGAGTACATTCATGGTTAGGAAGGTATGAATGCCTACAAGCATACATTGCATTATATTACAGCCATTTATGCTTTAAACAGAATCTCAGCCACATCAATTTCTCTTTGCTTTCAACAGAGAAGAACTTTGAACAAGGGGCTCTCTTGTTTCTCCTGCTTACTTCAGGTAGTCCACAGTCCACCTTTATTTCTTCCCTCTCCCACTTGAACCTACTTTCATTCCCCTCTGATCTCTCTAACCTTTGGGTTATCAAAAAAAAAAAAAGTTGTCAGTGAAATAAAATCAGCCTTCTGAAAGTGGCCAATCCACCAATGACAGGCTATTTCCTTCCAGCTGTCCTCTTTATGTGACATCAAGTGTCCTCAGTTTATCTGTCCTCTGGTCTCATTCAAAATGTCTTTTAAATCTGCACTTCGATCCAGTGAGGCAGAGAGGCATGGGTTGTAGGTCCAGAACGCCTGGATTTTGAAACGTGGCTCTAACCACCCAACGGCTGGAAAACCTTTCTTACTTTTCTTAATCCTCCTCTGTCTCATCTGCAAAATGGGCATAATAACAGTACCTAACAAACCTCGTATGGTTGAGCACATTAATAAGTGGATAGATGAGAAGTGCTTAAAGTACTGCTTGGCACATAGTAAGCACTCAATAAATGTTAGCCATTATTATTCTCATCTAGAAAGATGTGAGATTCCTAGCTACATCAGCAAGTGAGTAATATTCTTGCTGTATTCCTGAGCACTCTGCCACTTGTTTCTGCAACCCAGCTTAAAGACAATCAAACTTAAAAATCACTCAGTCCAGGGTTTGGATTTAATACAGATAATTATTCAAAAGCATGCCCTTGGAAATCTTCCATTTTAAGAAATGTATGGTGAAACTAGGAGTTGAAACAAGAATATCATTAATTGGACTTCCAATGTGAATTGTATTGTGACCACATCCCTCGATGGTTGTCCAGGATATTGTAAATTACTCACTACTTTATGTGATGGACTTCTTCATAGTTCCCCTAGAAAGGAGTAGAAAGTCAGCTCTTACTGGGAAATAAAGTTGAACCTCGGCTCTTTGTCTTGTTGAAGGAATGAATTCAATCAAAAGACAGAATTTTGTGCAGAATAAAACAGCAAGAAGTTTATCATTTATTAGTAAAAGAAAGTACACCCAGAGACATGGAGTGGGCTGACCCAAGGGAGGGAAGCAGCCTCGCCTTACATTGCATGAGGGCTTTTATTTCTATGGGTAGACTTGCCTCCCCCCTCCCTTCTCTTATGTCTCTTTTTCCCCCTGAGATGCCTAGTCCTCTGGCATTTAGCAATGCATTTCTTTGATTTACGGGCATGTGTAAACATTCCCTTTGGGGTATGTGAAAGCCTGGAATTCTGCTGGGCAAATGCAAGGCATCTTGGTGCAAGTAGGAGCTGCAGCAAAGGGCTTTCTAACAGGAGCTAAATTTCTCCTTCTCCTGCGCATTTCTATCTATCTACCTACCCTATCACAGCTAAAGACTTTGTTCAGTAGACAAACATTTTTATGAAGTCAATAAGACAGAACATTTCCAAGTCCTCATGCTTCTGACAAAGGGGTTTGCCCTGTATGATTCATATCCTGTGGGATGAAAAATAGAATTCAGAAACCCAATGCTGTCAACTCCCCCCTCTCTATCCTAGGTTTGAATGGTGCTGCTTAGGCGCACTTATAATCATCCAAGTGTGTCTCACTTCAGACTGAGGTAGGATGGTTAATTGTACTTCTGTGAGTTGAGTCATATTTGTAAGCACTCTCAGGGCAATGAGAATTTAAAGGAGTTCTAGGTTAAACCTACTCAAATCTAAAGCAGCAACTGAGAATTTAAGCACATGTTGCTGCTGGTGACAAGTTTGAGTACCATGCGAATCGGCAGCCACCACACAAGACAATGGGACAGTTTGTGGAAAAAGCTGGGTGACTTGATCTGGTGCTTTGATGTAATGTCAGAGCTCTGGCAACACTGGGCCATCATCACCACTTGTCAACACTCAGAGTTAAATGGCAGTGTCCCCCTTCCATCGGGCATGCCACCTCCAGCTTGCCACAGGAGAACACAGCCACAGGGCTCACTTCACCTGGCTGACCCACTAGGGTTGCAGCCCCTGTTCCAAAGGCCAAGTGCAGCTTTTTAAACATTTGATTTGTGTAAAGAAGAGTTTTCTATTACAGTAAAAAATGTTGTTCCCTTGTTGCTTTTTTCCACAACCTTTCTATTATTTTATCGTATTAAAAGAGAGCTGTGGGCCGGCTGAGTGGCGCCATGGTTAAGAACTGGCTTGAGACACCAGAGGGCCCCGGTTCGGATCCCACATATGAGGGCCAGTGACACTGCCCTCCACAGCTAAGATGCTGAACAACAGCTCAACCTGGAGCTGGGCTGCCGTGAGTCGCCAGGGATGGCGTAGGCTGCAGCCCCTGCTGCAGTGGGCTGCCATGGGCTACCGTATGTAGCCAACAGCCAATGTGAGCGGCCAGCAGCCGCCGTGAGTGGCTGTCCAGAAGCCGGCGACTGATCTGCCTCGCCCGGGAAGAGCACAATGATGGTGCCAACTTGGGCCAGTGAAGCAACGTCCTCCACAACTAGACTGAAGAACAAAATGACAGCAACTTGTCTGTTCCCCTTCCCCCAATTCACCAGCGCTGTTCCCATTCCCCCAATTCCCCAATAAAAAAAATCTTTAAAAAAAAAAAAAAGAGAGCTGTGCCTTCTAGGTAAATTTTTATGCTGTTTTCCTTCTCGGTGGCCAATCCTGGAGCATACCTGCTTCCTGTGTCATCTGAGGATATCAGTTTGACAGTCCACCCCTAGGTGGAGTGCTTTTACAGAAGCAGCTTGTACACATACTGTATACACTCATACACACTTGCACTCACATCCACACTTGTGCATCACACGCTTGCACTTACACACACGTTCATAGTCATACACTCACACACTCACTCATACATTTACACATTCACTCTTTTGCACAAGAGTGTCAGTGGAATGTACAGACTTATGAGAATGTCAGAGCTGCAGTCCAACCTGCTTTTGGAACTTGAAGTTGCTCAGACTTGGATGATGGCAAACCACTCCAAAAGGAATGTCAGGACACAGAGCAACAGTCAGGAGCAAGAGACGGCTCAGAGAGGAAGGTAGGAAGCTGCCAAAGTGAGGCTTTATCCCTTTGTCCTTTTGCTGCACAGCTGAGGGCAGCAAGCCAGGGTCTGTTTGGTGAACTAGGAAATTGCATTTGTTGTCAGGAAATCTGACCCTCTTGAGGAAAGGGTGGAGTTCTTGTTGTCATTGCTGGGGGGCTTTAAGGATCCCGGAAGCAGAAGAACCCAGATGAGCAATAGAAACCCCAATGTGAACTGGTTTAAACAAGGGGTGTTTATTGGCTCATTTAGCTGAGAGATACAGAGTTCTAATTTCAGTTGAGGTTTAATCTAGAGGCTGACACAGTTCACTGAATTCTCTGTTCTGCCCTCCCCCCACTGTGGGCTTTATTGTCACGTTTTCTTCCTTTATTGCAGCAAGCAATTTAATCCTTATGCCTCTGCCTTCCATATACAAAGAGAGGGTAACTTTCTCCGGAATTCCAAGCAATAGTCCTTAGGCTCTAATGGACTGGCTTACGTCCAGGTTCACACACATGCCAATTGGCTTATGCCAAGTAGGTTTCCCCCTGAAGTGGGCCTGGTGTCAGCATGTGGGTTGTGTAAGGGTGGATAATCTTTAAAAATAAGGATTTTGGGGCCGGTCGAGTGGCGCCTTGGTTAGGAGTTGGGTTGGGATGCTAGCTCTGAGCAGCAGGGCCCTGGTTTGGATCCCATATGAGGGCCAGTGATGCTGCGCCCTCTACAGCTAAGATGGTGAACAACAGCTCGACCTGGAGCTGGGCTGCTGTGAGTCGCTGGCAATGGCATAGGCTGCAGTGGGGCTGACCAGCAGCGGGCATGAGCTTTTGTGAGCTGCCGTGAGCAGCCATCCAATGGCCGGCGAGCAACTGCCTCACCTGGGAAGAGTGCAATGATAATACCAACATGGGCCAGTGAAGCGACGTCCTCCACAACTAGACTGAAGAATAAAAGAACAGCAACTTGTCTGTTCCCCTTCCCTGATTTCCCAACCCATTTCCCCTCCCCCAATTCCCCAATAAAATCTTTAAATTTTAAAAAAGAAATAAAAAATAAGGATCTTCACACCAAGAAGAAGGATGGATGCTGGTGGGCACGGCTCCACCGGCCAGCCCCTTGGCAGTAGCTCATTATGTTCCTCAGCCTTATTGGGGCTAATGGATGAGACGCTCATACCCCTGCTCCAGAGCCATCCTTTCCTTTCTCTGGTAGACTCGGAGAAATGGCGCCATGCCCGAGAAGCGCCCTGACTGCTGGTTTCCTTTTCTTTATGAATTCTTACTTGAAATTGCTCCTCAGCCCAGTAGATTTGCCTATCCAATTTAAAGAGAGAAGTTTAGGCATTTGGCTGCATGGTAATTGTTAAACCACAATTTGCTAGTAAGCTACTCCTTCTTCCTTTTGTGGCCTCTGCTTTACAAAGAAATGCTGAACACAGTGGAAGCCAGTGTCCTGCTGAGATAGTGTGAGTTGTGGAGGAGCAGACAGCACTTTACTGAAAACCCTCCCTGAGCCCGGGACTGTCCCTGTAGACACTGCAGTACATATGAGTATATTCCTCATTAACAACCTCAGGAAGGAGGCAGTTTTCTCTCTATTTGATGGATGATGAACCAGAGCTTTAGAAGGATTAAATAAGCCCTCTAAGGCCATTAGGCAGGTGGGGCAGAGCTGGGATCTTTACCCCAGGTTGGGGAGGATCTGGCTTCAGCCTGAGCTGTCACACGCCTCTCTCTCTGTATGAACTCTGAGGGCCGGTCCTCAGGTGGGACTTGGAGGTGAGATCTCCAGTCTTCTTCCTCTTCTCCCCACTCATGATCATCCTAGCTCTCAGAGTGGCCCTGTCTCTCTGCCAAAATCCATTCAGCATCTCCAAATGCTGGTGGCCTCTTAAGGAGGGCTGGACTTGCCTCCTGCCCATCCAGACCTACCCTGTCCAACCAGCGCAGAGAGCCCCGACTCTTCTGATTTCACTTCCTCACTTTACAGCATTATCCACTCAAAACGTAGATGCCCTACGTTTCCCTCCATCACAGCCCTGCTCTCTGTTAGCTAATATATTTCACAAGGCTGGTGGGTCGTTGTACTAAGTGTTCCATGAAGATAGATTTACTTTTCAACAAGTGCCTTTAGGAGAAAGTATCTTGCTCCCTAGGTAGAAACTTCAGACCAGCAAGATGGTGCTTTTGGGGGTGTCTTGCTCTTGAATTACCCTGGTAAGGGCAGCGGTCTTTTGCTTGCATGTGGGGGAGTCCATGTTTGCATTACTGACTATTAATTGGAAGGAATGTTTCGTGTCCCAGAAATTCAGGGTTCTCCATTACTTCAAGATGTACTTTTCAGGTTTGCTTCTGAATTTCTTTCCAGACACAAATTTCCTCCTAATTCCACCTTCCTATTTCATCTGTGCATTATGTCTTATCCATATCACTCATAATCTTGATTGGGGGTCAGCAGGCCAGGGCCTGTTTTTGTAAATAAAGTTTTTCTGGCACACAGCCATGCCTGGTCATGCATTTATTTTCTCTGGCTATTTTCACACTACAGTGACAAACTTGAGTAGTCACAGCTGAGACCATATGTCCCACAAAGCCTAATGTAGTTACTACCTGCCCCTTTAGAGAAAAAATGTGTTGATACTGATCTAGCTCAGTAAGCTCCATACATACTCCTGCATGACCCCTAACGCTTTTTTTCCCTCGTATGACCAGGAATGAAAACCTCATATAGTCTGGGCTCCAAAAACAACAACAGCAGCAACAAAAATCTAATTTTTGATGTTTGGGAAGGGAAAACACAATCTTACTCTCGGTCCAGTCTCAAGGAAAGCAAATGGGTGACACTTCTGCAGCCACTCACTCCCTATTTCTGCGCCCCTGGCTGACATTGCTAATCAAGCATAGCATTCTTTCCCAGTTAGCCTCAAATTCGTTCTTCCAAGCAATGCCTAGGCAGCCCTACCAATTAATCAGAGGTGGCATTAAGTGGAAAACTATTTTTCATCCCCAGTCCGGTGGTTACCATCAGATCAGAGAATCGCATAAGACAAAAATCATGCTTAATGGATAATCCTTGAACATCATTTGGTTAGCCAAGTCAGAGACAGACACAGTATCTCTTGTTCAGTCTAGCTTTAGAACTTCATCCATTGTTTCTGTTTCTTTGATTAAGCACCAGATGAAGTAGTTGGCTTGTGATTAGGGATCATATTGTATGAAAAATACCTCCACTTCCTTTTATGTCATTATATTTTCATTAAATTTATTGGGTGACCAATTCACCTTTTGTGTACATATTTCAAGTGTACAATACTATAATACATCATCTATATATCACATTGTATGCTCACTACCAAGCGTTAGTTCTCCTTCCATCACCATATATTTGACCCCCTTTACCCTTTTCTATCACCCCTCTTCCCCCCTTACCCTCTGGTAACCACTAAACTGTTGTCTGTGTTTATGAGTTTGTTTGTTTTTAACTTGGAAATAGACTTTTACTTTTATTCTATTTTATTTCTTGCTAGAATTAGAGGCAGTACCTTGATCATTTTTTTTATTAGTTTCAGGTGTGCAAAACAACATAATAGTTAGACATTTACATCCCTTACAAAGGGATAACTCCCCTCCCCTAAGCTACTACCCCTCTGACATCTTATATAGTTGTTACGATACCACTGACTATCTTCCTTATGCTATACTCCACCTCCCCTGACTACATATATATACATTTATATATTTTTTCTTATAGTGAACATACAATATTATTCTACTTCACCTTCAGTTGTATAGCACATTGGTCATGCATCTACATAGCCTATGAAGTGATTTCTTTGATAAATCCAGTGCCCATCTGGCACCTTACATAATCTTTACACCATTGTTGATTATACAAGGTCAGACAATAAGTTCATGAACTTGTTGCAATGATGTTTTTAACCTTTTTTGATATCAGCAGGATTATGCATTATGAACTTGTACCAACTGGACAAACAGTTAACCAAGTTTACTATTTGAAAGTGCTGAAAAGGCTGTGTGAAAAAGTTAGACAACCTGAACTTTTTGAAGGTGACCATAGTGGTATTCAGCAATGAGGTATGTAGCACTTTTTCTAGGAATTTAATTGTCAGACCTCGTATTATGAGTTTTTGTTTCTTTGTTTTATTGTCTTCTCCCTTTGTTGCTTTCAGCTTTATATCCCACAATGAGTTAAATCATATGGTTCTCAACTTTTTCTGTTTGACTTATTTCACTTAGCATGATAATCTCAAGATCCATGCATGTTGTCACAAATGGCACTGTTTCATCTTTTCTTATGGCCGAGTAATACTCCATTGTGTATATATATCACATCCTCTTTATCCAATCATCTATTGAAGGACACTTGGTTGTTTCCATATCTTGGCCACCATGAATAATGCTGCAGTGAACAAAGGGGTACATATATCTTTACAGATAAATATTTTCAGATATTTTGGGTAGATTCCCAGAAGAGGGATTGCTGGGTCATATGGTAATTTTATTCTTAACTTTTTGAGGAAACTCCATACTGTTTTCCATAATGGCTGTACCAATTTACATTCCCACCAGCAGTGTATGAGGGTTCCTTTTTCTCCACAGCCTCTCCAACACATGATATCACTTGTCTTGTTGATAATAGCCAGTCTAAGGGGAGTGAGGTGGTATCTCATTGTGGTTTTGATTTGCATTTCCCTAATAGCTAGTGAAGCTGAACATTTTTTCAGATATCTTTTGGTCATTTGTATGTCTTCTTGGGAGAAGTATCTGTTCAGGTCTTCTGCCCATTTTTAAATCAGATTGTTTGTCTTTTTGTTGTTGAGTTGTATTAATTCCTTATATATTTTGACTATTAGCCCCTCATTGGAGGCCTTATTTGCAAATATCTTCTCCCATTTGGTTGGTTGCCACTTTGTTTTGTTGTTGGTTTCTTTTGCTGTGCAGAAGCTTTTTAGTTTGATATAGTCCCATTCATTTTAGCTTTTACTTCCCTTGCCATCAGGGTCAAATTCATAAAATCCTCTCTGAACCCAAGGTCCATAGTTCAGTACCTATGCTTTCTTCTATACAGTTTATTGTTTCAAGTGTCCGATGTTTAGATCTTTGATCCATTTTCAACTAATTTGGTGACAAGTAGCAGTCTAGTTTCATTCTTTTGCACATGACTTTCCAATATTCCCAGAACCATTTATTGAAGAGGCTTCCATTTCTCCATTGTATGTTTTTGGCTCCTTTGTCAAAAATTATTTGCCCATGTATATGTGGGTTAATTTCTGGGTTCTCAATTCTGTTCCATTGGTCTGTGTGTCGGTTTTTCTGCCAATACCGTGCTGTTTTTGATGATTGTCACCTTGTAGTATAATTTGAAATCAGGGTGTGTGATACATCTGGCCTTGTTTTTTTCCCCATCCACCTCCTTGTAAATAAGAGATTCATTACACTGTGCAGTGCTCACACCAGGAGAGGCACCCAGGACTGAGGCCCACTAAGAAGATTCTTCAGTCCCTGTCAACATCACTCATGTTGAGTGGCTTTATCGGTGGAATCACGGACACTGTTTACATTATTTCTTCTTCTTTCACAGCTTACCCTTACTCTCACTTTTAGCTAAGCTCCTGTTGTTGAATTTATATCAGGTTAAAAAAAAAAACACGTATGCAGTGTGGCCAAGGGGTGGAATGGGGTCATCTGTATTACTACATCTTCCTTGAGCTCAGCCACACTCACTCTGTGTTCTGGTTTATTCAATTTTCAAGAAGCCCCCAAAAGACACTCTTCTCAACTGATGGAGCAGATATTTGTTCAAAAACCTGACATTAATGGTAATAGGTAAGAATTGGCTAAGGATAGGTATCCATTGACAGCTATGGGGACCTGCCCCAAAGGTCGTATTTGCTGCCACAAAATTGACTGAACTGGCTTCTGAGGAGGAGGAGGTGATAGGTAAATTGCAAATGAGGAGGCAGTATTACTTAGTAGTTTCTCACATCTTTTTTTCTCCTGAAGTTGAAGTTGGAGAAGATGGCAGGAAGGAAAGTGAATATTTTACAAAGGAAACACGTCAAGACTATTTAAAGGGGCAGTCAGTGGGAGAAATAGTCTCCTTTTAACTGTCTGAGGAGTGTGTAAGCCTGTGGGCGTGATGACTATTAACTAGAAGGACACACTGAGAGACTGTTGGCATCTTGACAGCAAGGTTGAGTGCACACTGTGGAGTCTCGGCTGGAATCCAGTGCCGGGTTTCCCAAGGACCATTGTTCATCCAACCTGGCATTTTAAAAGTTGAGCCAGTGTGAGTGTGAGCATGCCTTTAGCCATTTAAAAACATTAAGCAAACCTTGGCAAAAGATTTCAGCCTTTGGCACCTTCTGTCTTTTTGTGTTGGATTTATGGAAAATGAATAAGAAGTGCCTTTCCAGATGGCAACAGTGAGGGCCTTTTTAATAATGGTTTAAGCTTTCAGATTTATGGGAATCCCAATACAATTGATAATATGATGTTATTGATATTCTTTGGGTGAAAAACAAAAAAGCAATGCATCCCTTCCTGGAACAGATGGGGGAATTTAATAAGTATGATACCCAAACTGCTGTATAACCAAATCGTTGAAAATGCAAAAGAATATTATTGGAAATCAGTTAAAGGCTTTAACTATTAATATGGTGCATATCCTGGGGCACTGTTTCACTAAGAGAGACCAAGTTAAATTTAAATTTCAGTTGGATGGGCTGCCCTGGAACTAGAAGGCCCTTTCTGCAGACCAGAAATCAGATCACCATGGATTATTTGATAATTTCTGGCAAAAATAAGGGGAGGACTGGAATATATGGTATCGAAGTAAGTCAGATGCCATGCTGTATTCCAGAACAAGGATGTCATGAGTTAACGATGGTTCACCCTTAGCGTTGGTTTGCCCTTAGCGTTGGTTTGTCTTAGGTGTTGATTTGTCTCAAAGGCAAGAGGCCTTGTAGAGAACATCTGCTGCTGTCCAACATCCTTTTACTCTCTTCTTCTTGTAACAAGACCTCTTTCGCTGGGGGAAATGTTCTTTCCACACTTGTGACCAAGTTGTTCAATAGAGGGCCGCCAATAGGGTATCCATGCCTTCTGGACCCTGGGATGGGTCCTGCTTCTGTCTGAGCCAATCACTACACACACCCCAAGCCCCTGCACCGTGGCCACATGCTTATGAAAGTTAATCAGCACCCTTTCCCATGATTTAACATACTGGAGCTGGCAGGGAAGAGCGTTCTTTTTTCTCTGATTCACAGGCTATAAGGATATGCACCTGGAGCAGCCTTTGGTTGTGGTTTTATACCCTGTTCAGATAGCACACCTGAGAAAATGAAGGAACATACAAAGGAAGCAAGCACAAGGAGAAAGAAAGAGAAAAGTTTTGGCATCCTCAAGACCCATTTGACCATGCCTGGCCTGTTCCCCAGTCTGGTCATATAAGCCAATAAATTCCCTGTTTTTCTTAAATTATTTAGAATTATGTTTCTGTCATTTGCAGGCACAGAGCTTTGAAAAATAAAGACATAATAGCCTCTGTGTAGCTGGCACCCCACATTTCTCTCCTAGGATGCTGGACCACGTTTCTAACCCCTTTCACTCCTGCCTGCTTTGGCAAGCTTTCTTTGAGTCCCTGTGGCTTTGCCAGCACTGTGATCATCCCTGAGGATAAGACTATGAGGAAGACAGCCCTGGTCCCCGCCCTCTTGGTAGGTGTGCATGGATATAACAAAACCTCTTGCACCCTCTTTCTATTCCTGTGGAGTTTTGGGTTCTGAACCACCCGACTCACCTTCCCCTATGCCTTTTCCTCCTTTGTTGGTGTCCTCGTTCCCAACTGCTCACATGAACTTGGCTTTTTGTCTTTCTTGACCTACTTTGTGCCCAACTCCAAGTGCTACCCTCACTGATCTGCCTTCCTTGTTTTTTTTTTTAAAGATTTTATTGGGGAATTGAGGGAGGGGAACAACGGTGGGAAATCGGGGGAAGGGGACCAGACAAGTTGCTATTGTTTTGTTCTTCAGTCTAGTTGTGGAGGACGTTGCTTCACTGGCCCATGTTGGTATTATCATTACGCTCTTCCCGGGTGAGGCAGATCGGTCGCCGGCCTCTGGACGGCCGCTCATGGTGGCTCTTGGCAGCTCACGCTGGCTGCCAGCCACACACAGTAGCTCATGGCAGTCCACTGCATCAGGGGCTGCAGCCTA
>NW_017731684.1:1605976-1670618 GCF_001890085.2 Hipposideros armiger | reverse complement strand
GTCACTGGCCCTCATGTGGGATCCGAACCGGGGCCCTGCTGCTCAGAGCTGGCATCCCAAGCCAGCTCTTAACCAACGCACCACTCTGCTGGCCCCCTGATCTGCCTTCCTTGTTGGCCTCTGGGTACACCGTATCTGCCTCTCTCCAGGCTCTGAATCTAACCTGTCACTCTCTTAACCTCTGTCTGCCTCAGTTTCACCAATTATAAAGCAGAGATAATTATAATTCCTATTTTATAGGCCGTGGTGAGGATTACATGCTTAATGAGTGCTGCGTAACAAGAAATCAATATACGGTAGCTATAGTTATTATCTGATATGTCTAACTCTAATAAACAGGTTTAAATGTAGAGTCACATCTTCCCTTCTTAGTATTAAGAAAATGATATTAAAATGACCCTCTCGATTATAAAGCCTGTATATTTTTTAATTTTTCAGAGTTCTGTTATTGGACAGAAATCTCATGGAAAAGAGTATATTTGCATTGGGTTTCCTATTTAACTTTTCTTTAAGAGAATGCAGAAGAAAATATCCTTAGGAATAGACTTGTCTGATTCTAGGTAGAATTAAAATGTGCAAAGAGAGACCTGTGTGTGTGTGTGTGTGTGTGTGTGCATATATGTGTCTGCTTTCATGTACACATATGTGGAATAGAGAGAAAGAATACTATACTATATTTAATAAGTGGACAATATTTGAACTTGTAAGATCTGACCATGTCCTTAAGCCTCTTTTATTTTCAAGCTTGATTGCATTAGGTGCATATTTAAGTTTTCTACACATCAAAACCTGTCCAGCCTGTTTCTCCTTCCCGGGAAGGATCGTGTGACTGTATTTGAATAGTGCCCGATATTTCATAGTCTCAGGGGTAAGCAGGAATGGCAGGAATGGGGCCTGCTTTTCCACTTACCTGATGAAGAAGCGTTCCTTGTGGAAAGTTTCCTATCACGGAACACCTGACTTTGCTAGGAAAGGACCTCTGGTGGAATGCTATGTTACATGGCAATCCCTTTGTATTTACCATTAAATGAATTCTTCGTTTAACAGTGGTAACTACCCAGTTAGGCCATTGTTAAAATAGGGATGGTGATAACACTTGTGAGTTGTTGGGGACATTAGGATCAGTGGGTGTGAAAGCCCCTAAGTCAATGCCTGGCACATAGCTTCTTTTCTCAGGGATATCAGGAGGGAGTAAATCTTCCTTTTCTGAGGAATATCTGTGTGCCCATTTGAGGCCCCTGAATCCATGCTGAACCCCAAAGCACTTCTGTGATCTGAGCAGTTTGTGCTAATGAAATGGCATAAATCTCACCCAGCCTTTGTGTCTCACCAGTGTAGACACACACACAGCATCGTCAGGATTATCTACACATCCAGCTGCTACTGCAGGTCCTCCTGGATAGCCCACAGATGCACAAGTACCATTCGTCTTTGGCATTTTGCATTTTAATAATTAGTCCCATAATCCAGACATTTCAACACTGTGCTTCCTTTGAACAAAATAATCACTTTGAATCTTTTTCACCTGTTCTTTAGCCAGCCATTTCCATGCTTGCATCTTCTGGGTTCCTTATCCTTTTTTATTGCTGTTTGTCATGTACAATATTAGTAATGTGTTTAAGTCAATTGTAATACTATCTCCTGAAGCCAACAATCCCACCTACCTTCATGTGGCAGCATCTATAATCTGGGTTGCTCATTTAGGTATTAATGTCTAGGAGGCCTAGAGCTCACTGCAAAATTCACTTTGCACATCTTAATTTTAATAATTTGTTCAACTTATTCCTATATATATATGAATTAGGCCCTTACTATATGTAGGATATTATGCTAGCCCCTGGGATACAATGATAAATACATCATACATCCTGCCCTTGATAAAGCTTCCAGGCTAATGTAAAGTGTATTGTTAAAGATCTCCTAAAGTAACAGAGAAGCCACACATTGACTGGGTTAATAAGGAAACACATTACCTCAAAAAAGTGGGCCTCCTGAGGTAGGGAAGCTCCAGCTGCCACTCAATGCTTGAAGGCTCCAGTTTCCTTTCTTGGTAATTGTCTTGCTTACATTGAATCTCTTGGCTTCATCCTCAAGCTGGCAGCAAGGTGACTCTAACAGTTCCAGGCAAAGTTTCCCAGGAGCCCCCTCAGTAGACTTCCCCTTGGGGTTTAATGGCCAAGACTTGCATATGCGTTCCTAAACTAAGCACGTGGGGAGGAGCATGGGACACCTTAACTGGCTTCGGCTAATTATTTGGGGTTGAATGGATGTTGGGTAATTGTCCCATGACCACAACAGTTGAACAGACATGAGAAATGAGAAGTTCACTATTATGTGGTGTGTGCTATTATAGGTGTCTTTATTATGAGAGTCCAGAAGAATTCTCTATACATAGCCAACCATAGTTAATCATTTACTGATGAAAACCTTTTTTTTTTTATGAAGCTAAAAGCTGTTCTGTAGTCTGTGTAGATTTTAGTGACTATAATCCCCCAAAGCCTACATCTGTGCTTTTTACCCTGTGGTAATACAGTCTCCTCATCAGGGTATTGGCAGGTGTCCTGTGAGATTATGAGAAACTAAAAAACAAAAACAAACAAAAACTGCATGGTGTTAATTTTTAGAAAGAAAATCCAAGATATATTATGAAAAGGAATATAAAATCCACATGAATCTTGAAGATAAAGTAGTTAAATTCAACTTCCGGTTGCTAAAATTTCTTTGGGACCTGCCCCTGACCCCCGATGGCACATTTTCCCTCCTCTTTGCCATGCAGTTTACTTGGATGGAGCAGTTGAAGAGGGCTGGTCTCCAAAATTTTCATTGTTGTGGAAGGAAATTAAATTAATATGAATGCTCCCCTTTCCACAAAACCATATTTCAATGATTGTGGGCTTTTGAAAATTCTTCTCCAGCTTAAACATAATCTGATATATATGGTAGTTGTGCTTTATCATGTAAATATAATGTCTGTATTTTACGAGGTCAGACAATTAAGTTCGTAAACTCATCCTAGAAAAAGTGCTCCATACCTCATTGCTGAATATCACTACAGTCACCTTCAAAGTACTCCCCTTGGGAAGCTATGCACTGACGCCAGTGCCTAGTCCGCCCTTCAAAGCAATTTTGGAACTCTTTTTCTGGAATGGCCATGAGAGCTGTTGTATTACCTTTGATGTCCTGAATGTCATCAAAATGTCTTCCTTTTGATATTTCCTTTATCTTTGGGTAAAAAAAGAAGTCATTGGGGGCCAGATAAGATGAGTATGGAGGGTGTTCCAATACAGTTATTTGTTTACTGGCTAAAAACTCCCTCACAGACAGTGCTGTGTGAGCTGGTGCATTGTCGTGGTGCAAGAGCCATGAATTGTTGGTGAAAAGTTCAGGTCATCTAACTTTTCACACAGCCTTTTCAGCACTTCCAAATAGTAAACTTGGTTAACTATTTGTCCAGTTGGTACAAATTCATAATGAATAATCCCCCAATATCAGAAAAGATTAGCAACATTGTTGCAACAAGTCTGCAAACTTAATTGTCTGGCTTTGTATATGGTATTTCTATGCTACATATCTTAAATTACTTATTTTAATTTTCTATCCTCCCTGAAATTGTATAGTAGCTTGGATGGAAAATGGCATTCAAAATGTAAGTAAAGAGCGAGTAAATGTTGATATTCTCTGCACCCTTGTAGTCAATCAGTTAACAGACTTAAGTATTCTATTTTAGAAATAGAAAACAAATCCGCAGGGCAATTGAGTTCAGGTCTCCTTATCCTGCTCCTAGCAGATCTTGAAGTAATAGAAACAAAACTAGTTTCTGAATGTCTCAAAGCACTTTTGAAAGGGGCTTTGAAAACTAAGCTACTTAGGAAGACAAATATGTCTCGGATAATCCCTGCTGCTACTGTCAAGACCTATTTGAATCAGGTCAAATTAAAATTAAGATGGTTCAGCTCCAGAAACCTGGCACGCCACTTCTTTCTTGGCACACAGTGCCCCGAATTGTATTAGAAATATCTGTGGCACAACCATTTCACTCCAGTGTTGTTTTTTCTCATCCAGTGATTAGTCTTAACCCAATACCAGCCTCATTTTTCTACCCTCTTCTTCCTTAGAAAATGCTTCTCGAGCCTTATTATTCCAAGCTTTATTATTCTCAACTCTCAGTCAATTCCAAACTCTGTTTTAAATCGCACCTAATTTTTTTAAGTGGGTGAAGGCTCTCCATTTGTGGAGCCATGGGTAGCTTTTACATGCCCATGTACTCGATTACCCAGTTTTTTGAGTCCCCACTATGAGTCAGGCACCGTGCTAAGCAATGGAGATGGAAAGATGACAAGACAGGTGGTCCCTGCACTCATGGAGCCTCTGGTCCAGTGGCGAACAGGCATTAATTAAGCAGGTAATGTGGAATGTGATGATTGTTAAGGAGGGAACGATCAAGCTGCTGTGATGGAACACTCACCTGCTTCGGGCATCAACATTCAAGCTAAGGCTGGACAGATAAAGGGGAGTTCATTGGATGGAATCCAGGGGTGCAGAAGAGTATTCGGGACTGAAGGAACAGCAAATGTGAAGAGGCAAAAGAGTTAAAACACAAGAGACCAGTATGCCTTCTGTAATGAAGCAAAATATGGAACAGAAACATGGACAAGCTTAAAAGGCTATTTAGAGTGACAGAGCAATACTTGTAATCAGATCTCTCGTAATTTGAATTAGTCACTGATTTACCATTACCCTAAATGAGTTGAAACTTGAGCCCAAGTTGGATGAATATAGAAATGTTGGAATACAAATTAATAGAGCGCCATGGGAATTCTGTTTGAGCAGTTTCCTCGTATTGAAGGACATTGGAGTGAATGAAATGGGAGTGCCAGTCTTCACATGGGGTACTCATTCTCGGGTTTCTCAGCAGATTAAAACCCAAAAGCTTTGCACCATGGAAGCTGGACCACACGCACACCACCACGCTCTTCTCAACTGTGGGGCGTGTGGTGAAGGAAATACCAAATATCGATCCCCTTGACAATGGATATAAGCAATTTCATTTGCTGTTTTTGCAAAGTATGTGAATTGGGAAAAACAATTCAACCATCTTTCCACTTAGGTTCTTCCCTTAAGTCTCATTTGTTCCAAATATGATTTTTTTCTCCCTTTAAATCCAATTTTACAATGCTACCTTGAAATGACTTCTCTAGAAGTACTTGAATTCTAATGATACGGCATTGCTTTTCCCCCGCTATTTCTTTATTCTTCTTCAATAGCTTTTTCTTACATATTGTGTGATGTATATGTTTGGATAACACAGACTATGTCTGGAGGAGTGTACAAAAAACTAAGCAGAGTGGTAGCCTTTGGGGAGAGGGAAGTGCGGGGCTGCCATTTAACACACACAGCGTTTTTTTTGTGGCTTCGATGAAAAGGACTCTCCTCAGAGCCATCAGTTCTGTCTTACCCAGCAGCCCAGGATAGATTATAGCCCCTACTCACTGCCTCAGCCAGATGCCATTCTGCAGTAAACTGAGCAGTCTTATGTGGCAGCCCTGGAAATGAGGAGCTGGGAACAAGGATGAGAAGAGAGGCTTACATTTCATTCACTGAATAGGCTCTTGTATGATTACATGGGCATTTCAAATTAGAAATTAAAGAGTAATATTTGTGGATATAGAAAACCAGGAAGAGAAAGCTCTTTCCCCAAGTAAATAAAAATTATCCAGTGATCCCAATCCAGAGATCACTACTATCAATAATTTCATATATTGTCCTCTAGTTTTTTTGCATGCACTCTGTTTCACCATGGAGTTCATGTATAGTACCTTTTTCCTGCTTTTTTTTTCTTTGTTTTGTATAATAGGCATTTTTTTCCAATCAAGAGAAATTTGAATACCATTTTCTAAAGATATAAATATTGTATGCTTATTGTAGAATATTTAACAAATATAGGTAAAGGGTTAAGTTGTGTTATATGTTTTTTTACCTTATTTTGGTCAATAGCTTTATTGAGATATAGTCACATATCATGAAGTTCACCTGTTTATGGCTTTTAGTGTATTTACAGAGTTGTGCATTAATCACTGTAATAATTTTAGGAGATTTTCATTGTCTTAAAAAGAAACTCTGTACCCATTATCAGTCACTATTTTCGCTTACACTCTAATCTCACTCAGCCCTGAGCAACCACTACCCTAGTTTCTATCTCTATAGATTTGCCTAATCTGGATATTCTATATAAATGGAATCATAATACATGTGGCCTTTTATGACTGGCTTCTTTCACTTTGCATAGTGGTTTTTAGATTCATCCATGTTGTAGCATGTATCGGCATTTCATTCCATTTTTTTAGTTATTTACTTTTTATTGATTGCTTGATTGATTATTATTCGTTATTTACTTATTTTATTTATTTACATACCACAAAATTAACCCTTTTCAAATGTACAGTTCAGTGGTTTTTAGCATATTCACAAGGTTGTACAATTATCACCACTATCTAATTCCAGGCTGTTTTCATTACCCCGTAAAGAAACTCCATACCCATTAGCAGCCACTCCCCATACCCTAACCCCCAGCCCCCAAGCCTCTGACAACCACTAATCTCCTTTCCGTCTCTCTGGATTGATGGCCTTTTGTCTGGCTTCTTATACTCAGCATAATGTTCTCAAGATTCATCCATGTTGTAACATGTGTCAGCACTTCACTCCTTTCTATGGCTGGATAATATTCCGTTATATAGCTCTACCACATGTTGTGTATCCATACTCATCAAGTGACATTTGAGTCATTTCCACTTTTTGACTTTTATTAATAAAGCTGCTATGAACGTTTGTGTCCAAGCTTTTGTGTGAACATGTATGTACTTCATTTCTTTTTATTGTTAAATAATACTACATCATGTGGATGTGACAGTTTTTTTTAGTCTATTCATCACCTGATAGATGTGAGTTGTTTCTACCTTTTGGGTATTTTGAATAGTGGTGCTATGAACATTTGTGGATATGTTTTTTTTTAAAAAAAAAACACCAGTTTTCGTTTATTTGGGGTACATACCTAGGAATGGAATCAATGGGTCATATGGTGATACTGTGTTTAAACTTTTTTGAGAAATCACCTGTCTTTTCCATAATGACCCACTATTTTACATATTTTAATGATTGCACTATTTTACATTATCACCAGTGATATATGAGGGTCCCAATTTCTCCACATCTTCGTCAACACTTGTTTCCGTCTGCTTTTTTTTTTTTTAAAGATTTTTATTGGGGAATTGGGGAATGGGAACAGCGCTGGGGAATTGGGGGAAGGGGAACAGACAAGTTGCTGTCATTTTGTTCTTCAGTCTAGTTGTGGAGGACGTTACTTCACTGGCCCAAGTTGGCACCATCATTGCGCTCTTCCCACGCGAGGCAGGTCAGTCGCTGGCTTCTGGACGGCCAATCACGGCAGCTGCTGGCCGCTCATGCTGGCTGCTGGCTACACACGGTAGCCCATGGCAACCCACTGCAGCAGGGGTTGCAGCCTACGCAGGCGCCTGCGACTCACAGCAGTCCAGCTCCAAGTTGAGCTGTTGTTCAGCATCTTAGCTATAGATGGCAGTGTCACTGGCCCTCATATGTGGGATCTGAACCGGGGCCCTCTGGCATCCCAAGCCAGCTCTTAACCAATGCGCCACTCGGCTGGCCCACCGTCTGCTTTTTTGATCATAGCCATTCTTGTTGGTGTGAAATGGTATCTCGTTGTGGTTTTGATTTGCATTTCCCTAATGATTAATGATGGTGGGGATCTTTTTATGTACTTACTAGACATTTGTGTATCTGCTTTAAAGAAATGTACAGTCACATCTTTTACCCATTTTTCAAATTGGGCTGTTGTTTTTGTATGATTAAATTGTAGCTCTTTATATATTGTGAATGTAAGTTCCTTATCAGATTTAAGATTTGCAAATATTTTCTCACACTGTCCCAAGCAGGAATCAAGGAATGTGTTAACAAAATTCTTGGGTTGTTCTCTCTCTTCAAAGAGGGAAATCTTTTCCAAAGCTCTTTGCAAAGCTTCACTTTATATCTTATTGCCAGAATGGGGTGTCATGCCTTCCCTTAGATCAATCATAGTTGATTCCAGGGGCATGGAAAATGGCCACCCACAAAATCAGCCTCTGAACAGGGGGTAAATGCTGATGGCTAGACAGCCAACATTATCAGCCAAAATATATAAACATACAAAGAAGAAACCAAAATTATCTGTAAGGGCACCAAACTCTGTAATAATGGAAGCTTTTTAGGGTGAAGAGGTCTACCTTAAATTTCTTTGGTGCCAGCTCCGTCTAAAGTGAAATCCCTATTTTCTTTATTTTGGAGTCAAGACTGGATCATGTAGTTTTTCTCTTCATTTCTCTCAAATACTGCCTGGAACTTTCTGAACTCTTGGTCTGAAGAATACACAACAGTTTTCTTAGCTTTATAAAATATCCATAGACCTGTATCATGCTACTTTTGGCTTTTTTATCTCCTTGCAGGCAGTTCGTTTTCTAGTTAAGAACAATATATTGTTACTGTCAACTTTTAAGTTAATTTTAGGGTAACAAAATGCAAGAAATACTTTTGTGTCTCCCCCCCCTCCTTTTTTTTGGATGATAGACTTTGATTTTATTTTGCTCTTGCTGCTAAGCGCCAAATAGTTGAAATTCCTAGCAATAGGCCTGCCAAATCATTCTGTATTTTTTAGTAATACTGGGGAAATGATCTATTTTTATAACCTATTGCCCATATTTGATGGCCAGGGTATACCTGGCCTTGAGAGTTTTGACTGCTTTGCAAGGCATTGACCTGTGGCTGATTTTACTACAATTATCTGCATGTAGGTATAATGGTTGATCCTTGGAGAGACAAAATTTTTCATACATTTCATTTTCTTCTACCATTTATTGTATAGGACTGAAGAACCATTGAGTTTCAAGTAACTACTTTCTTATCTCCCATAAAAAAATTGTTACTTTTCATCATAGATTTTCTTCTCATTATTATTTTATTTGTATTTAAATTGGGTAAACCCAAAAGGTGGACATTTTGTCACATTCGGTTCCTGGAGTAATAAATAAGCACTGGAGCCATCCATACCCTATAAATTCTAGTATGAAGCAAGGCAAATAACTTATAAAAGAAATTGTCCTTTTCTCTCTCAGTTAAAGTAGGACTGAAAAATTAGCAGCTACAACTTTTAAAAATGCTTTTAAATGATTTTTTCCACTGATCATCGGCAAATGACCCAGCTTCTCTGTGCCTCAGTTTCTTTATTCATGAAATGAAGCCAGTAATAGTTTTCTCCACTGGACCTTGGGAGAATATTGTGAGAATCAACTGATTGTCAATATGTGAAGCTGCCTTTATTTATTTAGAAATAAAGAATGCTATGTAGACCAATTTGTGACTATTTTATTTTTGCCATTGTTGATGTGCACATAAATTAGGTATAAATAAAAGGTGACAAATTATGGGAGTAGGACATAAATGACAAGATTGATACTATTTCTTCTTTAAAGAAGAAGGTCAGCCATTTCCCTCTCATCAATGCGGCTTCCTTGGAGCCAGCATCCAGGTATGTTCACATCTACTGGGTGATTTCTAAAATTTGACATGGCTGGAATTTCCAATATCTGTTCAGTGGATTAACTAGTAAAAACCAATATAATGCAGAATCTAATATGTTGCTTTCTTTTTTGTACTTCTTTACATAATAAAGACAGCATCCTCCTCTTTCCTTTGAGTGCGGAGAATTTGATTTAGTAAAGTAATAACTGAGGCTATTGAGGAAAATAGGAAGCTTTTGTTTTGTTTTGTTTTTTTGGTTTTTTCTTCTAGGAGTTTGCCAAAGAATAGAGGCTGGATAGATGCCTTAGTGATTGGGTATTATTTAGTTTGTAGTGTTCTTAGCCCTTTGTGAAGCCAAAAAGCTATTCAAAGTCATAAGGGCAGCTGCAGATCTTAACCAGCTTACTCACCAGTCAGCCTGGACCCTGGGCTATGGATGACCAGGGCTGGCTGCCTTCCCTCCAGGATTCCACAGCTTCTGAGTGCTCCCTTCTGTCTCCTCCTGCTGGAGGCCAAGATGGAAGGATGCACCTTGCTTTCCCAGCCAAAGAGAAAGAGGAGAGAAGGCAGGAGGGGACGGAAGAACAAGACCACCAGCCTCTGGTCAAGTGGGATTGAAACAGAACTGGTCTCACCACAAGCCCTCCTGCCTCCTCTTTGGGACGGGATGTAGAAGGGGAGAGGGACATACAAACCCCCTGAGTGAGAAGCCTGCCTCTGCACAGTTGGGCAGCCCTCCCAGAGACCACCAGAAGTGCTTGCTTTGAAAGGGGCACCTTTGCCCACTGAACTTTCACCCCCCTCTGTGTGTGAAGACCCCATGGTCCCATGTTGACTCCTTCAGCTTAGTTGTGTAGACATGCCCACAATCCTACCTGAAGCCCTGTCTTCTCACCCTGGAACTGTGCAGCTGCCTCCCAGGTGGGCTCCCCTGACCTCCTTACCTCTGAAACATCCCCTCCTGTGCTTTTCCCTCAAGTTCCACAAACCTGGGACCCCTCCTGCCATTGAGCCGTAGTCCTCACAGCTCGTTTGCCCAGGACTGCTGTTTGTGTTGCCCCTCGCCCATCCCCTAGCTCTCCCCACTCAGCCTTCAGGTCTCAGCTGCACTGTCACACCCTCAGGGAGGCGTTTCTGGCCCTGTTCCCCACACCCTGCATTACGTGCCTCTGTTAGAACCCCATGTGGCTGTGCCTGCCCCTTTACATTACTTGTTCAAACGTCTGCCTTCTCTATTCTCGTCCAAGATCCACTTAGACAGAGATCATCTGTTTTGTCACATGCATTCTAAGTACTTAGCTCCCTGCCTGACATGTAGTAACAACTCAATACATAATTTTTTAATGAACGAGAGCATGTATTTTGGAAATGGATGAACTTCTTTCTGTATTCACTGTTGAGACAAAGAGTCATTCATTTGCCTGCTCAATAAACATTTATTGATTGCCTGCTGTGTGCCAGTCGCTGAAGAAACAATTATGAATAAGGCCCTGTCCCTGCTTCTGCCAGTTTCTGAATGGGGGTGGCTATCACCCATCTAGGGACATTCAGAAACATGTAGAGGTGCTTTTTGTTGTTGCTGTCATACTCACTGGGGCACTGCTGGCATGTAGTGGGAAGATCCTAAGGTCACTAACCGTTCTCCAATGTGTGGGGTACTCCTGCACAAGGAGGGACCACTCCAGCCTCCAACTCACCTGTTAGAGCTCCTCACAGAGCTTACAGTCCAACAGAGAAAGGTGCACTGACGGGCAGCACCCTGCCATGTGTGCGATGAGAGACTTCCCAGCAGTGCATGGGCCAGTGGAAGTATCAGCATTCCACCTGGGGTCGGTGTGGGACAACCTTTTTTCAGTGTGGCTGAGAAAAGCTTTACCCCTACTAGGGAGCCTCTACTTTAAATGAAATGACAAAGCCAGAAGTTAAAGTAACAAACTATAAATAGCTTATGATGAAAATGGCTATCCTAATTGTTATGATAAAGATCCAAAAAAGGTAAGTGAAAATAATGGCAGTGGCATTTCAGTTCCTTCTCAAAAGGCGTTGAGTGTACACTCTTTGCTGAGTATATGAAAGCTATTATCAAGTGATTGTTGCATTTCTTTCCCAATTTGCCTCTTGGGGAGAAAATAGCAAGAGGGAAGAATGTTTCCCCACAACAAAAGTCTTGTGAGAGAAAGAGCAGAGTAGTGTTTAACTAGACCAGGTTTCCTCCATCTTTGCACCGCTGACATTTAGGGAAGAATGATTCTTTGTCAGGCCTGGACATTGTAGGATGTTGAACAGCATCCCTGGCCTCTCCCCATGAGGTGCCAGTAGCACCCCCAAGTCGTGACATCCAAAAATATCTTCAGACATTGCCAAATGTCCCGGGTGTGTGTGTGTGTGTGTGTGTGTGTGTGTGTGTGTGTGTGTGTGTGCACAAACTTGCCCCTGATTGCGAGTCATTGAACTAGACTTTGTTTTCATCTCCCTCAAGCCCTATGTCAAACATTCATGGCCTATCAGAATTTAGCCACACTAGCTTTTCAGTTGTGTAGAGTACAGTTAAAAACTGTCCACAGGCATTAGGTGGACTCTGTCTTTCTGAAAGTCAGTGAGGACCACCGGAAGCTGCTTGTGACCAACCTGCCATCTCTCTCCAGAGACAGGGTTTGGCGTTTGTGCTGTCTTCCTGGCATTGCGCTCCTCTTCCCGCTGATTGCTCAAAGGAGAACCCCCAGGATCCTCAGGGATAATCACGAGTTTTGCATCTGTAGCAGACCTCCCAGGTGTATGAGTAATGTTGTCACCTGAAGCACCTTTTTAAGCCTCTGGAGAAAGCTGCAGGAAATTACAATGTGTTGCAGGAACTCTGATGCTGGAGAGAAAAGAAAATTCTCTTCTGAAAGTAAAAAAAAAAAAAGAAGCAAGATAATTCTGAAGCTAGCTTGATTTAGCTCCCTTTCCACAGGAAATTTTAGACCAGCCTCAAGGGCGTGTGTCTGGGATCTGGAATGTCCCACGTGACTAGTCCATTTTAAGCGTGATGTCACAGTCGGGTCGCGCTTTTCTCCACTGCTACACATCTGGGTGCAGTTGCCACCCACTGTCAGTCCCTGGTGTGCAAGAACTTGCACTCCCTTCCCTCTAAAATCCCACTTACCCTAGAGCTTTGAGCTTCTCCTACAGGAGAAGAAAGCTGCTTGGATAAGAAGAAGCATCAGTGTGACAGCGGTGTGAATGAGATGTCTTTTCCTTGCATCCAGCTTTGAGCATACACTACTTCTCTGAGTCCCTAGCAAAGGTTGGCTATAGTGGGGAAGACAGGGTTTCAAAAAGCTTTTTGGGAACTTGAACAAGAGTGGCAGAACTATTCCCCAAAATAAGTCATCACCGACTTTAACAACCAACACACAGAAAGGGGTAGGAAAGCAGATGTAGATAATTTAAAAATGTGTTTTAAAAAAAGCCATTTTATTTATACTGTTTTATGGGACTACAAAAAAATGAAACAATTCCTAAGTTCATTGGTGGTGGTAGTTTGTTTTCTTTGGGTGTTTACCCTTTGCCACCCACTATACAAAAACTTTATACAGAATATTTTACTTAATCATACCCCAAACCCTACGTAATGAATTCTGGTATCATTACCATTTTATAGATGAGGACATGGAGGCTTTGTGGGATTAGAGAGCTTTGCACAAGGCTCCACAGATAGTAAGGAGCAGGGACTTAAGTTAGGTGTGTCTCTCTTAGGAGACTTAGCTCCTAATTCCTGTGCCTACACCAGAGGGTCTCCAACTCTAGCATGAATAGAAACCCCCAGAGGCTGCATGAGAACTCAGAGCCCCGACCTCACGCCCTCATTTCTGATTCTGGAGCAGCCTGAGAACTTGCATCTCTAACAAGTTTCCAAGTGATGCTGCTGGTTCAAGGACCACACTTTGAGAATCCATATCATACCACATCCCATTTCCTAGAAAATCATGTAAGCACCAACTTTGGAAACTTAGAATGACGATGACCAAGGTCGAAATTGACCACTGATGTTAGATCTGCACAGGTGCAGGTAACAGCCGTCGTGTTTCTAGAGCACCTCTTCTGAGAGAGGATGGTGCCATGAGACAGAGATAATTCACCTGTTGTAGGTTTTATTCTGGTATTCCCTTGGATTTCCGAGAACACAGGTGTCCTGCATCATTAAAAAAAATAAAAGAATGTACCACCACCGTTCACTTGTACAAATAGGCCATTTTTGAAGTTCAGTAATTTTCCATTAGAAGTATGACATTTGTTTTTCAAACTATACTTAGTTTAGTTTATTTTCATTCAATAAGACCTTGTGTATTCTGATTCTGTCTAAACACTGTGACTGTTATCTTGGAGAATATCATCAGAATGCTAATACTAATAAGCACATAGAGCTGATTTACTATGAAGAAAGGCTTGCAGATCTTGGATCAGATCTTGTGTCCTATTAAAATTCAACAATGACTCCTAGGGAATTTTATTAGTAATAAACAGAAGCAAAAAGTAGTAAAAGAAGAAATGTCATTTAAGTTTCCTGGTTATAGTCACTTTGAAAACAACAGACACTTTGAGGACAGATTTTTGTGTTCTTTGGACTGATTGAGTTTCACCTGAATTAAGATTTCAACGGCACATTTGAAACCTGAAATAAAGCTGATTGACTTGTCGATAATCTGTTCTGAAGCCTTCAGGAGAAAAGCTTTGGCGCCTTACCTTTCTGCCACTTAATAGCAAAGATAACAGCCCAGGTGTGAAACTGCCAGTAAAATACAGGCGATTGTCTTACATAGGATTCAGGAAAAAAACAGCACCCTAAAATTGGCCGCAGTGCTTTTGCTCTGAGAAATGTTACAGTAGTATATGGGACTCAAAGCTACACATATTCTGAAGGAAAATAGAGACTAGTAGTGTGTGGGACAGAATTTTTGGGCGCTCATTTCCAAACATCTTAGGTGGTATTATTTGTGGGGGAGAACTTAAAAAACAAACATTAATTAATTATCTGGTGACTTCGTGAGTGGAGGAAGAGTTTCCTTGAGTGTTAAGTCCAAAATGAACTACCTGTACAGGTTAGTTCTGGCAGCTGCTGCTAGGCATGTCCAGAATGGAACCAAAGGTTCTCCTGTGAGCTTCCATTTCCCGGCAAATACTAACTGGAAGCAAGTGATCTGCTAGAGACCAAGAGCCCTGTATGTGTTCCTCCTGAACTGACAGCTGCACTGGAATTAACACAGTGCGAGAGGTGCGGGAACCCGCCGCCTGGCTGGCAACGACAGGCAGGTTGTCATTTTTTCCGAGACCTTCAAGTTCGTACCGAAGGCGGATTCTGGTGCCACGCACACACTGTTGCTTTGAGACTGGTGTCTTCATCTCCTGGCTCCAGCACAACCAAGGAAACATTCAGGGCTGTTCCCCTAGGAGTGGGGTCCAAAGGGATGCTAGAGGATTATTTTTCCTCCTGCATTTGCGGTTGCCCAGGGATATTTATCAGTGGGGACACAGCAAGATGCCAGGCAAAGACCCTATAATGTAAAGTAAGGTGCTCCCCAAAGCAGATTAGGAGACTCGGGCTGGTGTGCGAGCGCACGCGCCTGCGTGTGTGTGTGTGTGTGTGTGTGTGTGTGTGTGTGTGTGTGTGCAGGACGTGCAGGCCAAGTGCGCTGAAATGCAGCTCTCCTCTTTGCCTGCAAAGAGTTGCTCCACTGCCCCCCCTGCCCAGCGCACTCAGGGAGCGCCAGGGGGAGTCCTCGCCGGCCAGGGCTTCCCGTACCCCGGGAGTGCCGAGGGCTCGCCTGGCGGAGCTTAGCGCAGCCTGCTCGGCGCTGCCAGCGAGAGGGCGGAGGTGGACACTGGGCTTCTGTGTGCCAGCCGCAGCCGTTGGTTGGCTGGCGCCCAACCCTGGGGCATGCCGCGGAAGCCCGACCAGCACGCACGGTGAAAGACTGGTTTAGTGGTGGCTTGACCCCGGCGCCCAGCAGAAGCCCGCATCAGGAGCCCAAGCGGTGGGGCTGCTGGGGTCCGCTCTCGGGGCGGCAGCTGCGGGAGCCGGGCATCCCCGGGTTCCAAGGGAAGGAGGAGGCATGGCTTCTGTGTTCACGTGTGGAGTGGAGGACTTGCTGTTCAGCGGCAGCCGCTTCGTGTGGAACTTGACCGTGTCCACGCTGCGGAGATGGTACACGGAGAGGCTGCGGGCTTGTCACCAGGTGCTGCGGACTTGGTGCGGACTGCGAGACGTGTACCAGGTAAGAGAGGGCACGCGGCACCCGAGGGCCCTTGCAGGATGCCTGGCGCTCGTGGGAAGCCAGTTCCACCTGTATGATTTTATTCTCTCCCTCCCTCCACCTCTCTCTGTTTAAACTCCTAGCGGGCTGCTTTACTCTTGGGTCAAATGCTGTAGGTAACTGCCTGATAAAGCTTGCGAATGTTTCCCACTGGACATGGGGGGCACTTGCGAATTAGTCACCAGCATTGGCAGACATCTGTTGTGGAGTGATGGTGTCCTGGGTGGCGCTCAGCTAAGAAAGCTGAAGCTTTCCAGCAGAGGGTCTGCAGGAAGTAACCTTGACATTCAAATGATTTCTTTTTTATTTCATTGGGGGTTGAAATGAGCATTTCAGGAGCAATGATTTCACAGCAGTTTAGTCAGAGGGGTATTAATGGATTTGCATTCTTCCCTTTGATTTTATTTCACTTTTCCATATGGCAGCCCCAACCTGCTAGGCAGAGCCAGGAAAACCTGATTCTGTGTCTACTAGCTTTTGGAAAAAAGGACAGCAAATTGTGAACACTTTGCAGGAGGATGATGGGCCGGGGAAGGGAGGGGTGGCCTGGCTGAACACTGAAATGCTTACATTTGGATTTACTCCCTGTCACACAACACAGACTCTTTATTTCTCTGCTAGGTCCCATCCTGCAGGGAAAAATGCAGCAACTTTGTGCAACTAGGAGATGGTACATCCTCTCTGGGACTACAGCTTCCCTGGGGTTTTTTGTTCGTTTTTTTGTTTTTAAACAGTCATTTGTGGATTTAAAAGTCCTGTGTTTTGGTTGTTAATATCTTTAAGGTTTTCAAAAATGTACATAGCCTTTAAGCAGATTATACCTGGTGTTCACTACAGGAATATAGCATCACACTTTTTTTTCCCTGTGATATGGAATAGCTTTGTTGCTGTTTCTAGCCTCCCCCTACCCTGACCCCATTCCTAGTATGGCTATAATTTACATCTTACTGTGCTCAGTCTTATATGTGATCAGGCCCCTGGCTTTGACAAGCCGTAGTCTTCCATCCATCAAGCAAAATGAAAAGACCAGCACTGAAGCAAAACTGTGGGCGTCTAAAGAATCAGCACCCCCTGTCATACTTGACATCTGTGTCATCCTTGTTAAAATGTGAGGGACATTTTACTTTGCTTTCACACTCCTGCTTTGGATAACATGTCTGCAATGTCTTGTATTTTTGAAAAAATTCAAAAGCCAGGTTGATAACTGGGCAGCCTGTGGGGTTGAGAGTGCTATGGAACTGTGGATATACCCCATCTGGCTGTATTACACAGATCATCTGGCTTTTTGGAGCCAGAGGTGTGTGTCTGCCTCTTGGCCTTTTTCTGTTTTGGGAAATCATTATTCAGTTTGGGTTGCAGGAGAAGTGAACTTGATATAGTTTTGCTTTTGCTTTTTAATGTTTGAGAAACTTTCAAAAAGAGAACTCGAGTATGGTAGCCAGCCAAACAGCCTCCATGCCTCTCTCCCCAAGGATTCAGGAGACTTATGGATTATCTGTTCTACTCTTAGTGACCATCTCAAAAATGAAGTTTCAAGAAACCTGCGACATCATGGGTTCTTTATAAGGTTGATCAATAATTATTTTTATGCAGAACAGCAACTTGAAGGATTAACCTACTAAACTATAGGTTTTCTCTTTTGTAAAATGAATAGTGACTGAGCCAGAACCCTCTCATATTGATAAGAAAGAACATCTAAAATAATGACGGCCATTTTATGAGGATTGAGTCATAAGTACAAAATGACCTCTAAGTTTAAAATTTCCTGTGTCTTTGGAGAAATAAGATTTTAAAATATTTTAAAACTTTGGGAGCACCATAGGTTCCTTTATTGCACAGCACAGAATTGTTAGCAACGAAACACCATTTTCTCCAACACCTTTGAAATATTGAGCAAGAAGGTAGTGACTTAAATTGTACAGAACTGAAAGGCAGTAAAATGAACTGGTTAATACCTTTAGTTCTGAGTTAAAAAGACGTAGGAGTGAATCCCACCTCTGCCTATGAATGACTATGGGTAAGTTACTTAATCTTATTATGTTTCAGTTTCATTATTTATAAAATGGGAAATGTAATAATACTAATTACAGAGATTGCTAAGAGAATTAATTAACATATAAGATATTTAGCACAGTGCCTAGAGTTCAGGAAGCATTCAATAAATGTTACCTATTTTGTCAGTTAGGTTTTTAGTGTTTTGTTTTGTTTTAATTATAATAGGAAACCCAACTCAAACTAACCTACAGAATAAAAACAAGGGACTTCTTTGACACACTGAAAAGCTAGCAGCAGAATGAGATTCAGGTATGGTTTGATCAGGGCACCATGCTTGTGCCCCATGATTCTGTCAGCCCTGTCTTATTCGTGTGTTGGCTTTATCATCAGCTTATTTCTTTTCTTATGATAGCAGAAAGGCACAGCAGTTCCAGAGCTTAGATACACATATCAACCCATCCAGATAGAAAATTTCTCATACCCACCAACTATCAAAAAACTGTCCAGTTTGCACTCTGATGTGTCAGCTTAGGGTCTGTGCCCACCCCCAATGTCATGCACTGATTGGCACAAGGAATGGGATTATAATACATGCATTCTTGGTGGGAATGATATGGCCCCCAAGAGGCAAAAATAGTTTCCTGAGGGTAGAAGGAGGTCAAAAAAAATACTCTTTTTGTGTATAAAGCACAGATATGCAATACATAAACAGATATTCAGTATATCTGTGGCATTAGAATATGAGGGGGTCTAGCTAACAAAAAATATCTTAAAAGGCTTCTTAAGGGGGTGATAATAAATAAAAACGTTGAGAAATATTATAATGATGGGTTTAGGCTCATGGAAGAGCAGACTTATTTCTGAAGCTGGGAATAAGCTTGGCCCCTCCAGAACACATAGTTGCTAAACAGCAACGGAGGGTCAATGCTTCGTTAAAATACAATCAGCAGCGTCCACTGCACCTGCATTATCAGAATAAATCTAGAGCTCTTTAAATAAAATAATTGGTTATTTTTCAAGGTAAGTATAAAGACTGATGCACAAACACATTTGTAAGTATTTTGCCATAATAATTTGAGTTAAGGAGGTGGAGACCCATCATTAGGAAACCCATGTTGCTATCCCATAATTATGAATTCTAACCTGGAGAGGAAAGGGACGGCCGAGTGGTTCAGTCGGCTAAGAGTTCGCTCAAGAGTGTGAGCTCTGAGCAACAGCGGTTCAATGCCCGGCCCGAGCTGAGCTGCCGCTAAGCTGCCAACAGGTGGCAGGATGGCTCGGCTAAATAAATAAATAAACAAACAAATAAATAAACTGGAGAGGTGAATGTCCCATTGTACTGCCCAGCTTCCTGGCATACAAACTGGAAACACATACCACAGAGTTACATATTTTATTGAACCCCAATTTTTTCTATCATATTGATGATAAAAGGTGTCATTTTTCATGCTTCTAGTCTGAATAGTCTTGCTGGTAAGGAAATCCAGACCTCAATCACTCTAGAGAAAAATAAGGGTGGGGTGGGAGATATCCATTACATGAAATACCTGGCCGTCCCCTGGGGGGTTTTGTTTATTCATATACTATAAGTGAAGTAAGATCTCCCACCTATTCATAAGGAATCTGTCAATAATATCATTGCCTGGCTCACAGAGCATCGTTTCTTTGGAATTAAAGCCTTTCTCTGCTTATAGATACTGAAGAGACAAGTGCCTTAATTTGCCAAGAACCATGAATAATGAAGATACTAGCTATAAGGCATTTCTGTTGTAATGTGACTAAATGAAAAGCAGGCTGAGGCTGCCTTTTAACAAAGACTTACTATGTGAGTGAAGGTTTGAATTAGGCTAAAGTTGCAGGCATGGGATAGTCACCTTCAATTTTGGGCTACATTCTACATGCTGATTTGTCAGCCATGTATCTATCCTGCTTCTATCTTGCCTAGAAGGGTTGGTTGCCTTATAGATATTAATTAGGTTTAACAAGCAATTAAGGCAGAAAATGATGGGAGAATGTTGTTTAAAAAAATATCAACACCATTTGCTTTTCAGTAAGTGTGACATGTTCTAACCAAGCCCTCAATTTGTGAGTTGGGATTATGTTTTCTCTTCCCCTCCAATGTTTCAAAGGTAGAATTTCGTACAAACTTTGAATAAAGTCATTGCCTCCAGCAGGATAAATGTGGGCAGAATCTGGGATACTTGAGTCACCGTAAGAGACTGGGTCAACTCCCCTGAGGCAGGCAGCTGGCACTGAGTGGGTCACATCGAATGCAGAACACGGCAGAGACTATAGACTCAGACTTGAGCAACTTTGACCTTGAGCACATTGCTTTCCCTCTCTGAGCCCTATTTCCTCCTGGGTAAGAGGGGAGAACGGCAGTGCTTGCATTGTGTGGTAGGGTGAGAAATTCATGAGATAACGGATATGACACGGAGCGCCTGGCCTGGCACGAGCAAGTGCTCAATAAATGTCAGCTCCTGGTTAAGTAAAGGACTTAACACCAGACCCATACAAGGTGCTTGATAAAGGGTGCCTATGGGCATTACTATTGTTTTCATAAGTGAAACCAGCTCTCTGGACACTAAATTCAGCAAGAGGTTGTGGAGTTTCCACAGTAATGTGGATAGGGTGGCCCTGGGATGTTTGAACTTGGGTTCCACACAGTACACTCACATTTTCTTCAAGCCATACATAAAATCTAGGAGACCACAGACGGCTTACGCTAGGGTCTCTAAGGAGATGATCTCTCTATATCCAAGGCCCGGATGACCCATAAAAGGGTCACACCTGCACTTTGCATCCCACCACACTGTAGGGGAAATCCAAGTCCCCCCAAGGGCAAACTTCCCAGTAAGCATCCAGTAACCAGTGCATTTCAAACCATACACACTCTGCTTGCCCCTACCCTTCACTCTCCACAGTCCTCTGAATTATTTAGACTAGATGGGGGACTGACAAACTATGACCCACAGGAAAACACTAGCCTGCCTTCTGTTTTTGTAAATAAACTTGTATTGGCACATGGCCTCCTGCTTTTGTAAATTAAGTTTTATTGGCACACTGCCCCGCTCATTGTTTACACGTTGTCTTGTGGCTCCTTTTCACTACAGCAGCAGAACTGAGCAATTGTGACTTAACTACTTAGAGCTGAGTAGCTGATACTAAGACTGTATTGGCCACAAAGTCAAAAATATTTACTATCAGGCCCTTTACAGAGAAAGCTGGCCAATCCCTGGACAGGAAAAAAAGCAATGTATTTGGTAGAGAATGGTAGAGGAAGAAATGCCCAGAATGTAATCATAGAAAATCAGAACTTGAAGGACTATGGAATAATTTTTTCATCAAAAACCTAGTCACTAGGAAATTCAGAAGGAAATGTTCAGGATGAGTGTTCAGTTCGCCTTTACTAGGCTCTTCCTTGTAGAACACAATGACTGGTGTTATAGATTGATTCACTCATTTGTCCATTTATTCATACCTAAAAATCATCAAGTGTTCACCATGACCCAGTTGCTTTGCCAAGGTGTTAGCAACACAGAGTCAAAATAGACATTTTTCTTGCCATCCTAAAGAAATATTTTGTCGAGTAGGAGAGACAGTTAAGGAAATCAAACTATGGAAAAGCTTTGCCAGGCTGCCCTAGATGCACGTGACGGGGGTCTAAATCAGACAGGAGTACTGCAAAGTGGGGACGGTGTGGGGGGTGGGGGGCGGAGCCAAGGAAGCTTTCTGGGGGAGCTGGTTCTCAAGCTGAGGTTTGAAGGGCAAGTAGGAGTTAGGTAGGCGACAAAAGGCAGAGGGCATTTCAGGAGTGGGACAACATGGCTTTGAGGGATTCTGCAGAGCTTTTAAGGCTGATGGGCAGGGAGAGAGAGAGAGAGAGAGAGAGAGAGAGAGAGAGAGAGAGAGAGAGAGAGAGAGAGAGACGGAGTCGGGCAGACAGAGAAATTTTGTTTGAGAATAACATCTGATCTTGGTTGATCTTATATTTTAAGATTAGGATTTTGATGTTTTTCTCCAGAACTTTGGAGGGAGGGGATGATTGATTGAGAGCAGTGAGACCGATAGATGTGGGAGAGGATGGCCTAGTGGAGGTAGGAAGGGAGGGACATTAGGAGGCTGTTGCATTGACGTGGATGTATTAATCAGGATGGGATGGGTTTTACTATGGCAACAAACAGCCCCAGGATCTCAGTGGCTCAAAACAATAAGGGCTTATTTTTGGTTTACACTACCAAATCACAGGCTGTGTGTCAGCTGTGTTCATCACTGTCGCTCAGGCTCACAGAATGTTCCTAAACATTGCCAGTTGTCATGAGAGTGATTGAAGAGCTCTTTGGGACGTTGCACTGGAAATTAGGTGCTTGGCCTCTCTGTGGCTTATGTCATTTCTTACAAGCCACTGGTCAGAGCAGGTCACAAAACCCACTCAACCATGGGGCCAGGAAAGGCAGTGTTCCCACGGAACAGCGTGAATGCTGATGCAGATTCGCTTCCTGAGGGAACAGACTCTGGAACTCAGATGAACAAGGAGGAAGTTTACTAGACGGCACTCTGAGGACCAAGGCCCGTAGAAGGGAATGGAAAGGAGTAGGACTGTAAGAGGAAGAAGTTTGGTTACAATTTAGGCTCAACAAGAGCCTCAACTGACCTCACAGGGAGCTCTGAAACTGAGAGTTGTCCCCAGTTGAAACAAGAGGGCTGGGTCTTCCTTTCATCTTCAACAAGCCATAATTGGAGGTGGGCTGCCCTTGGGCAGGCAGTGTGACCCTGGGTTAGGCAGCGCTCTCTCTCAGGGAGGACACTTCCCAGAGGGAGGTGAGAGAAGAGAGTTGTCATCTCACAATCTCGACAGCTGAGGAAATAAGTCCGGGCAGCAAGCACATCACAGCATCTTCTACAAATGTCTGTCCAGCGGTTGCGAGGATCAGAGCCTGAGCTCCGGTGGGTCGGCGGGATGGAAGTGGGCAACGACTGCATTTAGGTGAAGGATGAAGAAGAACCTAGCTTTAAAATGGCCTCTCAGGGCGGTCTCCTGATTGGATCCTACACTCTCCTGAAGGGATGGGTAGCCATGGAGTCAGCTACTAGTAGTAACATATAGAGAAAGGAAACTTGGCTGACAAATGAAATGTGAGTCCACTTATTACTGAGAAAATTCATCTTCCACCTTATCTGTAACCAAAGATGCAGTTTTATGGCAGGGAACTAAGATGCCAAGGTACCCAGAAACCGGGAAGCAAAACTATCTTAATGTTTTAACCCACCACTTGATGTAAATCAATTTCTAAAAGATCATGTCATTTCAGATCAACAAGATCAGTGCCAGGATTTTTGAAAAATGTTTTTAAACCTTTGTTACACAGCTTGAAAACACAAAGTTAAGAATAGACTCTCCTGCCTTTTCAAATTGGTGTTTGTTTTCCTCATTCTACCTTTTCTTGGTGGAGCCAGAGCATCAAATAACTTCCTGTTCATCCCATACTTATGTTTATTCTGAACATTACATTTGTGACGTCCAATTGGTTATGGTAGAAAAGTGTGAATAGGGAATAAGATCTGTAATTCTAAATTTTATAAACAAAACCATATGACTTACAGCATGGAAAAGAGGCAGAAATTAAGCCTCCATATGTAACCATATATGTGTATATATACATACATAACAGATATACATTATGGCATCCTGGAAATAGTCTTTTGCCATGAAAGGGTCTGGCAAATATGGTAAATTGAATAGTACTATCTTCCCCTAATGTCCTAATAACTTTTAATCTCTTGAATTTTATGTTTGGGCAAAGCTTCCTGCTTAAATTACTATTTTCTCCTTAACTAGTGCTTTTATATAGGCTCACTGCCTTGATTCAACTAATAGCTACTAATTATTAAACAGCTGCCATGTGCTAAGCCTTGTGCTTGGCACTTTGCACGTATTATCATTTTTTTTAACCCTTAAGGATTATTTTAATATGCAAAAATATAAAAGATAATATGGATAAAACTCAAGCACCTACCACTCAATTTTAATGCATCTTAATATTGTACTATGTTTGCTTTAGATACTTTTTGTAATATAATAAGATTTTATAGAATAAGTTGAAACCACCTTTGTACCTCCCTTTTCTCCCTAAAAAATGATCTACCCTAAAGTTAGTGTTTTTCATTCCTGGACATGGTTCATGGTTTTATAACTTCGCTATATATATATATTTGTATCAAATACACACATACACACACACACACACACACACACACACATTTGTATCTTTTCCTTTTAGCAACTATCAGCTTGTTCTCTTTATCTATGGCCTGTTTCTGTTTTATAGAAACAATATATAGTTTTGCAATTGTAAAATTTATGTATGGATGTGTCATTCTTCTACCTTATTTTTCTCTAAACAAGCTTTTCAAATTTATCTCCAAATTCATTTTAAGCCCTGTCTTCAATTACATGAATATATCAATCTCTTATTGATGGATTCAGTGTCCCAAAGTACTACAGTAAAAATATTTGTATTTGCCTCTTTGTGCATATGAACAAGAGCTTCTCTAGTGTATGTACTCACAAGGAGAGTTGTTTGATTTTTAGCATTATTAGATGTTGTGTCTTACCTTTGTCTTTATAACAACTCTTCAAGATGACGGCATGAATCTCACTTTAGTGGTTTTATATGCTTATTAGCTAACAAGTCATGGTGCTGGAATTTAGCAGAGCTCTAGCTGACTCCAGTGCTCAACCTCTTGCCACAGACCTGCTGTTTTCTTTATTAAAAGGTAAATAACACATAAAGGTGGAATTTTATTATTTGTTCACTGATTCATTCACTCAACAAACATTGGATGGAAACATAGCCTAATGCTTTAAAAGTAAGTCTATAAACTCAGACTGCCTGAGTTCAAATCCTAACTCAACTTACGAGGTGTGATCGAAAAATGCGGTGAATGTTTAAATAAAATAAAAAACAATTTATTACAGTAAAAGGCACATTGCCATTAATCCCCCTCAAAATACTCCCCCTCACTTTGAACACATTTATCCCATCGTTCTTGCCACTTTCTGAAGCAGTTATGGAAGTCCTCTTTTGTGAGTGTCTAGTTGGGCTGTCATGGCTGCCACAATGTCCTGAATCCTTTTGATTTGGGGGAAGAGCCAGAAGTCCTATGGTACCAGATCCGGTGAATAAGGTGGTTGAGGACACACTGTAATGTGACAGAGAGCCTTTCTGTTGTGATTAAAACATACAGTGAGCACTGCTGCTGAGTGCCATCCTACAGAAAGGCAGGGATCTTCAATATGGGAAGCTATGATTCGAACCTTAGTAACAATGTGTATGACAAATTTCAACTTGTTTGGTGCAGTCAGTCAGGTGTGAGCTATGGTTGAAAGAAGGTGTGTTTTAAAGTGTGCCATAAATCATGCTTCATCATGACAATGTTCCGTATCACACATCGCTTCTGGTATATGGAAAGTTCTGCCAAATAAAAACATTACGGCGTGTCCTCATCCACCTCATTCACTGGATCTGGCACCATGTGACTTCTGGCTCTTCCCCAAAAGCAAAACGATTCAGGACATCAAGACAGCCACGACAGGGCAACTGAAGTCACTCACAAAAGAGGACTTCCAGAACTGCTTCAGAAAGTGGCAAGAATGATGGGACAAGTGTGTTCGAAGAGAGGGGGAGCATTTTGAGGGGGATTAATGGCAATGTGTCTTTTACTGTAATAAATTGTTTTTTATTTAAACATTCACTGTATTGTTTGATCACACCTCTTATGTTGCCTTGTGAGTTCTCTGAGACTCAATTTAATTATGGTATTTACCTCAAAGAGTTATTCTGGGGTTGTTATAAAAATTAAATGCCAGGCTTAGGGCTGCTCAGCCAGAAATATGGGACATGCTCAAGCCAGATGCTGCTTCTCTGAGTTCCATGAAACTTTGACAAACCCCAGATGCTGCAGCATGAGCCAAGGCAGGAGGTTTGACCGAAAAAGCCACTGGAAGCAGCTTGGGTGGGCCCAAAATTTGGGTGCAGCTGGGTCTCAGAATCACCAGGGCATAGCAAATACATGGTGTTAGCTAGGTTGATGGAGACTCAGATATGGCAGCTGCCTGCATCTGCATGCTGGGAAGGGGGAGGGCTCCACAAAGAAGCAATGGCTCTGCCACCTCCTCCATCCAGGAGAAAGCTGCCCTTCCAACTCTCTTTCTGCAGCCAGACAACTCAGTTTCTCCTGTTTGTCCCTGTCACCTCTCCAGCTATTGCCCCAGCACTGGAGCTCAGAGCCAGTGAATCCATTGGTGAGTAAGTCCACGTGCTTTAAAAGGAGCAACTGGGACACCCGCTGCCCTCTGTCTCACTCAGCTAATATAATCTCTGCTGGTTTCACAACCAGAAATTATGCAGACTTCTCTCCCTGGCTTTGGAACTGGGGCTGAGAAGTTTAGAGTGATGCTGGGACCCCTTGCTCCTTAGGGAGGAGGGGAGGGTACCTCTGCAGCCAAGATAGCGCTCCCAATTTTTAATGGTCATATGCCAGTGTGGGACCAGCCTGTTGTGCATCTCTGCCCCTCCTACCAGTTTTGAGGTGGCTTCTTCTGTATGTCCTTAGTTGTAGGGCTTAGGTTCAGCAAGATTTCATGGTACAGCTTTTTATCAGGAGACTCTGACAACTTAACACTGCCATCTTTTTGCTTTATTCTATGAAAACAAAGACATTCACACCTATTTAATTGTGTTATTTCTTTCTCTCCAAAAGAAAGCTATTAAAATTTCTTCTTTTCAACTCTGAACCCTATTCCAAAGGACTAAGAACCCCAGATTTTCATGCATGAAGGTGATGGGGCTCCACTGACTTCTTTCTCATCTGTGTTATGAGAAACATATGACCTCCTCCCATATGACCCTTAGATTTGCAATTGCTAAGAAGACCCAGTTATTACAAGCATCATGCTATCCTTTGGGTAACGTTGCCAGCAAATATTTTCCCAGGAATCAGTTTGTCTCATTAAAATGTGATTAGATGCTTATTATCTAAGAAAGGAAAGGGCCTTGATAAAATAGGGACATAGAATGGGCTATAGTCAGCTGGACCTGGTTAATATCAAAGCTTCATCATATACCAGCTGTGTGACTTTGAACCAGCCTATTTAATTGCTCTGATCCTGTTTCTTTACCTCTACAAAAGATAAAATAAGATCTACATTTTAAGTTTGGTATAGAGGTGAAAAACAACATTGAGAAATTGTAATTTTGCAAATACAAAAATGTGGACTCCTTATACAAACTTGATCCTAAGCAAAAAATTATCATGCTAGTAGTTACGAGTGTAATCTCTGACCAGGGTTTAAGCTCCAATACCCACATTTAATGAGCTCAATGCCTCATTTTCTTGTGTATGAGATGGGGATGATAATAGTGCCTACTTCGTAGGATTGTTGAGGGGACAACACTAGATCACATAATGAAAATCTCACTAGGGTGCTTGGCTTATGGTAAGCATTTAAAAAGTGTTAGCTATGGTTATTTCTACTTAATGAACATTTTCTATGTGTCAGACATAGCGCTAAGCACTTTATATTTACCATTTCATTTACTTCTCCTAGCAATGAAATGAAATAGGTATTATTAAACCCATTTGGCAGATGTGGAAATTATTTAGAGCTGTTAAGTAACTTGGCCAAGAGCAATGATCTAAGTCCAACTCCCACTCACTCAGCCATTATATGGAATGGACTTAGTTTGCAAACCATTCAGCCTCTTCCTTTTCCACATCTCCCTTGAGTCCTTCCTAGGGCTTCCGCAGTCTCTCATCTCTCCACCAAATCCTGTAGCCACAGCAGGAATTAATAAACTCATTGAGGCTAAATGGCTAATGCCATTTTCCTTCCACAGGCTATTCTCAAGCAGCCTCCAGAGCGATTTGATTAAAAGCAAGTCTGATCATGTCATGCTCCTGTTCAAAACCTCCCAATGACTTCCCAACTCTGAGAAAAAGCCTTCCTTACTCTACCAACAAGGCCCTGCGTGACTGACTGGTACCCACTTGTCTAGGTTCCTCCAGCCCCTACCCCCAGCAAACACACTCAGCCTCCCTTGGCTCCCACCACTCCTCCCCCTTCCACTCACGTCCAGCAACACTGGCCTCCTTGCTGTCCCTTAAACCAGCCAAACACATTCCAGTTTCAGAGCCTTTGCCCTTGGATTTGGCTCTGCCTGGGAACCTGGTCTCTCTGGCATCCACATGGCATGCTCCCCTTACTTTCTGCAGGTCTTTCTTCACGTGCCACCCAACCAGAGGTCACTTCTGACCATTCTCTTATTTTGTTTTATTTTCCTCTGTAACCCTGTCACCACCTGATGTTAGCATTTACTTGTTTATATGCTCATTGTGTCTCCCTGACCACAATGTCAGCTGAAGGCTTGCTGGAACTTTTCTTTGTTCACTAGCATCCTCAGTGCCTAAAACCTCATATGTCCTTAGGAAATATTTGTTGACTAAATTAACAAAGGAATTTGCTTTGCATTTTAATAATCCTGTTGTAGCCACTCTGGGGAAATGGCTAGGGAGAGGTAAGAGCTGCTAGGAGGCCCTTTCTGATGTCCAGCTGAGAGATGGTGGGGGCCTGGGCTGAGTGGTTGCAGAGTGTGATCTAGGAAGATGCTAAGAATTCGGAAAATCCGGGAAGCGGCATTAGGGAGACTCTGTCCAAAGAGGGTGTTTGAATTCTAGGAAGTTTTGGAAACTTCATACAGGGAAAAAGTCATGCATGTTGAAATGTATGTGTGTGTGTGTGTTTATTCTTTCTCGTTATGGAAAATAACCCCAAGCCAGTGTAAGTGGAGTGAGAATACATTTGTTTGGGTTCTCTGCTGGCCATGATATTAGGGAAGCAGCAGTTTAGAGAGGAGCACAGGTTATTTCCTCCAGCTCCTGTGAAAACAGACTCACCCGAGGACCCTGGCTTCGTGTCCAGCCAGCTGCGAGTCCCTAATCGTGCCCGGCACAAGGTGGGGACATTGGCAGTTTCTGCAGCTCTTGTCAGCTCCAGCTGTCAAGTGATTCCTGTTTCCTGTGCCCAGCCCTGTGGTTAGGCTCTGGAAGGTGCCCGTTTTGCCTAACCAACGCTGACAGACACCTCAGAACTTTTGCTTTCTCTTTGGGCATTCTGTGGACGCTACTTTTTCATTCTGACCCAGTCTCAGGTCCTTCCCATCCACTGGAGTTAAGGATGGATGGATCCTTTGGATTTGCCTGGATTCTTGAGAGAAAAAAACAAAAAATTTTTCTGGTCCTCATTAGTGTTTAATTAAAAGCTTTCTTTCCCCAAGTCTTCGGCTGCATCCAAGCTTTTTAAAATTCTGCAAGCACAGACAATATTATAAAGAGAGTTTGACCCTTTGAGTTACAAGAGCTAGTTATTCTGTCTAATCATCAACCTCAAATAATGACAGAATCATAATCTCTAGAACAAAATGTAATATTAGGTATTGCCCAAATATTTCCTCAATACAGAGTACATTTATTTTTAATAAGTAGTCTACTACCAATTTTTAAACAAAATTAATGTTTAAGTTTGAAACAATTTGATCAGAGTATAAAGAATCTTAACTCCCATCTTATACTTAGATTTATGGGGCTCTTTCTTCCATAAGGTTTTATATATTTTATATCTAGGTATTGATGCCAGATATAGTTCCATCCGAACTCATAAGATTTTGCTCTCAAATTCTTTTTGGAAATGAGCTTTTTTTTTTTTTTTTTTTTAGTGAATGTGTTTTTCCTTTAATAAATTTCTGAATTTACTAAAGAAGCCAATTCTGAGTTAAAAAAAAAATTCGAGATGTTAGTGCCAGAGTTTGAACAGTGCCCTTTATTCACTACTAAGTTGCATCAGTTTAATATTTTTCCAGGCTATTTTTCCATAAACACTACACTAGGTTACAAATGTAGCAAATATTTGCCACACCTTTATGCTGTATATTGTGTGTTTTAAGTAAATCAATTTTAATTATGTTCTTTCTTTCTTTTTTGCTTTTTTCTCTTTTTTTGTGTATTTTCTCTGAGCTGAATAGGTCATGTTTAAATGTATAAATAAATAAATTTTATATGTGTACCTATGTGTTTACACATATAGGTACATATATACAAAAATGTGTAAATATGTATACATGTATATGTGTATATGTAATAGTATATGGCTGGCTGTATCAGAAGTTTTTCCAGTAAGTGAAACCATAAGTCAACATATTCACCAAATACAGCTATGCCCCCCAGTCTTCAACATCACATCTAAAGTTATATTATGACCCTGAAATAAGTAGTCAGTACCAATAATATGGCTAGGTTCCATAATGGATTGTATTTTTTAGGAAGTTGCTATCAATTTTGATGAAGTTCAGCAAATGAAAATTTGGTGAACAACTTCACCTGTTCTCCTTGATTTAAAAAGAAGAAAGTAGCAAACAAGAGTACTGGTTATGGCAAAAGCTCCTGTATCACTGCCTGGCTTGGTCCAGGAAATGGGGCCGTCCCCTGGGCTGCCACACTGGAGGGACTGAGCATTAAGCAGGGAGCCATGGAGCAAGTTGCTCAAAATACAGAGTCTGCCACTACAGGTGGGGCTCAGGCATGAGGGGCCATGAGAAGGAAGACAGGAAGCAGCCTGGGAAACAGCAGTGTCTCCCTTGGCCACAGCAGCTCATTCATTATTTACAGCTATTTAATGACCTCAGTCTGTTTTAAAGACATTGTAATGAGATGAACACTTTTATCTGTTTCCTTTGACGGGTTTGCACATATCCTTTGGGAGCTAAGGATGTTGGAGTCAGATGGATGTGAGTTTCAATGCTGTGCTTCATTCATTACTGGCTGGGTGACCCAGAGCATGATGCTTAACCCCTTTGTCCTCAGTTTACTCATCTACGAAATGGGAACATAGTATCTCATAATATTGTTGTCATGTTGAAATGAGAGAATGTCATATGACTGTGTAGACCAGTGCCTGGGACATGACAAGAACTCAACAAATTGTAGTTTAAGAAAAAGGCTCTGGCTCCTAAAATAGGCAAAAAAAGAAAAGGAAAGGCATTCTACAGATGGTATGCCCTCTTTCTCTCTCATGTACATGAAGTTAATTTAAATAAGGATAAGAGGGGAGATGGATATTTTGAAGCAAAAATCTTAAATTGTTATTCTTCTGGTAACTTGTTACAGCCTTTTTGTAGGACAGTTTAGCTATATACAGCCAAAATGTAAGATATGTGCTCTCTTTGACCAAACATTTCCATTTCAGAAATCATCTTAAGGTCATGCTCACATATTGGTATATGTGCAATGATTTTTAGTGCACCATTATTTGAAATAGCAAACCAGTGGAGACATAAATTAGAGAATTATTAATTAAATGATAGTACCAGTTGACCCTTGAACAACACAGGTTTGAACTGCACAGGTCCACTTATATGTAGATTTTTCTCAATACTGTAAATGTATTTCCTCTTCCTTATGATTTTCTTAATAATGTTTTCGTTTGTCTAGCTAGATTTATTGTAAGAATACAGTATATAATATATATAACACAAAAAATATGTGTTAATTGACTTTATGTTATCAGTAAGGCTTCTGGTCAACAATAAACTATTAGTAGTTACTTGTGGATTTTCAACTTTGCGGGGGGTGGGGTAAGGCGGTTAGGTGAGCGCCCTAACCCCAGAGTTGTTCAAGAGTGAATGGTACCTCTGTACCATGGAATTCTATGAGATAAGTAGGAAGAATGAAGTAGAGGTATATGGCACAGCCCCCAAAATTGTCAGTGGTATATTTTTGGGTAAAAATGAAAGCAAAAACAGAACAATATACAAGATGTGTGTATATGTATCTATAGAGAGAAATAGATAAGACATATGTAAGAAATGTGTGTCTGTGTTCCTGTACCTGGGAAAATAGACTTGGCACTATGTACACCAAACCATTAACAATTTTTACCCCTGGGAAATGTAAGTGGATGAAGGGAGAGATGTTTCTACTTATTTTACTTTCATAATTCTGAATTTAAATTTTTATACCTAGGATATACGTGATTTTGCAATTTTGTAAACCTTCCTATTCACAACATTGGATCCAGGCTATTGTGTAGAGCCTTTCTGGAGAATAGGGACCTGTCCGGTTTCACCTCATATCACAGCACCCTGCATGTACCAGCGTTTCTCCAAGTGTTTATCTAGTGTGTCCATTAATAATGCTCATTAATTATTATTGACATGATTATTAATGGATGAAAAGTAATATTTGTGCTCATTTGAGAATCATAGAGTTTTTTATCATTAAAATAACATATGTTAAGGGCCGGTCGAGTGGCATGTTTGTTAAGAACTGGCTTGGGACGCCAGAGGGCCCCGGTTCAGATCCCACATATGAGGGCCAGTGACGCTGCCCTCTACAGCTAAGATGCTGAACAACAGCTCAACCTGTAGCTGGGCTGCCATGAGTCGCCGGCGACGGCGTAGGCTGTGGCCATTGCTGCAGTGGGCTGCCATGGGCTACCATGTGTAGCCAGCAGCCAGAGTGAGTGGCCCTCAAGCTGCCACGAGCAGCCGTCCAGAAACCGGTGACTGATCTGCCTCACCCTGGAAGAGCGCAATGATGGTGCCAACTTGGGCTAGTGAAGCAACGTCCTCCACAACTAGACTGAAGAACAAAGCAACTTGTCTGTTCCCCTTCCCCCAATTCCCCAGCGCTGTTCCCATCCCCCAATTCCCCAATACAAATCTTAAAAACAAACAAACATATGTTAAGTTTAACTGTTGTAGAAATGCATGGCTTAAAAGTGAGAGTGCTTTATCAGTGGAACCTATTCATCAGATAGTTTCTAAACATATAGTGACATACATATTACATTCATATGAATTTTTACAGAGGTGGAATCATCCTATACATTTTATTTTGAAATGTATTTACTTGCTAACATGTCTTAGATACTAATCTTTCACACTATTTTTTATAACTTGTGTATTCAATGGTATGAATGTACCATAATTCATTTCAACAGACCCCTATCAATTGACATGATTTTTACTAAGACAACACTACGGTGAATATCCTTATATGTAAAACATTTGGGGGAGAATTTCTATACGATAAATACCTTGTTTGGAAGGAATTTCAATTTCCAAAAAGGTTGTACCAATTTATGCTGCCACTGAACGAAAAGAATCTTTTTCCATACGCGAGCCAACAACTTTTGATTTATACCATTCTACTAGCCAAAAACTTATATTTTACGTCTATTTTTATTTTGTTTCATTTATTAGTGGAGCTGTCCAATCTTCATAACTTTCATGTGGGCCAAAATGCTTGGAGGACTGGGATTGTTCTTGCCTGAGAACATCCGGGGAAGCACATTCTGCATTATATCACAGTATAAATTGATTCACATGATTTCACAGCCAGACTTGAGAGCAAATTTGACCCTCTTAGAAATGTTCGTCATCTCAAAGTGATATGGAATTTCTTTGTATAGTTAAAATAAGTTTATGCAGAGCATTGCTGGCTAAAATCCAAGTATCATAAAGATAGATTTTTCACATAGCCCCTCTGTCATGCACAAAAGTCTTAAGATTTAGAAATAGCTGAGGAAGTTCTTCTTCACATTCACCATTCTGTCCGATTTCGTACAGTAGTCTCCCCTTATTCATGGTTTTGCTTTCTGCCATTTCAGTTACCTGTGGTCAACTATAGTCTGAAAATATTAAATGGAAAATTCTAGAAATAAACAATTCATAAGTTTTAAATTGCATGCTGTTCTGAGTAACATAAAGACATCTTGTGCCATCCTGCTTGGTCCCGCTGGGGACATCAGGCATTCGTTTGCCCAGCGTCCCCACCTGTTACCTGTTCTCTGCCTCTTAGCCTCTTTGTAGCCGTCTTAATTATTGGCTGTTGAGGTATCATAGTGCTTGTGTCCAAGCCACCCTGTTTTACTTACTAATGCCTTTTTACTTACTTACTTACATATTGTTATAATTGTTCTGTTTTATTATTGTTGTTAATCTCTTACTGTGTCTAGTGTATAAATTAGACTTTATCATAGGTATATGTGTATAGGAAGACAACATAATATATAAAGGATATCTGTGGTTTCAGGCATCCACTGGGGGTTTTGGAGCATATTTCCATGGTTAAGGGGGGACTACTGTATGGTTTCCCCATTTACTATTAAGTGGATTTCAGCAATTTTATTTTATATTCTCTATATATACTCTAAACTTCATTTAAATAAGCTGGAAAAGGATCATCAAAGCATTTATCTATTTATCTATCTACCTATCTATTTATTTATACAAAGAATAAAGCTTGGAGCAGAAGAACAGAATGACGCACCATTGTTCTCTTTTTCATCTTAGATGCCTGAGGCCTTTAAGCTTATTTGGCTTTCTAAATCCATATTTATTAACTTAAATATAATTTAACCAGAGTTGAATTATCTCAGTGAGATTTCATAGCCACAAGCGACCATGAAACTGTCGGTTGTGTCATTTTGGAAGGCACCAGAACCGATTAGTTAGGAGATGACTGAAACTGCTGGTCCCATTAATGTCACGGTTATTCAAGAGAGGATAGATTGACCTACAGGTTTGTTTGGATATAGACTTTCACCAAGGCCAGCCTAACTCAGTGATAAATTGGAATTGCTACAGGAAGCCCCTCAAAGAGGACTCGGTCACATTTTAGCTGTTCAGCACTCACATTGGCATCCTGCTAACACTCTGTTTCCCTTCTAAAAGTGCCCACCAGGCAAATAGCCAAAAGCCAGGCCCCACTGCAGGCTTCCCACCACGGCTGCCAGGGGCCAGATCTTCCTCTGTCTGCCCCCTGGTTCAACTAGGGAGCAGGCCCAGGGCTTCAACCGGCCAGCAATACCTGCACTCCCCTGCACTCTGAGTGATGATGAGCTAGATGTGTGGAAGTCAGAGCCATCAAGGCAGCAGCTGGATGGGATGCGGACAGAACAGTTGTATAGCGTGATATTGGCGGCGTTTGCCCCCTCATGGCTTCTCTCATTCCTGTTCATTTTCTAAGCCTGCTTTCAAGAGACATTTTTTTCCCTTTTCCATCCTGAGAGGTCTTATTTGGTCCAGGGATCAATATCACATCCCGTGTAACTAGCAGATATCCTGATTGATCTCATAGAGTACATACAAAATGATAATGTGTGTATGGTCCCCAGGGTAAATGTATATGGGCTGCTCAGGGCTGGAGGTGGCCATTGGAGGGTCTCAGGCTGCCTTGAGGGCTGAGAGGACTATTAGCTCAGGATAACTGTTGCTCATTATATCCACACATTGGTTGTGTAGCTGTGGTCAAAGCTAATCATGATGACCTCATTCCATTTGCTGGCATTGATTTAGGGTAATCCAGCTCTGGCCATGAGGGGTGGTTTGCTGATGAATTTCTTTAAAGGCCCTCTTTACTCTTAAAAAGGGACATAAAAGAAAAAGGATTCCTTTTTTGAGTTAAGGATGTGATGCCTGGAAGAGTGGCAGCTATATTGCCACCATGAAGGAATGTTAACTTGAAGAGAACATGCTGAGTGGAAAAAATAGAAGGAACCTGGGACTTGGATGGCATTGTTAATCTGTGGACCTCACCAACCTTAGAACTACCTTAGTTACTGAGGTAGCAGATTCATTTTATCAAAGTTATTTTCACTTTTTGTTTGTTTGTTACTTAATGCAAAAAGCTTTCTGATATAATATCTGCTCAGTACTTGAAGACCAGGACGTATGTATGAATTATACAACCAAAAAGGTTCTCAAAATAAGAAACTCTTGAGGAAAGAATGGAAAAAGAACTGGATATGTGCTGATAAAAGGAAAATGTTCGGAGTAAAATGGGTGGGTATAAAAAGAAATTCTAAAAAAGCAATGTGCTTTACATTAAAGGGTACAGATTTGTTTGTTTGTTTTAATGTGAAGGTAGACTTGACTGAAAATATGTGCCAGCATCTGAAAAAAAAAACATTAGAGAAAGGGAAAAGATTCTAATTAACAATTGCAAGAGGCAGAAGAGCATACAAGTCAGGAGCCTGAACCCTGAAGCCACACTGTGTTCAGATCCAGCATCTGCTACTTTCTAATGGGGTGACTTTGTGTAAGTCACTTAATCTCTCTGTGCTTCTGTTTTCTCATCTGTAAAATGAAGACAATAATAATAGTCCCTACCTTAAAGGTATTATTGAGTATATACTTATAAAATATGGGAACAGGGTCTGGTGTATGTTTTCTATTATTAACTCACAGTTATCCAAACTTACACTCATGCAAAAAAAAAAAAAGTCACTTAAAGTCAGATGCTTCTACCACTACACAGTCACTAAAGTAGCTAAATTATAATAGAAGATCTATATACCAAGTTTTGGCAAAGACCTCTTATACATTACTTGTGGGAGTGTAAAATGGTGTAGCCTTTTGGAATACTGTTTAGCTATCTCTTAAAAATTAAACATACATCCACTTTATGGTCTATTAGCTCCACTTGTATGTATCTACTGAAGAGAAATGAAAATGTATGTACACACACACACACACACACACACACACACACACACACACACACACACCCTTGTAAAATAATGTCCATAGCATACTTGTTTATAACACCACCAAACTGGAAATAGCCCAGGTTTCCATTAACAAGAGAGTAAATAAGTAAACTGTAGGATATTCATGCAGTAGAATACTACTCAACAATAAAAAATAAACTTCAAATACACGCAGCACCATGAATGAATCTCAGAAATATTTTGCTCAATGAAAGAAGCCAGACGTAACAGAATACATACTCTACAATTCAATTTATATGAAATTATAGAATAGGAAAAACTAATCTATGGTAATAGAAATCTGAACAGTGGTTGCTTATGGGGGATGGGGAAAGATTAGCAGAGGTAACTTTCTGGAAATGTTCTATGTCTCGGTAGGGGTGTGGGTAACATAGGTGTATAGATTTGTCAAAATTGACCAAATTTTAATACTGAAAAAAATATATTTTACTATATACAGAGGATGCCAAAAAAGTGTATACACATTTTAAGAAAGGAAAACTGTATTAAAATTGTAATAATATATACCAATAACAAAAGATGAATCCAAGTCACGTTTGACTCCTGCAATTACAAGAGGTGCTCAAAGTGGTTACCATCAGCATCCAGACACTTCTGATCATGGCGAACTACTGCTTGAGCAACATTGACCAAAGTGTCCACTTGTATACATTTTTTTGGCACCCTTGGTATAAATCATAGCTCAATTTTTTAAAAATGAAACAAAAAAACTAAGAGATGCTGCACAGGCCTTGGGTCATAAATGTGTAAGATGAGCATCTTTTCATCCCAGCTAGCAAGGAAAATATTTGAAACTTCTAGGGTCATGTCAAAAGGATGCAGACACTGACTTGAAGCAGCTCCCATTAGCCAATATGGGACAGTTTGAACATTAGTAAGGAAAATAACTTTAAGGGGTTGACATATATATAATATGTTTAAATTCATGTGTTAATACATACTTTTTAAAAAATTTGTCCACCAGCAGAGGTGCCAACTCATTATTTTGAAAACTGGTAAATAAAAGTAAAGAATCAAGCATTTGTTCTGTCTTTCTTGTATGAACTATATCACTGGGTAACCCAATAGCAAATGAGGGGAAATTTCCCATTATAGAAATATTCTAGCTAATAAGTAAAGGGTGATAGAATTGGAAAGTCATTATATTGCAACCCTTAATCAATTAAAGGATCTAGCTATCGAGTATCAACAGCTGCTAACATCACAAAAAGAGATGCACGCCCCCCCCCCACCCTCCATGAAAGGACTCAGGTTGATGACCTATGAGAAGTCTTCCCTAAAAAGATCTAACGGAAATTTGATCAAGTTGTCAGTCTCAACCAACTTTCTGGGAATACAGTGAATGGAAGAATATGATGTTGACACCATAGAGATATAATCATCAAAAACGAGATGGTAGGAGAATTTAATGTATAAACAGCCCAGTTTCTTCAACAAATAAATTGCAATGAGAGAGAGGAAAGAGGGAGGGAGGGAGGGAGGGAGAGAGAGAGAGAGAGAGAGAGAGAGAGAGAGAGAGAGAGAGAGAGAGAGAGAAGATGAATGGAAGGTGAACCTATACATTAACAGAGACCTAGGAGAAATATCAACAAATTGCCAAATGTGGAGTTTTTAAAATCTTGATTCAAACTTGAGAAAAAAAAATCACATTAATAAGACAATTGAAAATTTGAACACTAACTGAATATCTGATGATATTAAGAAATTATTACTGCTTCTTTTAGGTAATTGGGGTTATGTTTTTAAAAAGTCTTTATCTTTTATTTTGAAATATTTACAGATAAAATTATTTTAAGTCTTAGATTTGCTTTGAAATAATACATACAGAAGAACATAAAGTGGGAGAAAATATTGATGAAACAAGATTAGCCATGTGTTGATAACTTGAAATTTAGTGATAGAGGTAGGAGGGTTCATTACGCCAGCCTGTCACTTTTTGTGAGTGCTTGAAATTTTCCACCATAAAAATTTTTATTTTGTTTTGTTTTTAAAGGAATGCAAAGGGAGACAGAAAGGGAAAAACAAAACAAAACAAAATGCTAGATTCTGCAGAAATACAGGAAGGAAACTTAACAGCATGCCTGAATGTGCGCCCCTGGATGCATTTCTCATTGACTGCAGCAGCCAAATGGAAAGGCTGTGTTTCAGAATGTGGGCCCTGAGTTCAAATCCGTTCCACACCCAACCAGCACGACTTTTGCTACCAGATTCTCTGAGGCTCAATTTTTCATTTGTAAAATGGAGATGAACTAGTACCCACTTTGTAGGGTTGGTGCCAGGATAAAAGAAAATGATCTGTGTAAAGCATGGGGCATAGCAGTTGGTACTAGTCATTACTCAGTAAATGTGGGCTGTTGACTGTTTATTATATGTAGCATTTAAAATCGGAAAATAAAAGTGAATATGGGCACTTTTCAATGAATGTTAGAGCATTTCTGATGACTTTAGAACTTTGAAGATCTTTTTGTTCATTTTCCCAAACACAAGCGTGAGATTAGATTTTACAAAGTTTACGTCCATCGCCTTATAGTAAAACCAAATCAAAAGTCATGACACCATCCTGTTGAAACAGGCAGAAAGTAAACCCACACACACAACACGTGCCTTTCTTCCTAACTTTTTTTCACCTCTGTTTTTCCATTTATGGTTAAGAAAGCAAGAGAATCCTTCTAGAACAAGAAACTTCCCTCTTTTTCTGCCTCGAGGAGATCATGAGTAATGGACTTTTCCTTTCAGGGTTGTTTTTCCTGAACATGGTGTACCCCCTCCAAGTGCAAAAACATGTGATCCTGAAAGAGACCTTAAGTAAACTTCAAATGTCCCTTATCGGTCAGAGATGCCGTCCCAGTTTCTAATAAATTATGAATTAGTTTTCTACATTTGGTGCTCTTCCTTTTTAAACAGAAGTTCTATTCATTCAAAATATTAGTTGAGAGATTTCCACATGTCAGATATTGTAGCACTGAACAAAGCAGAACTAGTCTTGAACTCAGCCCCCAGCTATCCACAGGGCCGGCTCCTTCTTAACCGCCAGTCCTAGCCTCTGTCCCTCTTTATCACATCCTCCTGCTTTATTTTCCTCATAGGTCTTACCTTACCCTCATCTGAAATTACCTTATTTATTCATTAACTTATTTTTATTTCTTACCCCCCGTTAGATGTCTCACCTTTTCCCACTGTTTCCTCACCATCTAGCCCAGTACCCAGCAAAACCAACCACATAATTTGCAAGGCCCAATGCAAAATGAAAATGTGGGCCCCTTGTTCAAAATGTATTAAAAATGTTAAGACAGTAGAGCATTAACCCAAGCATGGGAACATTCTAAGCACAGGAGGCTATGGGACAACACAGGTCATACACCTATTATTATTAGACCTATCACCTAATAGACACCCCCAGAAAATAGTTATTGGAATGAAAGCAACTCTAAGAAAAACTATCAGGTACCAAAGGAGCTCTGACATACAGAATGCTAAAAGATTAAGACCAGAAATCAGCATGTGTGTGAAAAGATGCATAATTCCAACTACAAGGTTGACTGTGAGGCGAAAAACAAGATGATCACTCTGCTCTTCTTGGGAAACACCAAGTCTAGGCTGGAAGTCCCTGAGCAATGGGACCATAGCATTTTCATCTCTGACTTCTCTTGCATGGCCTTGCACATATGTGGCACTCAACAGAGATCTGAACTAAACTGAATTGGCTCTAAAGGCAAAATTAGAGAAGGATGAGGAGTTATGAAATAAATATTTCTTTCTTTAGTGCCTCATTAACTTAGGAAGAGATGAGCCATTCTTAAAGTTCATCTTCTAAGTTTATAACAATGGTGCAGAGCTATGCTCAGTGTCAAAGTTCTAGAAATCTTGTGTTTTGCCTGTGTTGGGATTTTATGATGTGTCTGGCATTCATTCAATATATGAAGTGTTCTGTGCTGAAAGTGATCGTTTTGCAGTAAGTGCAAAGCTTCTCAAAAAGACTCTTAAGACTGTATTCCTTTGAAATCGGGACTACACTTTCACATATTTTTCCTAAATCAGTAGACATATTTCCCTTGTCTCACTTCCAGAGCTGGTAAGAGTTCCCATGAAGTGATTATTTAATTGTGTCACAATTTGTGTTATATAGGCATAATTTCACATATCCTCATATTTCCTTTGGACATATTCCAGGGTTTAATTCCATTTTCAATGGCATCCCTTAACAGGGCTTCCTATGTCTACATTCCTGGATCCCAGGTTAAGCCCTGCCCTGTGTCTAACTCCCTGGCAGGGGCCATTTGGAAGAAGTTGTTTCAGATTTGTTGTAGACTGAGCTTTGCTGCTATTCCTGTTTGGGCTTTTGAAAGCAAGCTCTCTAGGACCATTTTCTAACCAATTCACTGATCACAAAACACCTGTCTGATACCCTAGTACTACAGGATCTATCCATTTCCCCAAGACTAAATCCCTGGCACCTAGGGCTCCCTGTGTCTTTGTACTTGGAGCCCACCAAGCTCCCTAATTCTGTGTCAGTAAGCTCCCAAGATGTGGAACAATGTTGGTCAGTTGGTGAAGGGTATCTGATTCCAGCTATTTTTCCTTCCACAAACTGACATATTCAATAGGACATTTTGTTTGCAAATGAGTCTTTTTAAAGATTAAAACTAGCTTAGGAAAGGTGTGATTGGACTTCCAGTAAAGGTGGCAGAGTAAATAAACTCTGTACTAACCTCATCCCATGACTGCATAAAAATTACAACTAAATTATAGAACAACCATCATTGAGAATCACCTGAACACTAGCTGAACAGAATTCCTACAGCTAAGGATATGAACAAGAAGCCATGTCAAGACTGGTAAACAATAGAAAAGATCAAAGAAACCAAGAGCTGTTTCTCTGAAAAGATAAACAAAATTAATAAACATTTAGCCAAATTCATCGAGACTAAGAAGAGAGGGCCCAAATAAATAAAATCAGAAATGAAAGAGGAGGTGACAACCAACACCACAGAAATACAAAGGATTATAAGAAAATTTTACAAACAATTATATGCCAATTAGTGGAACAACCTGGAAGAAATGGATAAATTTCTAGAAATGCACAATCTTCCAAGACTTTATCAAGAAGAAACAGAAAATCCAAACAGACCAATAATTACTAATGAAATCAAATCAGTAATCAAAAAACTCCCAACTAACAAAAGACATCTGGACCAGATGTTTTCACAAGCAAATTGTATCAAATGTTCAAAGAAGAATTAATAACTATCCTTTTCAAATTATTCCAAAAAATTAGAAAGGAGAGAAGGTTCCCAAACTCATTTTATGAGGCCAGCATTACTTTAATTTCAAAACTGGACACAGAAACTACAAAAAAAAGAAAATTATAGGCCAATATCTCTGATGAACATAGATGCAAAAATCCTCAACAAAATATTAGCAAACTGAATTAAGCAATACATTAAAAAGATCATATATCATGATCAAGTGGGATTTATTCCTGCAATGCAGGATTGGTTCAATATCTGCAAAACAATTACCCTGATACACCACATAAACAAAACAAAGGAACAAAAATCATATGATCATATCAGAAGATTCAGAAAAAAAATTTAACAAACACCAACATCCGTTTATGATGAAAACTCTCAGTGAAATGGGGCTAGAGGCAACATACCTCAACATACTGAAGGCCATAGATGCGTATGACAAATTCACAGTTAACATGATACTCAATGGTGAAAAGCTGAAAGCTTTTTCTTAAAGATCAAGAACAAGACAAGAATGCCCACTTTCACCATTTCTACTCAACATAGTATTGGAAGTCATAGCTACAGCAATCAGACAAGAAAAAGAATAAAGGCATCCAAATTGGAAAGGAAGAAGTAAAACTGTCATTATTTGCAGGTGACATGGTACTTTACAGGAGAACCCTAAAGATTCTACCAAAAACTTATTAGTACTGATAAATAAATTCAGTGAAATAACAGGATAGAAAATTAATATTCAAAACTTAGTTGCAATTTTATACACCTATAATGAACTCCCTAACCCTAACCCTAACCCTAACCCTAACCCTAAACTATCAGAAACAAAATTAAGAAAACAATTTTATTTACAATTGCATCAAAAAGAATAAAATGCTAGGGATAAATTTAACCAAGGCAGTAAAATACCTGTTTTCAGAAAACTATAAGATTCTGAAGAAGATATAAATAAATGAAAGGATATACTATGCTCATGGTTAGGAAGAATTAAAATCATCAAAATGTCTATGCTACCCACAGCAATCCACAGATTCAATGCAATCCTATCAAAATGCCAATGGCATTTTTCACAGAACTAGAACAAATTATCCTAAAATTTATGGAACCACAAAAGACCCTGAATGGCTAACCAATCTGGAGAAAGAACAAAGTTGGAGGTATCACACTACCTGATACCAAATTATACTACAAGGCTAGAGTAATCAAAACAGCATGGTACTGGCATAAAAACAGACACATTGATCAATGGAACAAAATAGAGAGTCCAGAAATAAATCCACACCTATATGGTCAATTAATTTATGACAAAGGAAACAAGATACACAATAGGGTAAAGACAGTTTCTTCAATAAATAATACTGGGAAAACTGGAAAGATAAACACAAAAACATGAAACTAGACCACTTTCTTTTACCATATACTAGAATAAACTCAAAATAGATTAAAGACTTAAATGTAAGACCTGAAACCATAAAACTTCTAAAAGAAAACATTGGCAGTAAACTCTTTTGACATAACTCTTAGCAATATTTTTTTTTGGACAAGGGAAACAAAAGAAAAAATAAACAAATGGGACTAAATCAAACTAAAAGGTTTTGCACAGTGAAGGAACCCATGAACAAAACAAAAAGAGAACCTACTAATGGGAGAATATATTCAACAATGATACATCCGATAAGGGGTTAATATCCAAAATATGTTAGGAACTCAATATGTTAGGAATACAATTTAACACCAAAAAGCAAACAATCCAATTAAAAAATGGGCAGAGGACCTAAACAGACATTTCCCCAAAGGACATACAGATTGCCACTAGACATAGAAAAAATGTTCAACATCCTAATCATCAGGAAAATGCAAATTAAAACCACAATGAGATATCACCTCATACCTGTCAGAATGGCTATCATCAATAAATCAAGAAACAAGTCTTGGTGAAGATGTGGAGAAAAGGGAACCCTCATGCATTGTTGGTGGGACTGCAGATTGGTGCAGCCACTATGGAAAACACAAACAGACTCACAAATGCAAAGAATAAATTGATGGTTGCCAGGTGGCAAGGTGGCTGGGGGAATGAGTAAAAGGGATTAGGAAGGAACAAACTGGCAGTTTATAAAAACTGTCATGGGGCTGTAAAGTACAGCATAGGGAATATAGTCAATAATATTATGATAACTATGTATGGTGTCAGATGGGTACTAGATTTATTGGGTGATCACTGTGTGAGGTATATAAATATCTGATCACTGTTGTACACCTGAAACTAATATAATATTGTATGTCAACTGTGAGTGAAAAACAAAAAATTATTTAAAAAATAAAAAGGGAAACACATAAGAACACAATTCTCAAAGCAGTATTAATCTGGCACCAAGAAAAAATGAAGTCAAACTGTTCCTTTCTCACTGATTTTCTCTTCAGAGTTGAGATGATAAAATACATCTAAGTTTTAAACTAAGCCATTTAACTCATTTTAAACAATATTTGGAGCAGCAATGGGCTTCCCATTAGGAAATATTGTGGGTTGGGGTAGGAAGAAGCAGGCGAAAGCCAGAAGGAAAATAGGTTTCTTCTGGCACGTTTTTCTTCCTAAGATAATTTTGCTATTCCATGACCTCCTGGACTGAAATTCCATCAACCATTAATAAATTCGTGAAGCAGCTCTCATAGGCATGCAAGGATCTATGATTGGAAAAAGTGGAACAGACCCTGGACAGGCAACAACAGCAGACTCTGATAGGCTCCTAGTTTTAACCCTCTGGTGTGCTCCCACAGCCATAGCCTGACCTTGCCCCACCTCTGTACTTGGTCTGTCAGCCTTCACCTGGCCCTTCAAGCTGGCCTGGCCCCCTGGTTGTAGCCCATCCTGTTCCCCGGATTCTGAAACTGGTTATCAAAATTGTAATTGTCCTTACATAATGAAAAAGTTTTTTCCATCTAATCAGAAATGTCACACAAGTTCTCTCAGGAGACTATCCAACGCAGTGAGAAAAGGCATGATTTACTGAGTTTTTATTGCTACATTATCCAAATAGAAGTCTTCTCCAAATATAATGTAATTCCCCATTTTCCCAATGACAAGGCTTAAAACAAAATGCTTGGGGCCAATTTAGGAATGTAGATGAAGTCGTGGAATATTTACTTCCAATATTTAAGATCATTCTGTAGATTAATCATTGGAGTGACTGCTGCCTTGCACTCTCCGTTTTTTTGGCCTCTTCACGTGCATCTGTGGTTTGGCCTTGAAACAAAAACAGAATCCTTTGAGTCCTCCTTGTAGCTTTTCCAAGCACAGCATCTTTCCTTCTGCCCAGGTCGTCTGAGCCACGGCACTTTTTGCATCTCCATATATGATACTTCACTGACAGTGTTACTGCATGACATTTTCTTCCTTTTTCCATCATTCTGGAGGTGTGTGGACATGGTCTCAGAGCATAATCACCTATTGCGTAGTCTTTTGGAATAAGTTTAAGTAACTTGTTTATTCTGACATCCAACCCCTCCAAACTGTGAGGTCACATGCCCACAAATTACTAAATCTGTATTAAATTTCTTGCCACCTTTTCGACTGATTTCATCAAATGGCTTGTGTAAGCATCCAAATGTGGCAATGATTAAGGTTGTAAATGTCTCCCCCAAACAACATTACAGTTCAAGGGAATTAGAGTTTTGAAAGGACTTGAAAATAAAGCTGCTCCCTCATTTCTGAGGGATCATTTTTTGGCAGGGTGCAGTTGGGAAGGGCAGCTCACCCTTTATTTAATCCATCAGGCACAATGCAAAAGTTACGAGTTTGGGCGCAATGCATCTACTAGATGCGTGTATGACTTTTATTTATTTAAATTGAAAATGAATGAAAATACCACGTAAGCATGCTTATCACTTATTTAGAATGAAATTTTAATTTTCAACAAAGTAAAAACAATACATGTTTATTACATAAATTCAGTATAAAAATCAACAGAAATTCAAGATAATCTGTGAGATCAGTTGCATCTGACGGAAGGTTAAATACATGTGATATATGTCTAGAAGCCAGGCAAATTTTTTGTGCTTCACATGTATCATCTCTTTTAGTTTCTCCAACAGCTCTTATGAGATCAGAATTTTTATTCCCATTTCACTAAGGAGGAAATGGATTCTCAGAGAGGTCAAGTAACTTTCCCAAGGACATACAGCTATAGAACACCAGGTGTGTGTGACTCTAGAACTCATGTTCTTAGCCATACTACACACTTGCATAGAATTCCAGAAGGTTCTTTTTTTTCACTTGGAAGAAGCATGGTACCATGTTACAGGCTCTTACTTAACCATTCTAAAAATAACAAGTAGATTTATTATTTTTCTTGGATTGTGTATACTTTCCTCTCTGCTTCACCGTGAAGTATAATGTATTTTGATTATTCCCTACCCATTGAGTAATTTCAAAAGTAATGATTTTGTTAAATGTGGGTGATGAAATAAATCGTTTTTTGAGACCACAGTCATTCTGCCAAGATTTTTTGTTTATGGCTAGCCTCACAGATGCTGATTGATATTACAAAGCTTGTCCCATGGAATTGTGAGTTTCTTTCTGGGTGTAAAAGCTGTTGACACGAAATAGCTATGCATAGCAAAGTTGAGTTAAATATTGTTTCTTTTTGTATTCATTAAATTCCCTGCCTCATTCAGCATATGTAGAGACTGAAGAACCAAAATTGAAGTTTGGATTCTTAGATGGTATAACCCATCTCTGATTAATTCTCCAATCCAGATCATGCATTACCAATGAAGTTTAGAAAACAGTAAACAACATTTCATCATGTGTTTCAAACATGCAATGAGTAGACACTTTAGGTGGCTGAAAGAAACAGCGCAAGTGTTTGGTTGTTGTTGGGTTTTTTCCCCCCATTGTTCTTCTGACTCATGTTTAAAGGCTTTTGTAACAAACGGTAAGGTCATTTCCTTGCGATTATATGGCAGCGGAAGGCGTCGGAGGTTTTTAGGTCCCTACTTCCAGCGGCTTGTATTTGGAGAAAACACACACACACACTCCCCACAAGTGCTTAATACATGTGGCCTTTGTCCTGCACACTCTCTTCAGTCCCTTTAAATGAGCCGAGATCATGGTTCAGAGGTAAGAACTGTTTCTCTTACAATCTTCTGACTACAAACCGTGTAACGGTGCTCTTACTGGCATTTCTGAGGAAAATCTTGGGCAGATTTTAGTATTATACTGGGGTGGACTATCTACTATTCCAGAATCCAACTTTCAGAAAAGGAAACTACAAGAAATGTTTATCTTCACTCTTTTCAAAGAATTACTCTTTCCAAACATAAAATAAATATGCTGCAGTTTGAAGGTCCTTAAAGCTCATCTTTCGGGGAGGTTTTCCTGTCATTGTTTTAAATGCTATCTCTGCTCCCTTAAATGTCCTAAGAGGCCGAAGTCTTGTTTTTACTTCAGAACTTTGGTGATTATTGCTGAAACCTATCTATAATATGACTTCACTGCTCCCCCCACCCTCCGCAACCCCCCCTCCCCCACTACTATCCTTTTTCTTTTCTTTCCTTCTTTTTATTTTAAAAAATATTTTGAAGACGAGAGCTCCTTTACAGATGTGGAAAGGACAGCGAGAAGGCAGGAACTGTGTCAGTTCCAGGCAGCACGAAAATATTTCAGGATTTCCAGTTGATAATCATGTCAGCAAAATGTGCTCGGAGCCTTCTCTATCTTTGTGAGCACTTGGCAGTTGAAGACCCTGTGGGGGCCTAGAAGTCATCAGTAGCTTAAGTAAATGGGCCTTTTGATGTATGTCTCTGGCTTGCCCCGGGAAAGAAGCAGGAAAATTGAATTCTGTCCCCCATCCTACCTTATGATGAAGACTCTCTGCAATCAGGTTCAGCAGCTCAAGGTAGAGATCTCGGAAATGCCATTTTGGGGGATGGCCATCAATTAATTAATAAAACTTTTATGATTTGTCAGAGGAAGTCCTACATCCTAATTAAAGGGAAGTGTTTTTTTTTCTTTCCTTCTTTGTAATGTGCTTATGGTAAACTCATCAGGTCCAACTCTGTGTGTCCATTTTGTGTTCCCTGATAGGTAAATGTTGGAAATGGAGGAGGGGAGGCAAATCTGGGTAGACTTCAGAAAACAAAGGAAATTGTCTCATCCAGGAGACTGCAAAGCTCTTGTGTATAAAAGGAAGTCTGTAGAGGAAGTGGGTAGGATTGGAGAAAGAAGAGAAACGTCAAGGAAATAAATATATCACAGTAGAGACTGGATTAGTGCTCCTTGTCGTAGTATATAATACAATAGTGTGGCCTTAGATATGAATCAGTTGTCTCTAAACTAGTCCTGTCTAAAGGTATCAGCTGATCTGAAAGAGTGGAAAGAAATATGCACCCTTTGACCTGGATTCTCAGCATGGTATTAGTAGCTGATTGTATTCATGAGTCAGGCTATAGAAACTAGAAGTAAGACCATCTCCTTGTAAGGCAGCTCTTGTGGGAATCAGAAACTATACCTCTTAGGGAAGGATCTAAAATATTTCCAGACAATCAGATTCCACTCCCAAGCATATTCTGTGTTCAATGCACCATTTATTTGGTCTTCCATTTGGAGTACATAGTAGACCTCCCTTCTCCGTGGGGGATTCATTCCTAGACCCCCAGTGGATGCTTGAAAGTGCAACTAGTACTGAACACTATATATACTATGTTTTCTCCTATACATACATACCTGTGATCAAATCTAATTTATAAAGTAGGCACAGTAAGAGGTTAATGATAACTAACAATAAAATAGAACCATTACAAAATGTGCTTTAATGAAAGTTATGCGAATGTAGCATTAGTATGTAAGAAAGGGTGACTTGAACACAAGCACTGCAACTGATACCTTGACAGTCGATCTGATAACCAAGACGGCTTCTCAGTGGACTAACAGGCAGGGAGTGGATATGGCATGGAGACGCTGGATAAAGGGATGATTTACGTCCGGGGCAGAACGGCACACAATTTAAAACTTCGAATTGTTTCTTTCTGGAATTTTTCATATAATATTTTGGACCATGGTTGATTGAGGGTGACTGAAACTGCAGGAAGCGAAACCACGGGTAAGGTGGGACTACTGTGCAGGGAGATGGAGGTTCCTGCAGGCAGGTACCATGCCTCCCGGTGTACAGAGTGCTCAGTAACCATTGGCAGGGGTAGGATGGTGGTGAACAAATACCATTGGTTGAGCTGAATTGTTAAATGTATTTATGCCATGGAACATTTGAGATGGAAGAAACCTTGTCTAATCCCCTCTTTCTACTACTGACGAGATTAAAATCCAGAGCAGTGAAGGAATTTTCTTACAATCTGGATCTCATATCCCAGGAGGGCAGGCAGGGCACAGCCTACAGTCTGTGTCTCCTGATTCTGTGCTTGGTCCACCACTGTGCTGTTTCTGGTACCGGCTTGTCGCTTTGCTTCATGTCCGGCTTCTCTGCACTTCCCGCAGCCTGAGTTTTGCCTCGTGCACCTATGCACCCATTTCTGTCTTGGGCTGGAAATGTGGGAGCTGCATCCCCAGGGAGGTTCTGCTGCTTCTTTTATTTTTTTTAGCTGAGCCATCCTGCCACCTGTTGGCAGCTCAGCTTGGGCTGGGAATCAAGCGGCTAGTTCCTCAGAACTCCCACTCTTTTTTTTTTTAAGATTTTTACTGAGGGAATTGGGGGATGGGAACAGATAATTTGCTGTCCTTTTGTTCTTCAGTCTAGTTGTGGAGGATGTTGCTTCACTGGCCCAAGTTGGCACCATCATTGCGCTCTTCCCTGGGCGAGGCAGATCAGTCACCAGCTTCTGGACGGCCGCTCACGGCGGCTGCTGGCCGCTCATGATGGCTGCTGGCCGCTCATGATGGCTGCTGGCCGCTCATGATGGCTGCTGGCCGCTCATGGTGGCTGCTGGCTGCTTACACTGGCTGCTGGCTACATACGGTAGCCCATGGCAACCCACTGCCACAGGGGCTGCAACCTACGCCATCGCTGGCGACTCATGGCAGCCCAGCTTCAGGTTGAGCTGTTGTTCAGCATCTTAGCTGTAGAGGGCAGTGTCACTGGCCCTCATATGTGGGAACCGAACCGGGGCCCTCTGGCGTCCCAAGCCAGTTCTTAACCATCGCGCCACTCGGCCGGCCCTTCTGTTGCTTCTTATGCGCTGCTTCCAACTGCCAGCAAACACCAGAAGGCAGGTGCACAAAAGACCCCAAGAAAAAGAACCAGCAGTCTGTGCCTAGTCACACAAGCTGTAGTACTAGGTAAAACTATACTAAAACACTTTCTCCTCGTTTTGTAAATATTGTAAGAGCCTGAAAATATTAGTGAGCTCTTCGTAGAGGCCTGTCTCGAGATCCTAATTCAAGTATGAAACTTTTGCTTATCCCTGAGTTGGATTCCATGAAGCTCTAATTATGACTTTTTCTTGCTTAATGTTGGAAAACTACAAAAATATTCAAATGAAAGACTTTCCTAAACTGAAAAGATAAAGCTGAGTACAGGTAAAATATACATTAACATGTGTTCATGTAATCTGACAAGGTTAGGCAAACGGTGGATCATTCCAATAAAAGCAGTCTAAGGAAAGAAAAATATTGGGCACATTCTCTGTTTATTTCAAATGCTTTTTTAGAAAAGCAAAAATCAAAACCTCACAGATAGGACTGTCAAGATATGTTCACTTCTTTACTCTTGTATTGATTTATTTTCTCTGTTGGTTTTCTTTATCTGTGTCTTTATACATTAACATGAACGAGTCAGCAGAGTTTGTACTTGTTCTTTCAAGATTTTACTTTATACCATGCTCTCTATGAGATATGTTTATATTCAGGTTTTCAAATCAGGAATGGGATTAGTCCAGAAGCTGACCATCCATCATAGAGAGCCTTTCTCTGGTAAAGCAGTGTGGCATCGCTGAAAACAAAGTCCCCTAGGCAGGGAGAACTAGATTCCAGGTCTGACTGCCGTTGTTCTGACAAGCTCTGTGGCCTCCTGGAGCTCATTTTCCTGTCCCGGTCTCAGAATCCACGCTGGTGGGCGAAGATGTTAGACTAATGCCGAGACTCTTTTTCAACTTTGAAAAATTCTAATTATTTGTAGTTACTGCCCTGTTACCCAGATAAATTGTAGCTGTCTCTCTGTCTTCTTCCCCCCATCTCCCTCATCTCTTCATTCCTTTCTTCCCTCCCTTCTTCCTTCTTTTCTCCCTTCTTCCTTTCTTTCCACTGATATTTTCCTCTTCATCCAGTAAAGAATTCAGGGCTAAGACTATAGTGACCCAGATGTTTATAGTGCCATTGGCAGTGTATGAGGGAGAGCAAACTAAGTCAGGCAAAGTTAGAAGTGGAGAAGTTATTGAAACCACTAACTGTAGGAGACACTGAGATGCAGTCTAGGAAGAAATCAGGAACTTGTGGGTAATGGATATAACTCTTGTACTGAAATTTGACACTGCTCCTTAGAGTCCACATTCTTTAAAAGTTAGCACATATTTCCTAGGTGTGTACTGCACCATCAGTGTGCCAGGCTTGGGCTTACAAAGGTGAATAACACGCTGCCACTACACTTAGGAAACCCTGGCCAGGGGAGCATGCACATCGGAACTCTCCGGTGCAGGGGTTCTCAACCTTCCTAATGCCGCAACCCCTTAATACAGTTCCTCATGTTGTGGTGACCCCCAACCATAAAATTATTTTCGTTGCTGCTCTATAACTGTAATTTTGCTACTGTTATGAATCATAATGTAAGTATCTTTTTGTTTTCCAATGGTCTTAGGTGACCCCTGTGAAAGGGTCGTTTGACCCCCAAAGGGGTCGCGACCCACAGGTTGAGAACCACTGCTCCAGTGACTCTGTGGCTCTTACATGCTTGACTTTCACTTCATTGCCACTCACACTTGGGGAGTGTAAAAGCTGTTGACACGAAACGGCTAGGAGTAGTGGAATTTAATTAATGTGATTCTGAGGTCGAAGGATTAAACTAACAGGAGTGTATTTAGGTAGAAACTGAACAATGTCAACGGCAACAAACGGTTATACCCTAAAGCATTCAGGGGTCCACTGGCAATGGTTCTGTTTTTCATAGGCTCTGTCCAAATGGAACTCAGAGTGAGAGGAATGGGGAGAGTGCAGTGTTTTCAGTCTCAGAATGTTTACCCTACTTTGCCACTTAGGAACTGAGTGACCCCCTCTGGCCTCCTGATGGGGATAACTACAATAACCTTGCAAGGTTGTTGGGAGAATTAGAGCTAGCTTCTGGCCCTGAAGGCATACCTAATAAATGTCCATTAATATTATTTAATAGTATTATTATGCAATAAGTAAAGACAATGGTCTCATTAAATTATGTAGACACCACCCGAAGACTGAGTGTGCGGAGTAACGCATGGGTAGGTTTCTTCAGGGCTCTTCCTGTTCATGACAGCATAAATGTGAACCAGTTACTCACTGTATCTTTGTATCTCAGTACACCTTGCTATTGTCAGGATATCCATCAGCCTTCTGTCGTTCTGGACACATGAGATCACTTGACCCTGCAGACATTTGTCTGGACTTCATTGGGCACAAATTCACAAATAAGTGATTGCGGTCTGTGGTCATGGACTTGAGGTCAAGTGTTCATCTTTTTTAAGGACCTGGTTCTAAACCATTTTAAGGACATGGAGCCATTACAAATCTGATGAAAGTTATAGAAAGCCATCCTGGAAATACTCTCACCAACACATTTTACCTGTACTTGGATGGGGATGGGTGGTTTGCAAGTCCTGCTAACCTCATTAATAGACGTGTGAGAGGTTCGTGTATTCCAGCTGAAGAACTGGAATAAACTCTGTGTGTCTTTCCAAAAATCAGTGAGAAACTAGATGGCCTCTATATGTGATGCCCAACAAATGAGTTTTTCTGAAACTCTTTAGCAACTAACCTTATTTTAGCCCACTCGCTAGAGGTGTGGTGTACCAGAATTGACATGGGCTCCATAGAAGGTACTTAGAACCTCAGAGCAAGTCCTGCCACCTCCTCCTCTGTAGCTATTTATACTGCTCCTCTGGAAGGAGGAGTCATACCTGTAACAATACCAGGGTGTGGAGGAGACAGGTTCCCTCCTGGTACCTGGCCTTGTGTTGAGTTGAGAGTAAGGTCACTCTAGCGGGACCTGAACGTAATTGCTCTGTTCACCATTAGAACAGTCATCTAACTTCAGGGATTCATCCAAACCTCTGGAGAGATTTTGCAGTAACCACTACAGTTGATTTGGAACAACAGGAGGTTGTCCATGATAACCATGCACAGCCCCAAGTGCCCACCTAAAGGGGCAAGCACCCTTCTTTATTAGAACAAGTACGGGAGTCCAATCTTACTTTGCATTATCCATTTTGCCTTCTGTTTAAAACAGACTAATCATCAGCTAGTGCTACTTTGAAATATTTTATGGAAACAAGAAGGCTATGCTGCTTTCTCAGTTTTTATGAAATGAATAAGTGACTCCATTTTGTCGCCATTTTGTCATTCAACAGATGTTTGTTGAGCAGCTGCTTTTGCAAGGCGCATGCTACTAGCTGGGTGTACAGTGGTTAAGAAGACTAATATGGTCTGTATTATATAAAAAGTGCATCATTACTTAATCACAATTATGAAAAGAACTTCAAAAGAGAAGAATAGAGAGCTAAAAGAATGCATAATAAAAGTTATGGAGCCGAGATCTGTTCTAGGCACTCTGTGTATCAGCTCATTTAAGCCTCATAGCAAGGCATCAATATTATTTCCATTATGCAGATCAGGAAAACGAGTAACAAAAAGATGGGGTCATTTTCCCAAGGTCATGCTGCTAGCAAAATATCAAAGCCAGGATTTTAACCCCAGGCAATCTGACTCCAGAGTCTTCACTGATAACCACTGTACATGGTTTCTATGAGAAAATGACTTTTAAACTATGTTTTGATAAATTGGCTTTGAGGTGGAAAGGAGATCATATAGAGAAAGAACAAGAAGAGGACTAGTGTGGCTGGAGCCCAGAGAGTGAGGAAGGAGGGAGGACAAGTCTAGGGGAGAGGCGGGTGGGAAGCAGGTGGTCAAAGCTAGATGGACCACCCAGGGGATGGGAGCGTTTTTCTGATTGAATTCAATCAGCTCTGAAGCTAAGCCCCTCGGTCAAGAAGACCCTCTCAGGGTCTCCCATGCCTGTGATATGAAAGAATTGAGGGGAGTTCTCCTGAGCTGGCTAGATTATTTCAGATCAATTTACTATTGTGTATGTAGAAAGTAACCTGCTTGAGGATGCTTTAATTGTGTCATCAGTCTGTCCCATTAATGTCTTTCCCAAGTCAAAATGTTTTCCACCATTTCTGAGATTTGCAGGACTGCATTTTCCATAGTGGTTCATGTAGTGAACTTGTGGCAAGTTCAGTAATCATCATCATCATGGTGGCTAACACTTTGTGGCAAGCACTGTGTTGGGTGCTTTCCATGGATTCTTGTGTTTCAGCCTCAACTCCATGAGGTAGGTGCTGCTGCAATCCGTCGTTTTCAGATAAACTGATCTACAGGGATTAAATGACTTGCCCCAGGTCCCACTGACTGGTGTCAGAGTCAGGACGTGCATTCAGGGTTGCCTGGTGCCCAAATCCATGCTGAACCCTTCACAATGTTGCCTCCCTGTGTATGGCACTCCCTATTTAACAGATGTGAAAATTGCCCCAAGTAAGTGATAAAACTGATTCTAAAACTTAGGTTTTACATTAAGTTTCATTTTCTAGGCCAACAGTTAAATCTCACAGGAAAAATAAAAAGGAAAGGAAATTGAATAGAACACCATGGACTTTCACCATGACCTGAAGCAGCCTTGTGAACATGTTACAGATTTATCAGCCCAGCAGCTGAATTGTTAGCAATGACAAGAATAGAGAGATCTGAAGGGAGTGGGGCATCTGTATTTGGATATTAACCATTAGGAGTTTGGAAGAGACAATTAAAAATTAAACAAAACTGCTTTATTATTTACTGGTTACTTTACTATGTGCTAAGTTCTTTACATGCATTCACTCAGTCCTCATAACAACCTGATAAAGTTCATTATATTTGTATCTCCAGTTTACAGATGAGGAATGTGAAAGTCTTCTGGATTATTTATTTTTCTTCCATTTTTGTACCCCCTGCTACCCTGAATCACATCTCCTCACAGTAACCAAAGTTATCCTTTACAAATGTCCCCAGATCATGTGTCCATCATACCTAAAAGTCTCCAGTGGCCTTCCTTCTGTTTCATTTGGAATAAAACCCATCCTTCTTTCTGTGACTCCCAGTGCAGTCAATGATATAGCCCAGCAGTTTCCACGCTCCAGAAGCATCAGAGTGACGTGGAGGGCTTGTTAAGACACAGAGGGCCAGGTGCCACTCCACGTTTCTAACAAGTTTCAGTTGATGCTGATGCTACCAATCCAGGGACCATGCTTGGAGAACCACTGACGAGCCCCTCATTGACTCTCTGATCCAGTCTCCTGTACTGTTCCTTTTGGTGACAAAGATCCAGCCACATTTGCTGCCGTTTTTTTCTCCTTAAACTGTCCATTCTCAATGGTGAGACTTCTCTCCCAAGGGGAGTGAAAGTTAGTTCTTGAGGGGGAAAAAAAAGAAAAAACAAAACAAACACTAGATATTATGATAGTTTGTGGGCTTCCAAAGCTCAGCTTTACCCAACAGATGTACAATATATCTGTGGTATTAAAATTTCATGGAGAAGTACAGTATTGGGGGGGTAAAAATATCTAGAGAGGCTCTTGAGAGTATTGATAATGAAAAAAGTTGTGCAGCAATGTCTTAAACAAACCAAGCATGTTCCTACACAGAGCTTTTGCACTTGTTAGTTACGTGTCTAGAATGTTCTTTTCCCAGCTCTTCCCAAGACTGACTCCTCATCATTTTTATCTCAGATAAATGTATCTTCCTCAAATAGCCCTTTCCTCACTACTCTAAAGTACAACCCTCCCACATCACATTCTTCTGCTTTCTTGTTTACATGGTACAGCTGCTCCTTGACTTACAATGGGGTTACATCCCAATAAACCCATCATAAGCTGAAAAGGTCATAAGTGAAAAATGCATTTAATACACCTTACCTACCAAACATCATAGCTTAACCTAGCCAGTTTCTACTGAATGTTTCTATTGTTTTCACATCGTCGTAAAGTCGAGCCGTTGTAGTTCCAGGACTGCCTGTACTGAGCATGACCCAAACTCATCCTGTGTATTGGATGGTTTGTTGTTTGTTGACTGACACTTTCACTAGCAAGTCTGTAAGAGAGGAGTACTTTGGCTATAGTCTATTATACTGGCCAGAGCCTCTCATAAAGTCTAACCCATAGTTAGAACTGGATAATGATTGTGAGTACATGAATGGATGTTAATCGCACAATTGGTAAAGTGGTCAAGCTGAGATTTCAGCCCCCCTGCTTAACCACTAATGAGACCCAAGGGTTGTTGACTGAAGGTATCTAGTAGGAATGGTGCTGTCACCAGTTATTGACCCCTACGGATTACTGTGCTCAACCTGAGTCATCTAACAGGTCGGGGGGAGATGCAAACATTTTCCAAAATTGTTTTCCAAATTGTTTAATCCCTGTCCCACCACTTTATTTTCTCCCATGGTTTTCACAACCAGGAAAAAAGTGGTTTCAAGTGAGATCTATGCTAAGTGATGTGGGTAATACTATCCTCCCATTTTACAAAGAAGATAACTGGGGCTCAAAAAGCTTACTCAAATGCCCAAGGCCATAGAGCCAGTAATTAAAGAAGCTGTGAAGCCAGCCTATTTTCTTTCTCCTCCACTGGGATCTGTCCTTGAGGCTAACACACTTGGTCACAGCTCCATTATGTTGAGTGTCAGCCATACCCAAAAGCCAATACATTCTAGAACGTATCTATCATTACAGAGAGTCCTACTGGACATTGATGCAAAAGATTGGCCCTTCTTGGCTTCACCTCTGCCCTGTCTTAATTGGAAAAGTTGAAAGGTCACTTAAAGTGACATATCTCATGAACTATAAATCAAAAAGAAATAATTTCTGGTCACTTCCACTGTTGCTTAAGATTGTTGTCTAATTCTCCTCCTACTCAACAAAAATGTGCAGTCGCTATTTTATCCCCAAGAACCTGACACAGCATAGGTGCTCAAAAAATATTCATCATTGGAAAGCAAACAAAATAATGAGTGAGGCAACAAAATGGACAATGTTCACAATTTCATAGTAATTCCGGGTATTACATAACTGAAGGAAGAAATGATAAAATAGAATATCCAATTACAGAAAAAAAATAGTCATGGTTGTCTTCAATGCAGTTTTTATTCATAACTTACCATTGTATTTTCAGAAGAAGGATACACACATGAATTTCTGTAGGAACTAAGTAGAACTTCAATTGGTTGTAACACAAAAAGAAAGGCATTATAATGGAAGAAAGTGGAAAGTTCCACAAATATTTCTAATTCTCAGCCACAATATTTGTGGCAATCTGGGGGTGACAGGTTCTTCTGACTCTTGCAGGTCCGTATCTTCTCTTCCCCACCTTCAGTCCTTGCCAGCACCACGGGATCTACTTTTCTTGTTTAAGTAAATCACTTCTCTTTGATAAAACTCCTCCCTGTTTTAGGGCAGTAAACCCTCTAGGATGCTAAAAAGGTGTGACAATAGTTAGAATAATTATTCCCAAGCCATCAATACCAGGACTGTTATCTCCAGGGCTGTTATAAAAATTCTCCAGTTTTTTAAAAGTGCATTTTTTTTCATTGACTTCAGTTGAATACAATGCTTCAGGGACTGGCTAAGTGAGCACCGGAGGCTGCCAGGGCACTGATGGAGTACTGCAGGTTTCCCAAAGCACTCTGGGTAAGGAGAGCTGCATCGCTTTACAATTCTAATTCAATACCATGGAAGCCTCCCACCATAAAATGCACAAGATGAAGCCTTGTGTGCAGGAGCTGCCTTGTATGTTAGGGTTCCTTTTTAAACTTTGCTTTTTGGTGAATACTTTTGTAAGGGTCAGGAGCTTGTTTAGGACAGTAGAAACAGGAACTCCACATCGGGAACCTTGGATATGACTAGCTATGTGACTGCAGAGAATTCTCATCCTTTCTTTGGACCTTAGTGGTCCCATCTATAGAATGGGGATCTGACATTTCTGGCACATTAAAACTTGTAAAGTTTAAAGGAAGAAATAGAAGTGAAGGCACTTTGAAAGTTTGAAGCACTCCAGACAAGTTAGGTGATGGTACGCTAATTGGGTCATTCAGACCAAGTATATTCATAGCACAGCTAGTTGCTCCTTCTCTCCCACAGAATTCAAGGGCAGAGTCGAACCTGCCCACCATCCACTCAGCACCTGAATGTGGCCTTTGAGAATGTCAACACTGAAAGAGTCTGTAACAACTGCTTGGTTTTAATTAGTGAAAAGTATAATAATATTATTTACAATTGCATGCACTCTGTTAAGCGTTTTATGTATATTATCTCATGTAACCTCCCAGCCCTGGGTGTGGAGGCTCGTATTATTCTCATTTTCAGGTGAGGAAACCAAGACTCAGGAGAAGCGAGGTACCCTGCACAAGGCCACAGATGTACTAAGGAGGAGAGCTGAGGTTTAAACCCAAGTCTGCCTGACTCAGAGATCTATTCTCTTGACCCTCACGCTTCTTAAATAATACACCATATGCATTTTAAAAAGTAATCATAGCTGCCTCTTGTGGAATGCTTACAATGCACTAGGCAAAATTATTCCCGTTATACAGCAGCTACGCAAAGAGGGTAAGTGGCTTGCTTGCCTGAAGTCTCCAGCTAGTCATTCTATCCATCTGACTTCCCAGGGGCTCCCCCTGCCCCATACCAAATGCTGAATGGGCAGCTCTACCCTGGATTACCCTCTGACTAAAGCAAGTGTGATCAAAAAAGCACCAGTTCTGGAACTTAATGACTTTCCAATGAATTTGCATAATGCACCACCCAGGCCACTCTAACCAGAAGTAGCCATGCTTGTTGAAATGACCCAGCCTCTCACACCCCTTCAGAAATGCTGCTCCAGAACAGCAAGTCCAAGAAACAGTGCTGAGGCAGGGCCACAGGGGGTAAATATTTTGTTCCCTGGATACAGCTGCAAGTGTTGGATGAGATTTCCTCTCACAAGACTTCTGCTGCAGGCAGGCAGAAACTGAGATTAGAACAGAGCAGGAACAGAAGTGGGAGAAACTTGCCGACCATGCATAACGACACGTGCTCACTTCTGCTTGTGAATGAAAAAGCTGGACCCATCTTTCATTGGCGTTTTAAGGTCCTGATGGCATCCTTTAGCCGGGAAAAGAGTTCCGATGGCTTGATTGATTCCAGAGGATAGTAGCAATACAGCTGGTTGGAATCTGGTTATTAAGAGATAAAGAAGTCACTCAGTTGCCAATGAGATCTGAACAGTAGAAATGGGTAGAAAACTCAGAAGTGGAGCAGGAGAAAGGAATGAAGGAAAATTCATTCATTCATTCGATAGTCTTTAGTAAGCCCCATGATGGGCTAGGCACTGTCTTAGGAGCTAGAAAAGCAGCAGTAAAGGCAAGTACATTCCAGTGGTGAAAGAACAGGAGTGGCCAATGATACTGAGCATGTGATAGGAGAGCTGCAGTCCTAGAGCCGGAGAATCTCAGTGGTGAGCTTGCCCACTGGGGAAAATATCATAACAAATTACAGTTAGACATGAATCTTTGACTGCGAGGGAGATTGGCACCCCGATTTCTGGGTCTGTTCAAGAGTCAACTTTATAATAGTCACCTTTTATGCTTCCCTCTGTTTGCCAAGCTCTGTGCCGGGCATGCATGAGCACAACTCTGTTGGGAGATATCATCAGCCCCATTTTAGAGATATACAAAGTCCTAGAAAGTTGAGTGTGCTGAGCTTTGAACACAGTTCTGTCTGAATTCAAAACCTCTATTCTATCCTCTCAGCCTCAACCTCCTGACATGGTGCTCTGAACTTCTCCAGTGGTCAGTGTCCCCAGCTGGTCCCCAGTCAGCTCTGTGGGGACAAAGTCACCGATCTGCAGCATTTGCCAGTGTCAGTGATGTAAATTCTCTCACTTTGATCAGTTTTATGGTGCCTGTTGGAAAGAGCTGAGCAGTAGCACACCGTTAAATAACATTGGTACGTACAGGTTCAGTAGACATAAACCACCTCAAAAACAAAGATAATAGTGAAATATAGTAAAATATTGGGAAGGTGATGAGTTTTGATTATTTATTACCTTTGCTTTTAGTGTAATCTATTTCATTGTAAGTTTATATACTTAAATTTTTAATATTGGTTGTGCTTAACACTAAGCTTGAAAATGGGATTGGTATGTGCTCACGGGCTGCTATGAGACGGCTCCATGTCACCATTCTCTCTCTCGAAGGGTTCTTTACTCCTCATGTATTCCCTTGTGCTCTCCCAAAAATATATTTTGGCTCCTTTTTCATATTTCTTTTGTCTCCCTGACCTGTGATCTTCCAGTTTTGTTTTAATCTTTGATTTCTGTGTTAGCTTACAAAAAAGACTGAATCTCATTTGAAAGCACAACCTGCATTAGGTGACAAAAAACTTTCTTCACTCAATATTAGAAGCATCTAGGTCGAGAGGGAATGTTTCCTCTGTGGTGGTAGAATGAGTCCTGCACATTAAGATTAAGAATGTTTCTGTGTTGTCCCAAATGAGTTTGACTTTTCTGTGTTCACAATTCAGTAACGCTTTTCTAAATCCCCTACCCAAATAGGACAGCTCTACCCACCAAGCAAGAGCTCTGGACCTAATACAGGCTGTTCGCATTAATTATAAACTCCCTGAGGACTTAGTTCAGGCTCTACTTATACATGGACCACAAAGAACAAAAAGACTTTGAAACGCATAAACCAGAGGCATTTGAACAGGGTTGATGAAAACTTCAATCATGAAAGCTCTGACAATATGTGTGTCCTCGAAAATTAATGTAAAGTTGGTTTAGGCATTCTCATTAACTTTTGTTCATTTTTAGGTTTCCCAGGCAATATATGGAATTTGTTTGCTCTGTGGATGGTTTATATTCAGCCCAGATTTCCAGGTGTGCCGTACAGTGAATAAATAGTACCTAGGATATCGTTAACTTGGAAATACTGCAAGTTTATTTTTAAAATCCTTTCACCCTAGCTGCTTGCCTCTGCTTCTATGTTTTTGAAAGACGCAGTACTTTTGCTCCTTCCTACAGCCTATTTTTCACGGGAAAAGAGAAAACTGACAGTTGGCAAAACAGAAAGTTTCCAAACCACAGTGTATCTGCTACTTGCATAATCACTGAAGCCAAATTTTCCATTTTCTACAAGGCGCCCAGAGAACTTTTCTGGTCAACCTGAGCTGCACACAAGAACTAACCTCCCCCACGGCCCATGGGCTGTGTGCTCTTTGCTTTTCTTGGGAACACTTTGTGACTTTTCCTTTTTAGAGTATTGGTGCCCTCCCTTTTCTTTCTTTTTTGACTCATTGATACTGTACCATGGCATCTAAAAATACAACCTACCAACTGGTTTTAAGTAAAGAGGATGTTTCTTTTTGGAAAGGAACAGCAGAAATATCCTGCCTGGTTTTCTGAAAATAAGCATTTGGCAGTGTCTCATCAGTGCCTAATCTAAGTTTCTAACTGGAAAAGTGCAGAGTATTTCTAAAGAGAATCCTGCTTTTCCCTGCAGCTGCTTCCATGAAGAAGCTTCCATGAAAACGTCTCCTGTTTGATTCCCGTGGTGAGCTCCTTGTTGAACTTCACTCAGTCCCGTGTTAGCTAGGAACTTGGGCAAGTGATTCTCAGCCTCTTGGGGACTCTGCTTCTTCAGTATAAAATGAAGATCAAAAAATATTTACTTCACAGGGTGGTAGTGAGAATTGAATGGATATAATGTATATTAAAGCACATGACATAGACACAGCAGTCAGCACACACTCACTCCCGTTTCATGTTGGTGAGAACAAAAGTACAATAGTTGGCCCAAGACACGATCTAGTCACAATCAGATGAGGAGCAAGAGTTTGCAGCGTTCCTAGCTTTGGGCGGGTGGGCAGCTAAAAATGGTGTTTTTGAGTTAGCCTGTTGACTTATCACTGAGAAATTAGAATGGAAGCAATACTTAGCTATTGGGTGGCCGGCTCTTTCCAGGGTTTGACTGGTGGATTGATTTTCAATTTAAGTACAACAGCTTGGCCTCTTTTTAATCCAGGATAACTTTTTTCTTGATAAAAATAACCATTTATCCAATTCAAAATAACCACTTACAGTTAACATAATAGCAGTCAACAGCTTACAAATCATTTCCACTAATAATAATAGTATTCGTGCACCATGGTACAGCTGATAATGCATATCAGGCACTTAGCAGAGACCTAATACACAATCTGTGCCCAATAAATAGAGTGTGTTACTGGTGTGATGATTATCATCTGTACCTCTGAGGTGGATTTTAGGTTCAACCCTCATTGATATAAGAGATAAACAAAGCTAAATGAGATTGATTCTTATCGTTCCCATTTCATGGAGGCAGAAACTGAGATAAAAGAGAGACCATGATTTGCAGGCCCTGGTCTTAGTTAAATGGCAGAGATGGGCCACAAACCCAAGCCTCCTGATTCTAAACCCTGTGCACGCCTCCTGGACTCCAGGCTGGCGTCTCCTCATGGCCTTCAGCTCCACACTTCATAAGCTGTTTTTTTTCTTTCTTTCTTCCTTTAAAGCCTGGGCTGTCTTTTCACTAGCCATATGAGATCAGGCAATGATCTGATAAGGGACTGTCTTTTATGAGAATGCCCTCTCCAGGGAGTGTCTGCCAAAGCTGACTGAAATCGCTTGCCAGGTTGATGCTGGAGCTGCAAAAATGACTGACCACTGGCCAGCCTGTCTTGTCTGCCATTCCTCCAAACTCTGCCAGGCAGAAAGGAGCTTGCAGCTGAACGCTAATGTCCAGAAAGCAGGTTATCCCTCCAATCTCTGCTGGGAGCCACTTGTCAAGAGCGGTGGTCCAAAATAAGTTCTCTCCATCAATTTCTTTATTTCTCATATTTCCTGGGTAAGAAGTCAGTTTTGGAGTAAATTTTGTACATAACAAGAAATTAATTCCACTGCAAGTTGAGCTATTTCAGAAACTTCATTATTACCTGACAATATTTAATTATTAATAGTTTCTTTTCTCATTTTTACCTCTAGAGCAGTTGTTCTCAACCAGGGATGGTTTTGTTCTCCCGGAGATATTTGGCAGTGTCTGGAGACATTTTGGTTGTCACAAGAGGCAGCAGGGTGGGGTGGGGTGGTACTGGCATCTAGTGGATTGAGGCCAGGGATGCTGCTAAACATGGCTGTCGTGGGGGCACAGGACGGCCCTCTCAACAGAGAACTATCCAGCCACAGATGTCAGTAGTGCTGAAGTTTAGAAATCCCACTCTAGGACAAGCTCCAGAGAGTGACCTTGTTGATCTCATTCGCAGATATGTGTTGTACCCAGAACAGTGCTTGCACTTAGAAAGTGCTCAGTGAGTATTGGTTGAGTAAATGAATGAGCCCACGATCCAGAGCTGTTCCACACTGAATTAACTGCATCGTGTGCTACATCTAAGCCCAGAGTGATGTGGACTCAGGCCCAGGAGGCCACAGGACTGATGCCAGGCTCTGTCTCTCTTTTTCCTCTTCTACTTCCAATGACCCTGCGAGAGACGCACAGAGTCCTGCTGGTTTTTATAGAACTAATGGGACCTGAAATTCTGCCTCAGTTCATCACAACAGGCCCCTCTGCACTTCAGTTTGGCATCTATAGAATCTAAGTGGTAAAACATCTGACCTCACAGAGCTGTTTAGCAGCACGAAAGAAGGTACTGCACATGAAGTACTTAACGTCCATGGGACACACACTGGTGCTTGGTGGAGCAGGAGAAGCCATGACTGACACTGAACAAGAAGTCCCCAGTGATTGCATGTTGCGAGGGAACACACCGTCTTGAAAGAACTTGAGGGAAAATCACAGCTGACTCGGTTCGGAGACATCTGTGTCAGTCTAGGCCATTCTCTTAACGGGAGTGTCAATAGCTCATATTCAGTCAACACCCAGAGATGATATAAAAGGGCCCTGTTCAGCTGGGGTTGACATCATTTGGGTGAAATATAAAACTCCATCCACTCAATAGATCCCAAAGTAAGAACGTCCTAGATACGTGCCTTCCACCTCTCTCCAGTTTCTCCAGAATATCTCATCTGATGAGGACTTTAATAGCACACCTTGTTCTCTGGGTAGAAAGCTTGCTTTTTATGTGTAAGTCTGTCTAGGCCAAGGCTCGGGAGGTGTTTTGGAACATCCTCGTTTAACATTATGCTCTGTACATTGAAATCATGTGTGAATTTATTTCATTGTTAGCTGTGTCTGCATTCTGAATAGTTAAGGTCCTTCACTCAGCAGATATGTATTTACCACAGTCTTACCATGTGCACTGTTACATGCCCTGGGGATTCAGTGGCGAACAAATCAATCAAGGTCTCTCCTATGGAATTCCCATTCTGATAGTGAAAGATAAAGATAAAGAAACAAAGTAGATAAGAAATATTAGCTATAAAGAAAATGAAACAGGGCCAGCCGAGTGGCGCGTTGGTTAAGAACTGGCTTGGGATGCAAGAGGGCCCCGGTTCGGATCCCACATATGAGGGCCAGTGACACTGCCCTCTAAAGCTAGGATGCTGAACAACAGCTCAACCTGGAGCCGGGCTGCCATAAGTCACTGGCGACGGCTTAGGCTGCAGCCCCTGCTGCAGTGGGTTGCCATGGGCTACCGTGTGTAGCTAGTAGCCAGCGAGAGCGGCCAGCAGCCGC
>NW_017731684.1:1584324-1605902 GCF_001890085.2 Hipposideros armiger | reverse complement strand
AACAAAAGGACAGCAACTTGTCTGTTCCCCTTCCCCAATTCCCCAGCGCTGTTCCCATCCCCCAATTCCCCAATAAAAAATCTTAAAAAAAAAAAAAAGAAAATGAAACAGCATGATATAAGAGAATGTGTTCTCTCTTTATATTGAGAGCAGGGAAGGCCTTTTGGAAATGGTGACATTTGATTTAAGACCTGAGAAATGCAAGAACACCCAATCAAGCAGTGATCTGGAGGAAAGGCATTCTAGACAGAGGGAAACTCATATGCAAAGTCTCAAAGTAGAAACCAGCTTTAATTTTGTGGAGGGAAAGGGTGCTCATGTGGCCAGTGTGTCAGGACAAAGCAGATGTGTGGGAAACAAAGAGAGGCTGCAGTGGGGACAGGTAAGGTGGACATAATTGGCGAGGCAAGGGCATCCTCCACTATGTTGCAGAAGAAGCCATCGGGCAATTTTAAGCAGGGACGCAGAGGTGTGATCTGTATTGTAGAGATGCGGCTCACATGGCCAGGTGGAGATGGGACCATCATGGGACTCAGTTAGAGGCGAGGATCCTGGTTACATAGCTGACTTTGCATACACCCAGGCAAGGGACGACGGTCGATTAGACTCTGGTCAGTCACCCCACAAAAAATCCTGAGAAGTCATTTTTATGAGGCAGGCCCTCTGGTGCTAAGCTGTCAGAAAAGGTCAAAAGGGAGTGAGAGAGAGATGGGGGGAAGGGAAACTTACTGTTTCCTTACCAAGCTTTCTTATTTCTGTGTTTCAAAGAACGACAAGCAAAACCAAAACAGGCTGGGTTCTGGGCTTTTCTGTGGTTGTATTTCCTGTTGCGTTTTAGGCCAACACCAGTCATTTGCATGGTCTCACACTGCCCTGTGCTGACTTGCCTGTGGGTCTCTTATCCACTCTCTCCTTTCTCATCTCCTAAGACAGGTAGTGGGAGTCGGAGTTGCAGGCAGAACCCCACCATGGGTTACCCATCCGGGTGCTCCAGGAAGCAGCTGTCTTGCCCATGACTGATTCTCACTTCCCTTCTGATCTTCCTCATTTAACCACTGACCAGATGAACAAGGCTTTTCCACCAGCACTCAGCGCCTAGCCTCTGAGGACCTGCTCTCTCAGCTAGGCAGCAAACGCAGGGCAGCCACAGGCTGAGGTGGGCGCCTTAATCCAACACGCACAATTTGAACCTCCATATTCCTGGGGTTGAATGGAGGAGGAGGTGATGAAAAGGGTATAATGTGGGTGGATGCCATGGGAAACTTTCCAAATTCATCAGTTTTATATGCTTTTAATTCCACACAAGGCATTGCTGCTATTAGCTGTCACTGGGTAGGGGTCAAATCTGAAACTGTTCCGATGATCTCTGTGGGTTCAGAAGTGATTCTGTGTAACGGGCTCCGCACACAGACTAGAGCAGACTTGGTGCACGCTGTCCTTGTGTTTGCTTATGAAAAGAAATGTGTGCTGCCTTTGGAACTCCTTAAATGAAATATTGTAACCTAACTTGGCAAATGAGTTTTTGTCTGAGACGAGGAAACTGAGGAGCTAAAGAGGGAAACACAAACCTTAAATCTTAAGAGAAGGCAATTTGTAATGAGCAATGCTTATTTACTTACACTTTTCCTAAGCGGAATTATAAAATTCCTGTTTTTGTAAAGAAAGCAAATTGTCACGATAATCAAATAGAATGTGAAAAGAAAAGACAATATATTTAACTTCTTCTGTGGGTAATAATTACATTGAAAAATGGGAACGTGAAGGACATGGGCTCAGGAGCTAGTCTGTCTAAGTTGGAATCCCAGTTCTGCCTCTTAATAGCTATGTGACCTTGGGCAAGTTACTTGGCCTCTCTGTGCCTCAGTTGCCTCAATTGTAAAATAAAGATAATACAGACATTTACCTTGTGCATTAAATGAGTATTACATATTAAATATATTGAATATGCTCAATAAAATTAGTTGTTGTTGGAGCCGGCCGAGTGGCTCAGTTGTTTAAGAGCTTGCTTAAGAGCATCGCCGGTGTGATTCCTGGCCCAACCTGTGCTGCCTCTGAGCTACCAACAGGTGGCAGGATGGCTCAGCTAAAAAAAAAAAATTAGTTGTTTTGTTATTTTTTTTAAAAAGTGATTCTCTGTTTATGGATATAATCATTGCAATCCAGGAATAGCTTACTACAAATATAACTCCTGTTGTTGAAATTAGAAGATAAAGCATCAGTGGGAGTCATGTTTTTAAATAAATAAGAGATTCCCAGTTTGGTGTTTTCTTTTTGTAGTTACAGTTTTTTTAATTAAAAAAAATTAACCTGATGTGGAAAAGCGCATTTAAATAAGATGGCATTCTGTATAAGCTGAGCAGCCTTGTGCACACCACTTAAGCTCCAGCCTGGAAGTCAGGGTCGTCTGAGTTTTAATCCCAGGGTTCCATTAACCAGCTGTGTCGCTTTGGGCAGGCCTGTTCCTTAGTTTCCCTTATCTCAAATAAGCAGCAGTTATTAGATGCCTTCAAGAATCTATTTATAAATTCTACAATTCCAACTACTTCTAGTCAATGCATTTCCTTGGAACAGAAAAGATTTTTTCCACCTGCTTTGTGACACTTTGCTTTCCCTTTTCTATGCTGTCATCTAATCCCTTGAGAATGGGCCGTGTGGGAGGCTTTCCCACAATCGGCACTTTAAGGTGTACGACATACTGTGTGCACAGCTAAGTGGTCAAGAGCTGGGCTTTGGGTTTGGGTCCAGCTCTGCCATTTAGGAGTCTTGTTATTTATAATCTCTCTAAGCTCATTCACCTGTAGTTTCAGGAGATAAGACTACCTGCCTCATGTGAGTAGCATGTGGTTGAATATACTAATGCATGTCAAGTGCTTAGTGCAGTGCCTGGAACATACAAAGTGCCCGTTAGTGGCGTTATTACTGTTAGTATTAAAATGCCCAGCTGGGTGCCCAGCACACAGGAACTAGTGGGCCCCACTGTTCCTTTCCTTCTGTTCCATCAGCTCTGGAGAACTTTCGTGCTGTGTGCTTGTTAACTGGCTTGTTAACTTTACCTGTCACTTATCTTCTTTACAATGAGCTAGTACTAGTCTTCCCATGAAAAAGGGTTTTTTTAAAAATGGGAGTATAAATGGATTACAGAAAGGTTTGGCTGTTTGTTAATTTTCAAGCAAATTAGGACAATAACAAATGTGGCCCTCAGAAGTGGTTTATTTTCCTTTGAAGGTGTCAGCTTAAAAGCTCTCAGGACATCGCTTATGAGGCGCAGAAAGGTTAAGTAGTTTCTCCAAGGTAACACAGCTACTAAGATATGAAACAGGATTTTGAGCCCAAGTCTGAATTAGAACTCTTGTGCAAGTTACATCAGTTCTCAGGCCTCGGGTTCCTGGTGATTCAAATGAGATGCTCCCTTCACAGGCCTCTGTAGAGGTTGAAATACTCCACATGAATGAGGGTCAAGTGTGAAGCACTTGCCTGCTGCACAACATCTTTGTATTGGTCGTGTCTCTTCCCGAGCACCACGTAAACTTAATCAGGGTTTGCTTGCTCACATCACAGGACTCCCAGGAACCTGGCAGGTAACAAGTTTGAGGGAGCTGCTCTGCCCCTCCCTGGCCAGATGTTGCCATGAAGGAAATCCAGCCCAGTGTTTCCAGATCTTACCATCTAGATTTTTATTAAGTGGCATCTCCTTATTTCTAATATTGTTGACATTTATTCATAAGCATTGTTTTGATGAACAAAATACATCCACCACCTTTCAACCTTCAATTTAAGTAAGTGACAAGGGCCAGCCTTTCTGTTGCTGGTGACCATCATCAGATCAGCCCTCCTCAAAGAAAGGAGAGGGCTTGGTGCATACTCTGCACAGATGGGCCAGTGTGGACGTAAAACTGTAGCATTTTTCCCCAGTTTATCTGCACTGTCTTTCTTCAACTTGTATGTATCTTATCACTTCACACAGTGAGGTGTTTGTTCAGAACCTCTCCCCCAAAATGGCACCTTCTCTTGGTTGTTGTATTGTCACTGATGGGAGCATCGGTGATTATGAGTTGATGGCTTTACCATACTAATGACATCACCTGTAGAGTCTATCCTTTGGAAACCTTTGCATTCTATGCATTGTTTAAATATTTTATAGAGAATATTTCCCAGTATTTCAGTTATAAATGATAAAAATGAAATATAATTGGAAATTGTATACATCAAACTGTTCTTAACTGTGTATCTTAACAGTTCTTAACTGTTAATTATAGTACCGATATACTTATAAAGGGGGGCAGAAGTTTTAAAAATGGAGACCATGAATTTTAACTTTTAAATCTTATGTTTTTCTTCTTATAACTATGCATATGTTGTATTTATTAAAACACACCAATGAATAAAGGCATTTTCATTTGAAAAATAAAATATTGATTCAAGGAAAAACATAGTAGATTCTTCTGGGAAGGAAAACTACATTTCATAGTATAATCTTGTGTGCACTGTATAGGTATTATTCTTACAATATATTGAGTCATCTCTGCTTTTTGTCTTTTTCTTCTTTTAAATCCAAGAGCTAAAAAAAAGTTTTCATTAAAAAATAAAACCGGGCCGGCCGAGTGGCTCAGTTGGTTAAGAGTTGGCTTGGGAGCACGAGCTCTGAGCGACAGGACCACCTGTTTGGCTCCCACATGAGCCAGTGACGCTGCGCCCTCTACAGCTAAGATGGTGAACAACAGCTCGACCTGGAGCTGGGCTGCCATGAGTTGCAGGCAGCAGCATAGGCTGCAGTGGTCCTGCAGTGGGCTGCTGTGAGCTACCGTGAGCTGCCGTGAGCTGCCGTGAGCGGCCATCCAAAGGCTGGCGACCGACTGCTCAGCCTCGAAGAGCGCAATGATCATAATACCAACATGGACCAGTGAAGTGGCGTACTCTACAATTAGACTGAAGAACAAAAGGACAGCAACTTGTCTGTTCCCCTTCCCCGATTCCCCAACACTGTTTCCTCCCCCCAATTCCCCAATAAAATCTTTTTTAAAAATAAATAAAATAAAATAAAACCAAGAGCTAATGCCATATAATAAATCTGTTTATGACCAAGCCTGTTGATTAACTCAGGTGAAGCCATTTTTATTCTGAGCACATCACATGTGAAATAATGATAAATCGCTTTCACGGATTTTCCTGTCAGCCCTGGCTCTGACACCACTCTTGCTGTCTTGTCCCCACAGATGACAGAAGGCAGGCACTGCCAGGTGCACCTCCTGGATGATAGGAAACTGGAGCTGCTGGTTCAGGTAGGTGCTGCCCACACAGGCTCCCTCTGTAAGCCCCATAGCCTGTCTTCAGGCCGCTTGCTTATCTGTGCTGCAGAGCTAATGACTCAGAGCTGACTGAGGGAGAAAAGGTAGCTTTGAAGTAAAAAAACCTGGTCCGTATGTAAGAGTAACTATAGCTTGGTGACATGTATTCCAATCTCGCTTTGGCATTCAGTAGCTGAGTGACCCTTGGCACATGACTTTACTTCTCTGAACCTCTTGTTGATAAATTGGGGAACATAATGCTTCCCAGAAAGGGTGATTGTGAACTGAAAATCTGCACCCTGCTTTCCTGCTACATGACATGGTCCAAGTTAAATACCCTATTTCATCAACTGTGAACTGGGATTAAGATAGCCTAGTCATTCTCACAAAATTATGGTTAAAATCAAGTTAGATTATATATGGAAATGAAATCTCTGTAAAATATATGGAACTATATGAGTGATGATATTTTAATCATTGATGCTTGTCTCTCTATTTACCGAACACTTCAGACTACGAGTCTTAAAACTTGTGGAAGTCCCCGCTAACAGCCACACCTACAGCTATGGCTAGAACTCTCTCCTTTGACCAAACCTAATTATTTCTCCCTTCTGAGGCTTGTCCCTAGCCTTTTATGCATAGGCTTCAATTAGAATGAAAATAGTACAGCCAACAATAGTTTCACCAGAGTAGACATTTTAGTCTAGATGTCTGCCTGTTTTTCTTTTTTCTTTTTTTTCTTTTTTTCCTTCTCTTTTCTTCCTTTCTTCCTTTCTTCCTCTTTCTTTCTTTTCTTTCTTTCTTTCTTTCTTTCTTTCTTTCTTTCTTTCTTTCTTTCTTTCTTTCTTTCTTTCTTTCTTTCTCTCTCTCTCTTTCTTTCTTTCTTTCTTTCTTCTTTCCTCCTTTCTACCTTCCTTCTTTTCCTCCCTCCCTGTCTCCTTCCTTCCTCTCTCTTTCTTCCTTCCTTCCCAGCCTTCCTCCCTTCCTCCCTTCCTCCCTTTCATCATAACTATTCTTTCTTCCCCAACAGCAGACATTGAACCCTCAAAACATCATAATGAACTCTAAATTGTTCGGCTCAAAGTTTGAAAAGAATCCATCTAGAATGTGCTCCTGCAAATCCCCCTTTCTTTCCCCAATCCCTGCACATCCTGCATCCGCTGTCACTACAGCCATGGTGGCTGGTAATAAACCATGCTTCTTCCCACCAGGTCCAGTGCTTCCTAAAAGCTCATAAATTAGATGCTTCTTATAACTAGGTGCTCAGTAAGTACTAGTGATGATGACCTATACAGTGGGTACAATTACTCCCTCGAGAGAAATGAAAAGCTTAGGCTTTGGAATCAGACAGAACTGGATTCAAATCCCTGATCTTCCTAACTGTAACATCAAACAAAGTGCTGAACTTCTCTTGGGCTTGGTTGGCTCATCTGTAAAATGGAAATAAAAACCCCAACCTCATAGGTTCATTATAGGGATGAAATGAGGTAACAGATAAAAGGAGTTCAGCACGATATATGTTTACGGTTGTTCTTAGTTCTATCTGTTACCATCCACGCCCCTCCCCCATAACATTGGGTCTTTATCTTCTTCAAAAGGCTCCCACCAGGCAAAGCTATTCCTACAGTCCTGACAGTGAGATATTTAATATTCTTTGTCTTGGCCACTAGCACCATGTTACATATAAAAGAGTATTTTTCCAAAATACAAATGCGTGAGTAAACACAGTTTTATCTTAGAGGGAAAAAGTAAGGTACTAGACTAACTACAAATACATGAAAATGATGATTCATTCATGTTCTTATTCCTAATTTCCTCTCCTTCCCAATCTCTTAGAGAATCGTCTATAGTAGATTAACCAACCTATGCAGCAAGAAGGGGCAGGTATTTAAAAGTAAACAAAAGCTGCTTTAAACTATATGGAGCAAAGGAAGGTGGCAGCATATAAGAAAGAGGCAACCAAATTGTTTCTAATCAGATAAATATCTTGACAGCCCAAACTTCTGTCAAGAGAGTTGCTGGATCTCGTGGCTTCACATTTTAACCTGAAAGAAAAGGAGTACTTTGGAATCACATTTACAGATGACACGTAAGTGTTTTTCCAATAGTTTTTATTTCTTTACCTTTTGTCTGGACCACCTACTCACTGTCATTCACAATTAGCAAAAGAAGACGGAAATGCTCCAAGAATTAGAGTATGTTCTGCTTAAAGATTTTTTAATGCAAGATTTTTCTCCTAGGACTATTGCAAAAGGAGAAGAAAGGGAACATTGACCATTTTAAGTACTCAAAATATTATCATATGTGTTTTAGAAATTTGTTGTAATGAGTTTATTATTCTTCTCTGAATACAGTGTGTTTGCTTATTTAGCTTATGTATCAGTGACAGAAATACTAGCTTGTTATTCATTCAGATCTTGAAACTGAATAATGTTTTGGTATTGGTGGCAAGAAAGTTTACAAGCAAATTTATGATCCACCCGTAAAATATGTATGTAATTTAATAAGGAATAAACTTTTTAACTTCCATTTTATGTTACCTCTATCTTTTTTTTCTTTTACTTCCATTTTTTTATACTAATTTGGATATTGTATATACAAGGTGTGATCAAACAATGCAGTGAATGTTTAAATAAAAAAAATTATTACAGTAAAAGATACGTTGCCATTAATCCCCCTCAAAACACTCCCCCTCGCTTCAAACACGCTTATCCATCGTCCTTGCCACTTTCTGAAGCAGTTCTGGAAGTCCTCTTTCATGAGTGTCTTTAGTTGCACTATTGTGGCTGCCTCAATGTCTAGAATCATTTCGACTTTGGGGAAGAGCCAGAAGTCACTCGGTGCCAGATGTGGTGAATAAGGTGGGTAAGGACATGCTGTAATGTTTTTATTTGACAGAAACTGCTGTATACCAGCAGTGATGTGTGACACGGAGTGTTGTCATGATGGATGATAATTTAGGGCACACTTTAAAACACACCTTCTCTCAACCATAGCTCACACCTGACTGACTGCACTGAACAAGTTGAAACCTGTCACACACTGTTACTAAGGTTCAATGCGCCTCTTCCATATTGAAGATCCCTGCCTTTCCATTGGATGGCACTCAGCAGCAGCATTCACTGTATTTTGTGATCACATCAGAAAGGCTCCGTGTCACACATCACTTCTGGTATGGCAGTTACTGTCAAATAAAAACACTATGGGTTGTCCTCACCCACCTTATTCACCAGATCTGGCACTGTGTGACTTCTGGCTCTTTCCCCAAGTCAAAATGATTCGGGGCATTGAGGCAGCCACAACAACGCAACTAAAGACACTCATGAAAGAGGACTTCCAGAGCTGCTTCAGAAAACGGCAAGAACAATGGGATAAGTGTGCTCGAAGCGAGGGGGAGTATTTTGAGGGGGATTAATGGCAATGTGTCTTTTATTGTAATAATTTTTTTTAATGTAAACAACTCATCATATTGTTTGATCACACCTCATGTTTATCAACAATTTTAATCCTCCCTGAAATGAGGCAGGTAGATAACAATAAATTTGTGAAAATTTAAAACTCCTTGTAAGCAAATGTGTTTGTGTTTATCAGCTCTTTTCTCTGTGTGTTTGTGTGTGTGTGTGGTGTGTGTGTGTGTGTGTGTGTGTGTCTGTCTGTCTGTCTGTCTGTCTGCCTGTTTTACGGCAGCCCAATTTGCCTACATTATATGCAGCCTGATACATTATCAGAGGAATACTTTCACTTTCTGGGGATAATTTCCAAAGAGCTCTTCAAATACTAAAATTCAAGAAAATGTTCCACACACAAAATATATTGGCCAACTACCCAGCATTTTCCCATAACTCTCCCAATTTAAGGGTTCTTTTAGTTCTTCATTTAAATCAGGCATAAAATACTCTCAAGAAGAGGTTAATTTGTTTTGAACACCTTGTGGTTTCTGATTATTTCCAGCCTGGGTGGGCTACAAGCCTAGGACCTCCTGGAAATACCAATGAGCTCAGGACTTGGGCTGGGTAAAACCAGACAGCTGAGTTGTCAGGAGATGTGGAAAAACCTGAAAACTTTGATTCTGGACTTGAAATATTTTCTGAATAGGGTTTGACAAAGCAGACCAAAAAAAGTGCACTCAACATTACCCACCTCACTCTGAATCACAAGAGTATTTGTTCACTGAACAACTATTTGTGATCAATCCTCTGCTGGATGAAACAAGAAATGCAGACTGACCACACTCTAGCGGGAAGGACAAGACTAGTTCATGTGAATCAGGGTTTAAAATACACACACATAGGTTGAATCTGAATGTGAATAAAATAATAGCTAACAGTATAAGACATAAAACCTAGTGGCCAAGTTATATGGTATAATCCATAAGTACTGTAAACACTGTAATGTAAAGAGTTCACAGAGAATAAAAGCTAAAAGCATGAATACTGGAGTAATTTATTCATTCAACAAGTATTTCTTTTTTAAGATTTTTATTAAAATATAGCTAACATACAATATTATATTAGTTTCAGGTGTACACCATAGTTATTCAACATCTATATACCTAAATAAGTGATCACCATGATAAGCTCAGCAACCATCTGACACCACGCCACGCTATCACAATATTATTGACTATATTTCCTATGGTATACATTACATCCCCATGACTTATTTGTTTTATACCTGGAAATTTAGACTATTACTCCCCTCCACATTTCCCTTCCTTTTTTATTTTTTCAATTACAGTTGACATTCAGTATTATTTTATATTAATTTTAGGTGTACAGCACAGTGGTTAGACATTTATATAATTTAAGAAGTGATCCCCCTGACTAGTACCCACCTGGCACTATACATAGTTATTACCATATTATTGACTATATACTCTATGCTTTGCATAGCATCCTTGTGACTATTATGTAACAACCAATTTGTCCTTCTTAATCCCTTCCTCTTTTTCACACATTCCCAACCTTCCTCCTGTCTAGCAACCATGAAAATGTTCTCTGTATCTATGAGTTTGTTTCTGGTTTTTTTGCTAGTTTGTTTTGTTCTTTAGATTCTGCATATAAGTGAAATCACATTGCATCTGTCTTTCTCTGTGTGACATACTTCAGTCAGCATAATACCCTCCAGGTCCATCAAGGCCACTACAGGTGGCAAGAACCCATTCCCTCCCATGACCAAGCAGTATTCCATTGTATATATGTACCACCGCCTCTTTATCCATTCTTCCATCAACAGACACCCAGGCTGCCTCCACATCTTGGCCATTGTAAACAATCCTTTAATGAACATATGGATGCACTTGTCTCCTCGAAGTAGCGTTTTGGGTTTCTTCAGACAAATACCCAGAAATGGGATTACAGGGTCCTTCTTGTCTCTTGTTATAGCCTTTGTTTTAAAGTCTATTTTATCTGGTATAAGTATTGCTACGCCAGATTTTTGTCTGTTTGTTTTCGTTTTCATAAAATATCTTTCCCTTCCCTTTACTTTCAGTCTGTGTATGTCTTTTGATCTGAAGTGAGTCTCTTGTAGGCAGCATATGAAAGGGTCTTGTTTTCATATCCATACAGGTGCCCTATCTTTTGATTGGAGCATTTAATCCATTTACATTTAAAGCAATTGTTGATAGATATGTAGTTATTGCCATTTTAGTATTCAACATTTTTATCCATTTATTTATTTATTTATTTATTTATTTGGTCTTTAAAGAAGGGCCTCTAACATTCCTTGTAATATTTGTTTGGTGGTGATGAATTCTGTTAGCTTTTTCTTGTCTGGGAAGCTCTTTATCTGTCCTTTGATTCTGAATGATAGCTTTGCTGGGTAGAGTAATCTTAGTTATAGGTCCTTGCTTTTCATTACTTTGATTTCTTGCCAATCCCTCTGGCCTGCAGAGCTTCTGTTGAGAATTCAGCTCACAGTCTTATAGGAGCTTCCTTGTAGGTAACTAACTGCTTTTTTTCACTGCTTTTAAGATTCTTTCTTTGTCTTTAACCTTTGTCATTTTAATTATGATGTGTCTTGGTGTGGGCCTCTTTGGGTTCATCTTGTTTGGGACTCTTTGTGCTTTCCGGGCTTATATATGTATTTTCTTCACCAGGTTAAGGGAGTTTTCTGTCATTATTTCTTCAAATAGGTCTTCAATTCCTTGCCTTCTCACTTCTCCTTCTGGCATCCCTCTGAAGTGAATGCTGGTGTGCTTGATGTTGCCCCAGAGGCCCCTTAAACTCTCCTCATTTTTTCTGGACTCTTTTTTTTTTTTTTTTTTGCTGTTCTGATTGAGTGTTTATATTGTTCTGATTGAATGGTTTTTTTATCTTCTAAATCGCTGATTTGATCCTCTGCTTCAGCTAATCTACTATTGATTCCCTGTAATGTGATCTTCATTTCAGTTATTGTAGTCTTTATTTCTGACTGGTTCTTTTTTATGTTTTATTTTGTTTAAGATTTTATTGGGGAATCAGGGAAGGGGAACAGACAAGTTGCTGTCCTTTTGTTCTTCAGTCTAGTTGTGGAGGACGTTGCTTCACTGGCCCACGTTGGTATTATAATCATTGCACTCTTCCTGGCTGAGGCAGTCACTCACTGGCCATTTGACAGCCGCTCATGGTGGCTCACGGCAACTCACGAAAGCTCACGCCTGCTGCCGGCCAGCCCCACTGCAGCCTATGCCATTGCCAGCAACTCACGGCAGCCCACCTTCAGGTCGAGCTGTTGTTCACCATCTTAGCTGTAGAGGGCGCAGCGTCACTGGCCCTCATGTGGGATCAGAACCAGGGCCCTGCTGCTCAGAGCTGGCATCCCAAGCCAATTCCTAACCAGTGTGCCACTTGGCCGGCCCTTTATGGGTTTTTTTAATCTCCATTTTTATGTTTCCTATCTCTTTGTTGAAGTTCCCCCGAGATCATTGAGGATCCTTATAACCAGTGTTTTCAACTCTGCATCTGGTAGATTGCTTGTATCCATTTTGTTTAGTTCTTTTACTGGAGCTTTGTTTTGTTTTGTTTTTTAATTTGGGAAATGTTTCTTTGTCTCCCCATTTTGGCTGCCTCCTTGTGTTTGTTTCTACATATTAGGCAGAGCTGCTACGTCTCCTGGTCTTAGTAGAGTGGCTTTATGTAGTACGTGTGATGTGGGGCTCAGTTGTGCAGTCTTCCTTGTCCATTGAGCCGTGCACTCTAGGTGTGTCCCTTGTGTGGGTTGTGTGTGCCCTCTTCTTGTAGTTGAGCCTTGGTTGCTGTTTGCACCTCAGTGAGAGGGACTGAGCCTCGGGCTTCTTGGTTGTGAGGCCTGGTCATGATTACCGTGGAGGAGCTGTGGTGCAGGGGCTGACCCTACAGAGCAGGGCTCACTTTAGCACGGCTCTGATGCCTGCCCAGTCTGCCCTTTAGGTGTGCCATTCTTGGAGGTGGCTGAGTGATGCTCTGGCCCAGTCTAAACCTGGCCACTTGGCCTGCCAGCCCTGGGGCCTCCTAGGACGGGATCTGCTGCAGGCCAAGTTCAGCTGCAGTCTGTACCCTGCCTGGGGCAACCTGGCATGAGCCACAAATCCATCCAGAGATGGCCACCACCCGTGCTGTGCTTGGAAATGCCTTGGGAGACCAAACTGCAAACCAAGGCCAGCTGTCACTAGTGCCAGGCTTAGGGCTGCTCAGCAAGAGGTATGGGACACACCAAAGCCAGATGCTGCTTGTTTGGGTTTTGTAAGCCTTTGAGAGAACCCTAAGAAAGCCTGCAACATGAGCCAAGGCAGGTGGTTTATATGAAAAAACCACTAGGAGTGGCTTGGGTGTGTCCAAAAATTGGGTGGGGTGGGGCCTTAGACTCTTCAGGGTGAGTCCAGGTTAATGGCGACTCAAATATGGTGGCTGCTGCATCTGTATGCCAGGAAGGGGGTGGGCTCAACAAAGAAACAATGGCTTCTGCCAGCTCCTTTGTCCTGGAGAAACCTGCCCCTCCATTCCTTACTGGGAAATTAGACAATTCAGTTCCTCCCCATATGTCTCTGGCATTTTTTGAGCTGCTGCCCCAGCATTGGAGCATAACCATAAATGATAAGTGCTTTAAAGAACATAAAATATGAGGCCATGATCAAGAAAATCTGGGGTGCAGTTTTAGACAGGATGAGCTAGGAGGGTTTCTAGGAGGAGATATATAATAAAAATCAAGAACCAATTTTGTAAATTCGGGGGGGAGGAAGCATTTCAGACAAAAGCCAGTGCAAAAGGGGATACTGAGCTTGACTTTTTCTTTTTGAGAAATGAAAATTAAAAAACTAATGTGGCTAGAATATAAAAAGTAAGAGGCACAATTGGATAAGATAGAGTTGAGAGGGAGGTAGAGCGTAGATATCATGGAATCTTGGTAGCTGTGTGATCTTAGGCCAATTACTTAACTTCTCTGACACAAGTTTTCTCATCTGTACAATGGGCATAATAATGGTACCCATATAATAAATACTACATAAAGCACATATAATAAGGCACTAGTATTATGTACTATTAAATCAGGCAAGTATGCAAAGCCCATAATACAGGCACACAATTAAAGGGAGCTATCATCCTATTGATAGGTATTCAGAGGGAATCTGGGGGACTCTGGTGGGATTCACACAGAGGATAACTAAAATTGGACCTGGCAGGGCAGGTACACTTTATCTAGAGGGGAGAGGAGATAACATTCCAGGAAAGAGACATGTGGGCCAGTGTATGGATGTGGTAATAAATATGGTACATCTGCCCAGTGGTGAGGAGACTGACCTGATCGTGGAGTAAGATATAAGAAAGACAAGATCACAGGTGAGCCCTATGAGTCATGTAGATGGGAGAGGCGCCCCTCAGCCACTGAAGGATGTTATGTGGAGGAGAGACATGATTTAGGGCTGTGGTGTCACAAGTTTCCCAGGCAACACGATTCTTCATGGTGGGCTGGGAAAGAGGGCCCTGGCCATATGGAGAGCTTCTGGGAAAGCTCCCAGCTCAGGTAAGCATAACCAGACAGTGCATAAATCAGATGTTCAGACCGTAAGAGCTTTTCTTCAGAAAGAAAAGGAATAATATGAGTGACTTCTTTTAATGACTTGGGCCACTTTCCCCTCTTCTGCCCTGGGATTTCTTTCTAAATCCTCTAACTGAGAGAAGAATGTCTCACTCAGGCGTCTCCTCCAGTTGTCTCCTTTGGAGTCAGTGGCCAGTGTATAGTCTTTCCAAGAAGCCTGGCTCCGAAATGTCCTCCATGCACTCCCCTGCAAGTGACAGCAGAGTCTATTTTTGAATTATGACCAGTTTGGAAGGTGTCTTCTGGCTGTAGCTGTGTTTATTTTCAGAAGACATATGAGCTGCCCTTTATTGTGGGGGTGAATGGGATTTGGTCATTTCCACCTTTCTGGAGAACAGGTCTGGAAAATTGCTTCTGTCTAAGGGTGTCTCCTTGGAATGTCTTGGTCATAAGCCTAGTTCTTTGTCTTTGTCTGGTAAATATTTTTGGAAAGTATTTTCTTTCAGCACTCCCTTTCTCCCGCCTCCACCATAAAACCACTGAGTGGGATCCCTCCCAGGATGCTGTCTGAATTGCATTTTCCAGCCTAGATGCCACATCAGCTGTTTGTCTTTGGTGAATGTCTTTAAATAGAGTAAGGCAAGGCTGAGGGGGACATTTTGTCAATAAAACTAGCTAATGTCTATCCCCTACTCCACTGGCCAAGAAGAGAAATGGAAAAATAGAATCGTGTGGTTACATAATAAAAGTAATGATGGTGACTAACAAAAACAAATCCATGGTCCTAGTAGAGAGAGGGAGGTAGCGTTCCTGAGATTTACCCTTTCCTTGTTAGTACCATCTGGCGTTCCGTATGCAGGGTGAGACTTTCACCCCTAGAGGGCAGTCACAGCCCTCCTGGTATAGCAGCCCTTCTGTTCACCATAAGGGTTCCCATTTCCTCCAGTCCATTTCAGGTTTTTTCTTTCCTTGCTTTGAAAGGATCTGCTGAATAAGCTTTGTTTATGATAACATAAGAAATACGCTTTACAACACAATTATGATTTTTAATCACCTCCCATCTGATGGGCCTGAAACTGACACGATTCTAGCCAAAAAGGAAACTTGCTTTAAGATTGGGTCACACAGGACAGAGGTGAATGTGTAGATTTAACTGTCTTTTTGAAGTACTGATTAGATCTATTATATTTGCTTATAGAAAAAGTTGAGAAAAACAAGTTATAAACAATAAGTGCTTTTGATCTCATTTTAGCCTCAAAGGCTATAAAATAGTGTGTTAAACCTAATTATGTCTCAGTGATAGTTGTGTGTAATTTTCACTTTTTATTCTTCTAACTTTATCCTGTAGGTGAGATTTTGGATGGATTTTTAGAATCTAATTTATCTTATATTACATTTACATGAATATCTTCTTATAAAAACATTTATCATAGTTGAATCCATTCCCTTTTGATTGTAACAATTTGCTCTATATCGCCCCAGAACTATATCCAAAAATGTTCATCCATACATAATAGTGTTTTGAGTATGCTTCTGTGGTTAATATAATTGATTTATACAACTTGATGTATTCACTCTTGGACATTATTCCACACAAGTTCATATAAATATACATTATGCTTTTTAAATAATGCCACATCTTTCCTATGTAAAAACAAACAAGACAATTCAAAATTAGTCTCATTTTCTGTAAGAAAATTAAGAAAGCTGATACTATACAATAGTTTATATATTTTAAGACACACATTGAACATCTCTGAAATTGGGATGTGTTTAAATCAGTGCCATCCTAAACTTGATGAAAAACAGTGTAAGAAACCCTTAATTGCCAGTCCTCTATCTTTATATATTTTTTACACACTAAAGAAGTAGCTTTAAGAACATACCCTTATGTCACTTATATCGGTTTATCTTCATAATATTCCTCCAAGGAAAGCTAGGGACAGTTATCACAAGCTTCATTTTATAACTACAGAAAGAAAGACATACTTTTTCCAGTGTTAAAACTAGTAAGTGACAGAGATCAAGCCAAAAGTTATAATAATATCTAATTCAACTCTCTAATCTCATTTTTTCTTGTATTGAAAGTCCTGGGTTCAAATCCCAGCTGTACCACTTTCCTTGAGGACTTATTGCTAAACATAGCATTCATACATAAAAATTCCAATTTGGTTGGCACATAGAGACTTGCTCAATGAAGAGTAGCTATTATTAGTAGTATTAATATTATGTTATTTATGCCCACTTTTTCTATTTATAATGTACACAGCTTGGAGTTTTCTGATTTTTAAAAATTGTCTTCTCAAAGACCAAAATAGTTTGTAAAATGTCTTCTAGCCCACTATAGATTTTGACACCCATTACTATCAGCATGTTGTTAAGTCTTATGTAAGCAAGCAAAATGGAGCCTATGCCCTCTGGGAGTTTACAGTCCAAAACAGATCAACTAGTTGAACAACCTTGAAAAAGTCAAGTAAGCAATCCTGAGCCACAGTGTCGTCAATCCTTTCCATCTCTTGGAGGTCAAAATTCAGGAAGAACTATTTATATCCATGAACTTGGTGAGGCTCTTGAGTAAGTAAACAAATATATATGTTTACATATTAGAAAGTCCATAATATATATGCAGAAACAGCACACAGAGAGTATTCAACCCTGTACTTTTAAAAAGCTATAGTATTGTTATCTGTCTGTCTGATTTCATTAAATGACCAGAAGTTTTCCCCTTCATGAATATCTAAAGTATTTTAGATTTTATATTTAATAAGAATTTAAAGATTAACAGATTTAATATCACCTGTTTTTTATCTCCAAAGGCAACCAGTGTTGTTTCTTGTTTGTCCTCTCAGAAATAATATATATGTGTATACATACATATATTTATATTTGTATTTATACATGCATATATGTGTATTTATTTTTAAATTTTAAAAATGGTGATACACTGTACTCATTGGTATGCATCTTGCCTTTTTATTTAACTTTATTATCTTGGAAATTGTTCAAAGTATAAGTTTGTAAAGATAGTCTCAATCTTTTGTGTGGCTGCATTGTATTTCATTGCCCAGTTTAAATTCATTTTTGAAAACAATACCCTGTTGTACATTCAGGTTGTTTCGAGCCTTTTTGCTATTACAAACTATGCTACAGTGAGTGACTCCACATGTAGGTCATTTTCCACATGTGCAAGTTTCTCTGTTTAAGCTTCTGGAAATGTAAATTATGGCTCAGAGGCAGGTACTTTTATCATTTTGGTAGAAATTGCTAAATTGTCCTCATTACTGGTTGTGACAGGTTATACACTTACCATCAGTGTATGGAAGTAACTGTTTCTCCACAGCTTTGCCAACACTATGTACTACTGAACTTTTCTCTGATTTTCTATTTAATCCTTATTCTTTGCTCTCACAGAGGTCAGCAGAACTGGCTACAGTTAGATCACCGAGTTCTTGACCATGATTTGCCCAAGAAACCAGGACCAACCATTTTGTACTTTGCTGTGAGGTATGTACCCATAGACACATCCAGCATCCCCACCTCCTTTTAGGAAAAGAAAAAAATTCTGGTGATCAGAGAGAGAATAACAACCAAAACAAAAACAACCTATCAAAACATTATTATCTGAAAGAGATTCTCTACTTTCTTAGTCTGGAGACCAAGTTACCATAAATACTGTGTAGAACTGTTTTTTTCAAGATGATGGATAGAATCACCTTCCTTCATTACTCAAAGACCCTTGGATCAATTTAAAGCTGAAAACCATGGATAATATGTTTTAATACATAAGCCTGTTTCTGACTTAACATATTTTAGGATTTTTACATTTGAAATATGGCAAACATTTAGTATTACATTTTACATGGGAATGTTTTCTAGAAACTGTAGAAATATTGAATTTATACATTTCCATGCCTTTAATTTGACTAGAAGATAAAATGCAAACAAATGCTTGCTGAAAGAATTCTCTGAAGAGTGCAGAAACCTGAGTTTGGCTTGCACACAGAGAGACTGCTGAGAACAATGCATGGAGTCCTTGACGTTCTCTCTAAGCTCTACTTGGGCAAGTCACTTAACCACACATATGGCTCAGTTACTTCCTCCTGAAACGGATGCATTCAACTAAATCAATGATTTCTTAAAAGCAGCCCATGATGGGAATATTTTGTCACATTAATTATTCACACTCTACGATAAATAAAATGTTATGAATAGTAACACCCATGTTCCTGTACCTAACATAAGAAATAGAACATTACCAATTTTGCTGAAAACCCCTCTCCCCACTATCCTGAATTTGATATTTTTGTTTTCCATGTCTGAAGTCAAATATGATTTTAAAAAAAGCTAAGATAGTAAATTTATCATAAATCTAAATATATTTTCATAAAGCTAGATCATCCTGAAGAATGTTCCTATGTTCTGACTTATGTTATTTTTTGGATGTTGAAATATGGTTTGTTTTATGATAGTGGAAGCTTCTTATTTTGGTGTGTGGGGGGAGCGGGGGCGGGGGAGGGTTATACTATGATTACCTGGCAAAATCTTGTTGATTTCCACACTTTTTTTTAAATTTCTGCTCCATGAAATCCCAAAGTGTGGTAATAAGATGTCCTATGTTTTTTCTTTTTTAAGGATCTTTTTATACATACATTGATGGTGATTGTGGATGGTAGTTGTTGCTCCTTACTCAGTAAACAAAATGTTGACAACCCTCGCTTTGTATTTTGCTTCCTGCTCTGAAATCTGGTTTAAAATTTCTTTCTTACCACCAGAAATCACATTTTTAAACCCCATAGCATAAATGGTGGTTTGTCTGGGAGCATAGCTGGTATGGAAAAGTATACAGAAATCCTAAAAAAAAAAAAAAAAAAAAAAAAGGGGGGGGTCTTGGAAAGAGTGTAATGCTTGTGTCCATGGAAATGGAGAAAAGACAGATGTAAGCCAGCAAGTAATGGGGGGAAATGCATATTCATAATTAATCAGGGATCAGAGAATAGAGAAATTTTAATCATGTATTACATAGGGAAAATGGCTCACCATAAATCAGTTTTTTCACAAAGAATTATCACTGTAAACATTTCAAACTACATGGAAGTATAGAGTGAAAAGTAAAATTTTTCCTTCACCTCCACCCAAAAGTTGCTTGGTGACTGGCTTTATTTTTTTACTTGGAGATCTTTAATTGGATATGTAAAACTCTACTTCCTTAAGCTTCCATAATTTAGCAATCCGGTCTCCTATTAAGCATTTAGGCTGCTTCCAATTATTTACATTAAAATGTAGGCTACATTTGATATCCTTGCACTCTCGTCTCTGTGCGCCCATGGAGTGTTTGTATAGCTTCCCAGTGAAAGCATTATGTCTTTGGAGAACTTAACAAGTACCGTTTATGTAGTAACGAGATTGTGTACTGGTTCTTTGACAGCTAATATCTGGTCTATTTTTGGTCTCAAAATACCAGGGCAGGAAACTGTCTTCCCTTCTGTACAGTCATTCATACTCATAAAGCCACCCTATCTTTTCTGAGCAGGTTCCTGAGATGCTGGTGCAACCTGCCGCTTGCTCATGAGTTTCAGCACTTACTTAGTGTTATCTCGAGTGTCCCATAATCACTTAGCATGACTTTCCCTTAACTACTTCATGTTTAAAACCCTTATCGAGTTTTTAATTATTCACTTAGTTGTTCTCCCAACAGTATAGTGAGATCATAATAGTCTTTGTTATTATTTCAATTAAGTACTTGTTGTTACTCCAATTAAAGAAATGATCCAGCCAAAGCATACACCACGAACTGAGGGAACTGACTCAGGTCACTGAGTGGGATGTCGTTCCTTGGAGGTCTTACATATTTGGTTGCCATACACTCGGCAAAGTCTGTTGCCTTCAGAGGGCCTCTGGGTTCCTCTTTTTTGAAAACAGGAATGTTGTTGATACTTATATCCCAATAGACACCAACAACAACCCTCTAGGTTGCCTGTGTCGACTAAACATTTAGTCACTAAAGAATAGAACCAAAGATAGTATTTGATTCTGTTTGCATATTTGGTCACCCGAGGAGCCTCTGGAAATACAGAGGACTCTTTTGATGTCAGGGTCATTGCCGCTCCATCAGCAAGCATGGCAGCACACACTGCCACATGGGCGCTGAGCCCCCATTGGTGGGCACTCAGGTGTGCAGCCACTGAGTGGTAACACACAGGAGAAGCGGTTCCCCAGTGGTAGTACATTACAGGGAGGTGTGTCTGTCTTATTTCTTATGCAGTTAGAAGTATCCAAATGCCAACAATGAAGATAAGTTTAATAAGTTATGGCGTTTTTTTCGGTGAACAATTGGTCACTTTAATAAAAGAGATTAGATGCTTCTGCAAGGGGTGAGGGAGTATATCTGAATCATCCTGGGGAGTTTTTTAAACTACACTATCACATCCCTCTGACTCCCAAATCCCCCGACTCACCCACATTGCTGCCCTGGAGATGGTGAATGTGGTCTTGGGCAAGTCGGTTGTGAGAAGTAATGAGAGATCAAAGTATTATGCAAACATAATAAAATATCATTTTTTTAAATTGTAGCATTTGCGAAAAAGGAAAATACCATATAGTTTTGCTCTTACAAAGTTTCCTCTCTACTGAAATGTAGCATTAAACCTGTGGCAGGCACTGGGTTAAATATAGTCTCATCGATTCCTGAGCTAACACTGAGATCCCCAGGATTCAGGAAGCAGCTCAGAAACACTTGCTGTTTCTGCATGTAGGAAAGAAAACATTTAAGGCGAAGGCACTTAGTTCTTCTCCCTATATGAGCTGCAGAATTGAACCATTGTATTTTCTTCAGGTATAAAATCTAAGTGATATGTGCTAAATATGTGCATGACACGTGTGTATAGACGCCCCATAATTTATGCACCATAATTCATTTAACCAATTCTCTATTTTCATGTGAATACCAACTCCCCCAGGTTGCTGGTGGACCTCTCCAGACAGGGGTTGTTATCTGCCACAGTAAATTATCTCCCACAAACACACGAGCCTCTTTGGTAATGCAGCCCAGATGTGAGCATGTGAAAAGCTTGATAGTGAGTGAACAAGCATTTAAATTGAGGTCACTTGGCGTGACATCATTGGAAAAGTTCCCATTCCCTCAGGGGAGGGCAGTCGGAGGTGGCTCGGGCTGGTACCACCCAGCTCCATGCGAAGCCAAGTTGTTGAGTCTTTACTCCACTTACTCTTCTGAACACCTCTTGCTTTTTTCTTTCTTTCTTTCTTTCTTCCTTTCTTTCTTTCTTCCTTTCTTTCTTTCTT
>NW_017731684.1:1574429-1584239 GCF_001890085.2 Hipposideros armiger | reverse complement strand
TCTTCCCTCTCCTCCTCCCCTCTTTACCTTCTCTTTCCAAGTCACCTTTGCTATGCCCTAGTCCCCTAAGCATTGTCTGTGACACTTGGGGCTGAGAACTCACCACATTAAGTGGAGAGTTCTAGTAGGAAATGTGGGGGGAAACTGCTACTTTTCTGTCAAAGTTGCTGCTGTTGACGGAAAACATCCAGCCTAAGAGAAAACTTGTAAGAGTTTATTTGAGCCAAACTGTCGACAATTGCCGGGAAGCAAAATCTCAACGGATTGAGAAAATGCTCCGAAGAATGGCAGTTTTACAGTTTATTTTATACATAAAATCAAAGGAGGAGGGTTACATGAAACCCATTGGTGATAGATGAAGGGGGAGGGGGAAAGCAAAGCGGGGAAACCTCTGGGATTGGATAGAAGTAAATTGGACAGACAGGTACTTCTTCTACATAGGTGGGTGCAGGATAGCTAACAGTTAGCTTTTTACAGCACAAAGGGATGGTAATCAGGAGATAAGCATGGTAATGAGGAATTTTGTGAGGGGGAGGGGGGTTAGCTCTGGTCCAGGAAAAGGATTAAAGATGTTGTTTTAGGTACAGAAAGACAACAGGCCCACTGAAAAGGCACAGATTAACTTGATGAGGAAGCTGAAGATGTGGCTTCCCACCATGACCCACTTAGTTAAAAATGTGTGTGTGTGTGTGTGTGTGTGTGTGTGTGTGTGTGTGTTCACGCCATCTTAGTTTTAGTCTCCTAAATTTGTCAGGTTTAACCTGTCACGCCTTTTCCATCCACACTGCAACCAGAGTCTGTGAAAGACCGCTGAGTGCCTTTTCAGCACCCCCTGGCATGGTTCTGGAACATTTGGCCTTTAGAAGGAGTTTAACTGACAGAAGCATCCTGACTACAACATGTGGGTCCGTGACATTTGGCCTGATTTTTTTTTTTTAAAGAGCCAAATACGTGTCATACAATACAACAGATAAGAAATATGTTAGAAAGAGATCTATCGATATGGAAAGATGCTCCCAGTATATTCTAGGGGAAAGAAGCAGACCACAAAACAATATTTGCAGCAGGATTGCACTTATGCCAAAATTTAGATGGATAGAAATCAAAGTTCAAAATGTAACAGTAGTTAATTTCTGGGTAGAGTGACTGTAGGAATGCTTTTTATTTGTTTTTGCTTGTCTATGTATTTTCACCTACAATGAACATATGAGTTGAGCAATTTTTTTACTCAAGTGTGAGGAGTGAAAAAAGGAAGAAAAGTTAAAATGTTGATGACTGAATAGCCATGAGTTATTCTAAAGCTATCACAGAGTAGGTAATTTACAATACGGAGAGGACAGGAAAATTCTTCTCTTCACGGAGGAATGTGATAAAAAACCCCAGAGAAATTACTGATTCCTCCTACTGTAAGCTCATCAGAGGCTGTTTGAGGGCATACATGAGTCAGCCAGAGCTCACTGCCCACCCACACACTCCCATTTGAATGCACAATATCTCAAACCCAGGGAATGTGACTGTCAGTTGCCTTAATATCAACTGTGACCTCCTAAGTGGCCTAACTCATTCTTGAACTTCCAGGCAATTGGTTAGTGGCCTCCATCTTTGAGGATCCAACATTCCCAATTCTTATGAGAGTTCCAGAAGGACACAGAATCCTTCAAAACTTATGCTCAATCCTGACGCCACTTTCTTACAGGATCATATTTCTCAGTGTGCTCCCTAATCCAACATCAGACATCTTTTGTGGAATCTGCTCACTCTCCTCTGTAATCTCTCCTCAGGGTGACACAGAAGGGCAAATGAAAGAATTTGTATTATGAAGGATGAAAAAATCTACAGGATGCAGAAGTTAAAAGCTTGGTCTTTGGTACAGGGTCTCTCCACAGTGGCACTATTGATGTTTGGTTCAGGAGCCATGCTGTGCTGTCTGATGTTTGCATCATCCCTGACCTCTCGTGAGATGCCAGGAACACCTTCCAAATCAGGACAACCAAAAAGCGTCTTTAACATTGCTAAATGTACCCCACCCACCCGATGAGAACCAGTGCATTAGTCATTCCTGGGTTCAAATCCCAGCATTTCCATGTGCTAGCTATATGGCTCTTGGCACCCCTCTGTGGGCTATTTTCTTCACCTATAAAATGGAGCCGGAGCTGGCTATAGGGGGCTGTTAGAGGATTATGTGTGTTATAAATGTTATAATAATAACAATAAATGTTAACTATTTTCATGATATGAAAACCAGAGACTCTTCAGTGTGTGAAACATTCCATAATGTTCACTCCATAATGAACTTGGGCAGTTTGGGATGCCTGGTTCTCATCCATTCACTTTTGTCTTGGGTGGGGAATCTTATGGTTTGGACTCCTCATTCACCAGGCCCAGCCCTCACCTCCCTATCCCGCTTACCTCGCCTGCCTAATTCTCAGAGCACCTGTCCCTACTTTCTCATGGAGTAAGGGAGCACACTGTTTTGCAGTTCTGCAGAGGAGAAGCAAGCACTTGGAATTCGTAGCATGGCCCTGACACTTCACAGTTGCCTGGGGCAGAGGACTCCCTCCCCTTTGAGACAGGTCACAGCAAAGCCCTACCCTCCTGGGCCTTCAGCCCTTCCCTGGAGATCTCGCAACGAGTGGCCTTGTGGCAGAGGAGCAACAGGGCAGGTTTCTACAGGCCTGCTTGAAGGGTACTCTCTGATTCTCTTGGCTGTGTCTGGAAATTCGGAAGACTTTTCCTGATAGGGGCGCACATTATAGAAGCAAATAGTGCTTCCCTTGGGCACCTATAGGACTCCCACAAGCACTGAATAGTAGCTTGGAGAACATGAAATACACTTAAACTCCACTGCTACCTTCAGCATACATTATAAATTCAGACCATGATGTTGCAGGGTTATTACAAGCAACAAACAGAGATCTCCCTGCTCAGAATGTGAGTTAGGGTCTTATGGAAATCTGTTCACACAGGTGTCTGCAGTGAGTGACTAAAATTACTCACAATGAATGAATGAAACCTGAAATGAGGCATTTTAATTTAGCCCTCACGGGATGCCAGTCATAAACTCAGCACTGTTCAGGATGTGAAATAATTGAGTACCTCCTGCCAATTCGCTTTCTTGGAATATATCACTCAAACATAGCAAAGGCCCTGAGAACAAAGAAAATATGTTCAAAAATTGGCAAGAAAAGTCATAACTTGTCAGAAGAGCATTCGTTTCATAGTATTTCCTATTCTGTGTCAAAATAGGCATTTTTGTGGTATTTTGCTTCCGTGAAAGAGAGAGCTTACAAAAGATACTTAGAATTTCTGTTCTTGTCTATGAAGTTCAAGTTTTAAAGAAGTTCCCATAAGTCAATGCCTTTTGTTACAGTCCCATCAGTAGAGAGATAATAATAATATAGTAGTAATCTCCACCACTCATTGACTGCTGAATTACATACCTGCCTCCCGCTATGTTGAACACATTTAAAACATCTCTCATTTCTCTGATGTGTGGAGCAAGGGAGGAGAGTAAGGCACTGAGAAGCCAAGCTGCTGACCTAAGGCCCAGGACCCATCAGTGTTGAAGCATCTCCCCAAATCCATGGTGTTGACTTTGACCATGATGAAAATATTGGCCACCTATATGTAAGAGACTGCCAATGGACAGCCCATTCCAAACAACCGGAGCACTCTGCTTTGGACATACATGTGTTGTCATCTGGCTAACAGGCCTGCCTCCCCTCCAAGCCATCGCTGTCATGTCATTGAGACTGTTATCACTGATAAGTGGTTAGAGGAACACCTGTCTCATCAAAAAAAGAAAAAAATGCTAATGGGAGAAGCATGAAAAGTAGAGACAAAACCTCTCCAAGCAAATTCTCTTCTCAAGAAATTATACTTGTTATGCTGTATGAGATTTGTCTTTAAAACATATGTGTAGTCAAAAGGGCTGTGTTCCAAAAGGGCTGGGTTCATTCTGAGGCTGAAAATTTAGCCATGGCTTCATCTTCACAAAATCTTAGGGAAATCGCTCACAGTAAGCATGCAGAAAGGAAACAGTATCTTTTTGCTAAAAAGGGGCTGAAACAAAAGGTCTTTATTTTATGAGTTTGGGATAGTCCATTTCATTTTATAAAGAAGCCCTAGGTTTTGTTTTCAGTTAGTGGTACATGTTGATAGGTGTACCTGGGGAGCCATTCTCCCGGAGGACCCTCTGTACTTTTCATACACTCCATAAATATGAAGTCATTACAATGGTCCCCTTGAGGGAGAGATGGGATCGTGGATTCAGAGGGCAGGTAATTGGATGCCTAGGCAGAAAGGTAGAAGGCAACAGGGCAAGTTGCCAGAAAATAATGGGAAACAAGATAGGGACTTGTTTACTGGAACTGGGGTATAATCAGGGGCCTGGGCTTCAGAAACAAGGTGAACCCAGTTTCTAGTACAAAGGTATCTGTTCAGAATTGGACAGGCCACAAGCTGATTTGGTGCTGAGCCACCCAGCTCCCTGCAGATGGTTTCTTAACTTCTCGAAGACTAGCAAGATGACTGGCCTGGCTGATATGTCCTTTCCCTGGAATGCCCTTCCTACCTTTGTTACCTGGTGAACTCATGCATTCTTTAAGACTCAGCTCAATTGTCCGAGGGGACATAGTGTCCTGTGACAGACACTTAGTCCTATGGGTTTCAATTTGGCAGCCTTCTCCCTCTCGATTCATAAGCTGAGTTCACTGCATCCTTCCCTTGGGCTCAATGCATTGTGCACATGGTGTATTTCATTGTCATTGTAAGAAAGCACGATAGCATATTATTTTGGAATATGAACTTTGAATCCTGACAGGCGCTAGTTTAAGTCATGGCTCCACCACCTCCCACCTGCATGTCTTGGGAAAGATGCTCTATGTCTCATCTGTAAAATGGGTTTATAATCTGCTACCTACAGTATCTGGTTGTACTGAAGATTAAAGGAAATGATGCGTGTAGTCCTTTGTCTTGTTGAGCACGTAGAAGCCCTCTATTGATTTGGATTCTTTGGTTGCCAGCAATAGGAAGCAATGGTGGCCGACTAATAGAATTGAAGGAAAACTGAGCCAACAAGGCCTCAGAAAAGATAGGAACCCAGGCTTCTGCAGGGATGTAGAGAGCAGAAACCAATGGACAGTTTCATCAGGGTATTGCTTGCAGAATACTGGGCTCCAGCCATCTTTGATATTTAGGTCATTCTAATTATATTTATGTTCCAGGATTAAGGAATCTGACTGGCTGTGCGCACACCTTGGGGAGGGGGCTCTAGCTGAGTAGAAGGACGGTGCTCAGCAATTTTACACCCGGCCAGGAGCCCCTAAGGCTTTGGGCATATGTGACTCCTACTGTAGACTACTGCAGCTTTATTTGTTTACACACAAACCAAATAAAAGAAGTTTTGGAGACAAAGGGAAAATTTGAATGAGGGCTGGATTTTAAATATTAAGGAGTTAGTATGAACTTTGTAGTGTGAAAATTCACTGAGGTTATGCTTTTAATACAGTCCTGTGCTAGAGATGGATATTGAAGTAATTAAAAATGAAAGGGAAAAAGAATCACCAAATCTTCGTGGAGGAAACAGACCCTGAGATCCACTAGTCTGGCCTGGGACTTTTATAGGGCAGGGAAATTACTTCCTCGGGGAAAACCTTCCCATTCTGAGGCTACTCCTTCAACTTTTAAAAAGGTATTTCACAGGTACATTCCAAATCTTATCACCTTATTCTATATTTTTTTTGTCCACTGTTTCTGGTTCTCTTATTTGAAGCGATGGAGAATAAAGGTGCTTGTGTATATATATGTTCACATAGGGAATATTACACGCGTCTTATTTCTCTGCCTATTTTTAACGTGGTTGAGCTGCTTAGTTTCCCCACAAACGCTGGCTCAGTGAACGAGCACAGGCAGCCAGGCGGAGTTCTGCTTAAGAGCATTGTCTGTAGAGTCAAACAGACCTAAATCAAGACCTAGCTCCACCATGTAGGTGAATCTCTGGAACTCAATTTCTGCATCTGTGAAATGGGGTAATGATAGGTATCCCACCCTGGGTTGTTGCGAGAATTAAATGAAACAGCACATGGAAAGCACTTAGCACATGGCCCTGCACAGAGGTAAGATCACAGGAAACATTAGCTGAGATACTGCAGCTGCTGCCCTTTCAGACTGCCCACTGGAAACCTCTTGTGTTTTCTTAGTTGAAAGGGATAAAAGTACATGCAAAAGCAAAGAAAGCAGGAAACCACCACCACCTAGCTGAACTGTGAAGTCCCTCAGGATGCAAGGAACTTAGTAACACAGGTCATCCCAAACCTACAGCAGCAGCCGCTTGCAGATCTCCTGTGCGTGTCCACCATTGCAGCGACGCATTCCTCTCTGCTTCTGCCCCATCAGCTCCTGCTGTTGACTCTTGTCTTTCTTTCCCTGATTCATGGCTTCTGCTTAGTGCCTCTCTTTGCCTCCACTGTTTCCCTCTTGACCTGTCTTTCTCAGACATCATACATGATTGGTCTGTCCATTCCTTATCCCACATAAGGAGCCTCTGTCTGGCTGAACTCTCTTCTTTCCAGCCTACCTCATAGGCTGCTCAACAGACAGCTTACCTGGATGCCTTTGAGTCAGGTGACTATCCTTGGTCTGTCCAGCAGTGGCCAGAGTAGGAGAAGCTAAACTGACGGGAGAATACCCAGATTAGAACAAATTCTATCTTGGCGAAAGCCACACTACAAATGCTTACCACATTACCCAAAAGAGATGCTCTTTACCTGTAGGATTTCCCCCACCTGAATTTCTTTTTATCCTTCAGAGTCCTGTTTTTTCCTAGCCTTCAGATACAGTTCAAATCTCATCATGTCTTTTAAGCCTTTTTAACGTAATGCAAGTTTTGCTGAGCCATAGTAGTTAGAATTTTCTGACTTCCTGTCACGTGACAGGCACTGTACTGAGTGTTCCCTCTATATCTCATTTAAATTACCCTACTAGGTAAGCATCATTATCCCCCCTAAGGATCTGAGACTCAAAGCTGATGTCATTCTGCCAAACCACATTGGATTAAATTCCAGAAAATGATTTTTATCAATAATTGTTAAAATTTATTGTTTCACATATATTAATTAAATCCTTCCCCAAACCCTGTGAAGTTAAGTGCAATCATGATACCCATTTTAGAAAAGACACAAAGAAGCTAACTAACTTGCCCAAGGCCACACATGGAGGTGGTACTCTGTTTTAGGTCTTTCTGATTCCAAAGCCTATTCATCCCCCCAGCCCCTCCTTTCCCTCCCTGCTTTAATCCTTAACTTTCTCTTCTCACAATCCTAACACTCATCAATCTTCGCTAATCTCATAAATGAGATAAACCCTTATAATTGAAAATATAAAGGATTTATTCTCTTTCTGGAACTTCCCTTGATGATTCAACATTGGAGGTGGAATTTTTCAAATGATTTTACCATCTCAGTGATAAAATCTTTCATGGCCTTTTTCAGTTTTAGTTATTAATTAAATGTTTTGTCGTTGTTGAAGAGTGGTGCGGGGAGAGCAGATGCCAAGGCCTATCATATTTCTGCGGAGCTAAGGACAAGCTCACTGTGCCACTTCAGCTGCGGTTTGTCTTCACTCTCACCAGCATGAGAGTCAGTCTTTTCCAGGACCCAAGCTGTGAGCTGTCTTGGGGCATTACGTGTCTTCATGCATTATTTGTTAAGCAGGGCTCCAACACTTCAGAAAAACTCTGGGCGTTATCTGGCCCTTTTCCCCACTACAGAGCACCGGTCAGCTTCATCGTTTAGGATTACGACACAGAATCTGTAATGGACTCCCCTCCCCTCCTCACATGGAGCTATCAGAGCTCTCCTTAAGAGAGGGACCTGCAACCTGTGGCCTCACTAGCTGAAGGAGCAAAGTCCAGGAAACGGGTTGGGGAGAGTGGGGCCCAGAACGCTCTGATTTGCATGAGAAAAGACCAAGATTATGTACTACTTGGAGTTTGGCTTCCAGCCAACGGAAAGCCCAGAGCCTTGGAAGGATAAGAGGGAAGGAGGAGGGTGTTATTGAAATTCTCCTGGTGAATGGGGGCCCACCGGGGCCCACCCCTTGTCTGAAAAACACTGGGCCGCCAGCAGGCCTCAAGGTTCAGTTGTAGAGTGCTTACTCAGCCAGCTCCAGCTTCCAGCCCTCAGCGCTCACCTGGGCTTTGTTTGGAAGCTGTCTGAGGTATTGTGGGCTCCCAGACCCAGACATGTCAAAAAATGGGCAACACAGCTGAAGCTGGGTTTGCAGTTGGATGCTATTTTGGGTTTCACTTTAATTCACCTTCCAACACACAAAATAACCTAAGAGGTTTTATCTACATATATGCGAACATTCACTTACATACATACATGTTGCAGATTTCTTTGAAAGGGGTGGGTGAGAAGCACAGCCATCTCCTAGTTTCTCAAAATTCTTTCTCTGCTTTTGGGGAAACTAAGTCATGCTGAGGGAGGGAAAGAGATCTAAAGAAACAAATTTCTGTTAACTGTTTTTCAGGTTTTACATTGAGAGCATATCATTTTTAAAAGATAAAACCACCGTGGAGCTGTTTTTCCTGAATGCAAAGTCGTGTGTGCAAAAGGTAAGGAGCCCCGTCAGTTACGTTCAGGGAATGACTCCAGTGGACTGGAGATACAGGGAGAAACAGTGCTGCCTGTGTTTCCATGTTCAAATGAAAAAAGAAAAAAAAGCCATAATTTTTTCCACTGATATTTCCTACCCCCCTACCCCCCCCCCCAAAATGGCAGCTCATCTCAGATTCTGAGTGGGAAGACAGCCATGTGCAAAGGAATCACACACACAGTCATCACCGCCTTAAAGGCAGCTAAGTACTCCACCCAGAACTGCGTAAAGAGGGATCAGCCAGATTGCTGTTGCAGCCTCCAAAGGTCAGACCAGAAACCTTGTTTAACAGAGCACGCCCCACATTTACCACACTTCAGAAGCAGGATTATTGAGGAGCCTCTGCTCACAGCTGTGCTTTAGAGCAGGCTTTCAGTTACCTGCAGTGAAGGATCTTTTTTCTGTAATTTTTTTATATGTGTCCAATCCATCGAGGACAGGTTGCTTTTGTAAAATTCAGTAAACGCAAATTGCTAGAAAACTGGTCCCGTGCTTGGCTGTTGCAGTCATGTCTAATTGCTATAAACATTTTAAACACTCCCAGTTCTTGTCTTATCTCCTTGCAGACCAGCATTGCTTCAAAGGCCTCCACTCTGCCCTCCTCAAACCACACCCTCCGCTGGGGTGGGAGTCCCTGGGGCAAGATACCCCACCTGGAGCGGAGCTCTCCCTTCTAAGTTACGACCTCAGCTCTCAGGATCTCGGCCCCTGGCCTGTTTTCAGCCCCTCCTGCCTACACATAGCACCCTAAACCTGAGGTAACCAGGGACAGCTGGATGGTGCCTGGCCTGGAGAGACAAGTGGGGCAGGCTGAGGGTTAAGGCACCTACCTACATTTGTACTCTTCCCCTAGGCTCCCAAAATGTTAAAAGGGGGGAGGGGGGCTGTGCACACACACAGCTTTAATTTGTGTAAGACTCAGCAAAAGCAGAGTTTTGTTTGTTTTTTAAATAACTTTATTGAGATACAATTGACTACATATTAAGATATAGAATCTTTAAAGTTTTGACATATGTAATACCCATGAAACAATTACCACAATGAAGAGAGTAAATATACCCAGCCACTACAGATCTGTTTTTTCTTTCTTTTTCTTTTATATATATGTGTGTGTGTGTGTGTGTGTGTGTGTGTGTGTGTGTGTGTGTGTGT
>NW_017731684.1:1554336-1574396 GCF_001890085.2 Hipposideros armiger | reverse complement strand
TATATATATATATATATATATATATATATATATACATATATTTGGGTTTTATTTTATTTTTTATTTTTTTAAGATTTTATTTGGGAACTGGAGGAGGGGAACATCGTTTGGGAATCGGGGAAGGGGAACAAACAAGTTGCTGTCCTTTTGTTCTTCAGTCTAGTTGTGGAGGACGTCGCTTCACTGGCCCATATTGGTATTATGATCATTGCTCTCTTCCCGGCTGGGGCAGTCGGTCGCCAGTCATTGGACGGCTGCTCATGATGGCTCACGGCCACTCTCGCCGGCAGCCCAGCTCCAGGTCGAGCTGTTGTTCACCATCTTATCTGTAGAGAGCGCAGCGTCACTGGCCCTCATGTGGGATCCGAACCAAGGACCCGCTGCTCAGAGCTTGCGCTCCCAAGCCAACCCTTAACAACTGAGCCACTCAGCCGGCTGGTGTTTATTTTTATTTTACAAGAATATAACATGCTGAAACAGAAAAATGGGGGTTGAGTACATCATTCACATCTCGGAAACCAGCTCCAGTTGTCAACAATAGATTACATATTCTAGACTTTTATACAAATGCAGTCATACGGTAGATAATCTTTGTGTCTCTTTCAGTGAGCATAATTATTGTGAGATTCATCCATGTTGTTGTTTGCATCACTAGTCCATCCCTTTTAATTGCTGAGTAGTATTCCATTGTGCAGTCATTCCTTCATTTGTTTATCCATTCAACTTAATTTTTTTCCCATTTTTCCCAGCCTTGCTGATATATAATTAACATATAACATTGTGTAAGTTTAAGGTGGATAATGTGATGATTTGATATATGTATATATTATGGTGAAATGATCCATTCACCTATTGATGGACATTTTGATTGTACTAGCTTGGGGACTATTACAAATAAAACTACTATGAACATTCATGTAAAAATCTTTGTAAAAATATATTATATTTATATTGTTTTTATATATAATATATATTTATATATAATATATATATATATTTACAAAGATTTTTACATGAATGTTCATAGTAGTTTTATTATATATATGTATATATATATATTTTTTTTATATACATGCTTATATATTTATTATATATATGCTTTCTTTTCTCTTGGGTAAATACTGAGCAGTGGAATGGCTAGATTATATGGTAGATATATGTTTAACTTTTTAAGGTGCTGCCAAACTGTTTTCCAAAGTGCCTGTGCCACTTTAAATTTCCACCAGCAGTGTATGAAAGTCCTAGATCCTTCACATCTTTTTCCACACTTGGCATGGTTAGTCTTTTTCATTTTAGCCATTCTAATAGTTGTGTAGTAGTATTTCATTGTGGTTTTAATTTGCATTTCCCTGATGACATATGATGTTGAGCATCCCTTATGTGTTTATTTACCATCAATATATCTTCTTTATGTTTGAGTCTTGTGCTCAGTTTCTTTGGGTTGTTTGTTTTCTTGTATTGAATTTTCAGAGTGTATATATTCTAGATACAAGTACTTTATTGGTTATATGGATTGCAAATATTTTCTCCCATTCTTTAGCTTGCTTTTCATTCTCTCAATGTCTTTAAAAGACTAGAAGGCTTTTATTTTGATTAAGTCCATTTTATCAATGTGTTCTTTTATGGATTGTGTTTTTGATAGCGTATCTCAGTAAACCTTGCCCAACCCAAGGTCACAAAGATTTTCTCCTGTGTTTTCTTCTAGAAGTTTTTAGAGTTTTAGGTTTTACATTTAGATCTATGATCCATTTTGAGTTATTTTATTTTTTTTTTTAAAGATTTTATTGGGGAATCAGGAAAGGGAACAGTTGTTGGAGAATTGGGGAAGGGAACATTGTGTTTTTCCAGGACCCATCAGCTCCAAGTCAAGCTGTTGTCCTTCAATCTTAGTTGTGGATGGCGCAAGCTCAGCTTTCAATTTAGTTGTGGGCGGTTGTGGGGGAGGGCGCAGCCCACCATTCCATACGGGGTTGAACCAGCAACCTTATTGTTAAGAGCACACACTCTCACCAGCCTGAGCCTTCGAACCACCCATTGGCAGCTTAGCTTAGATGCCACTCACTGGCCCATGTTGGAATCAAACCGGCGACCCTGTTGCTCAGAGCTCGCGCTGTAACCAACTGAGCCACCCAGCTGGCCCCCTTGAGTTAACTTTTATATATGGCACAAAATATGGCTTGAAGTTAATTTGTGTGTGCGTGTGTGTCTAATTATTCCAGCACCATTTGTTGAAAAGACTATCATTTCTCCATTGCACTGCCTTTGCACCTTTTCAAAAATCAGTTGTTGTTATACATATGGGTTTATTTCTGGACTCTATTCTGTTCCACTGATCTATTAGTCAACCTTTATGCTGATAACATACTGTTTTGATTACTGCAGCTTTATAATGCGCCTTGAAATCAGAACTAACTCCAACTTTGCTGTTTTTCAAAGTTGTTTTACTTATTCTGTTTCTTGCATTTTCATATGAATTTTAGAATCAGCTTGTTAATTTGTACCCAAAAATAAATCTACTGAGATTTTTACTAGGATTGCGCTGAATCTGTAGACCAATGTGGGAAGAATTAACAGCTTAGAATTGACGGTAGTAAGTCATCAGACCTATGCACAGGTATATACATCTTTATCTATTTAGATCATCTTTAATTTCTCTCAGCAGTGTTTTATAGTTTTCAGTGTCTAGGTCTTTTGTGAGATTTGTCCCTAAGTCTTTCATATTATTTGATATGATTGTAGATTACATCTTTTTATTTCAATTTCTGAATGTTCATTACTACTATGTAGAAACACACTTGATTTTTGTATATTAATCTTGAATCCTGCAACCTTGCTAAACTCATTTATTACTTCTGGTAGTTTTTTGTAGATGCCATCAGATTGTCTTTATAGATGATTATATCACCCACTAATAAAAATAGCTTTATTTCTTTTTAATTTCAATGCCTTTTTATTAGTTATCAAATTTATAGGCATAGTTGTTCATAATATTTCCTATTTTCCTTCTAACATGTATAGTCTGTAGTGATGTTATCTCTTTCCATCCTGATAGTAAAAATTGGCCTCTTCACTCTTTTTTTCAAATCAGTCTGTCTTGAAGTTCATCATTGTTGAGCTTCTCAAGAACTAGATTTGGTTTCAATGATTTTCGCTGTTGTTTTTCTGTTTTCAATTGTATTTCATTGATTTCTGCTATGATCTTTAGTATCTTTATCTTTTATCTTTATGATTTCCTTTCTTCTCCTTCCTTTGGGTTTAATTTACTCTTCTTATTTAGTTTCTTAAGATAGAAGCTGAGATTACTGATTAAAGATGTTTCTATTCTAATATAGGCATTTACTACTATAACACTTCCCCCTGAATATTGATTTTATGGTATCTCACATATTCTATGTTGTGTTTTCATTTTGATGTGCTTCAAAATATTTTCAAATTCTTTTTGATATATCTTCATTGGCCCATTGTTATTTAAAAGACTGAAGTTTGGTTTTCAAATATTTGGGGATTTCTAGAGGTATTTCTGTTATTTATTTCTAATTTAATCCTGTTGTGGTTAGACAATATGCTTTATATGAATTAAATCCTTTTAAACTTATTGAGACTTGTTTTATGGCCCAGAATACTCTCCATCTTGGCCCAATTGCACTTGGGAAGAATGTGTACAAGTTTTCTGTTGTCATTGGGTGGAATGTTCTCTAATGTTAACTAGGTCAACTTGTTTGATAATGGTGTTCAAGTCTACTATGTCTTTCTAATTGTCTGTCCACTGGTATCAACTGAGGTTATTCAAATCTCTAGCTATTATTGTGGATTTTTCTATTTCTTTTTGCAGTTCTATCCATTGTTGGTTCATATATTTTGAAGCTGTTATTAGAACATGAACATTTAGGATTGCTGTGTCCTTTTGATTATCATTGTAAAATAATCCTCTTTATCCTGGTAATATTCTTTATTCTGCAATTGGCTTTGTTTGACATTAATATCACCACTCCAAGTTTCTCTTGATAAGTGTTAGCATGTTATATCTCTCTTTATCCTTTTAAACTATTTGTGTGTATATATTTAAAGTGCATTTCTTGCAGACAACATGTAGTTTTTTTTAAAATCCATTTTAGCAGTCTCTGTCTTTTAATTGGTTATTTACATTATTGACGTTTAATGTGATTATTGACGTGGTTATGTTTAAGTCTGTCATCTTGCTGTTTGTTTTCTATTCATTCCATCTGTTTTTTGTTCCTTTTTTCTGCCTTCTTTGGATTCATTGAGTATTTTATGATTCCATTTTACATTCTTTGTTGTATTATTAGCTGTAACTCTGTTTTGTTACTTCCATGGTTGCTGTAGGGTTTATAGTAGACATCTTTAACTTCTCAAGTTTACTTTCAAGTGATATTATACCATTTCACATGTAGTACAAGAAACTTACAGTAGTATATTTCTATTTCTCCCCTCTCAGAATTTATGCTATTGGTGTCACACATTTTACTTTTAGAAATGTTGAACATGCACATGTTATTATTGTTTTTGGGCAAACATTCAATTATCTCTGGCAGCTTTTAAGATTTTCTCTTTATCACTACTTTTAGCAATTTGATTATGAGGTGCCTTGATATAGCTTTCTTCGTGTTCTTGTGATTGGTATTTATTGACTTGTGGTTTAATAATCTTCATCAAATTTGGAAATATCTCAGCTATTTTCTCTTTCAAATATTTTTTTGTGGGCCCCACCAATACCTTCTTTGCAAATTCCAATTACACATTTACTAGGCCATCCGAAGTTCTACAGTTCAGTGATGCTCTTTTCTTTTTATTTAGTTATTTTTTCTGAGTTTTATTTTGGATAGTTCCTGCTCCTGTGTCTTCAGTTTCATTCATCTTTGCAGTCTAATCTGCCATTTATCCCATCCTGTATGTTGGTGTTTTTATCTTTAGAAGTTTGATTCGGATCTTTTTTACATCTTGCATGTGACTCCTTAATTTTTGAACATATAGGATACAGTTACAATAATTGTTTTAATGTTCTTGTCTGCTTTTTTTTTCTGCTAAAAAGAGGGTTTATTTGGGAAAAAGAAAAAGCAAAACCACTGCAGCAGTGTGAGAATGTATACCTCCAGCTAGCCACCCATGTGCAGCATTCTGCTTTGGGCTTTTATTCTAATATCTGTGTCAATTCTGGGTAACATTGACTGATCGATTTTTCTCTTCATCCTGGGTCATATTTTCCTGACTGTTTACATGCCTGGGAATATTTGATTGGATGCTGGACATTGTTTAATTTTATATTTTTCAGTGCTGAATATTTTTATGTTCTTATAAATATTCTTGACATTTGTTTTAGGGTATTGTTTAGTTACTTGGATGCAGTTTGATTTTTTTCAGGTCTTACTTTTATGATTTGGTAGGCTGGCCTAGAGCTAACTATTCCCCATTACTGAGGCAAGACATTCCTAAGTACACTACTCAATGAATCATGAGTTTTTTCGGTCTGGATGGTAGAACAGGCACCATTGCCAGCCCTGTGTGAGGACCAGGCACTCTTCCCTTTCATCCTTTCAGATAGTTCTTTCTCTAACCTTTCTATGCATGCTATGATTAGTATTCTGCTGAATACTCAAAGGAAACCCTCTGCAGATCTTCATGATTCTCTCTCCATGTAGCTCTCTTTTCTCTGGCAGTCTGTTCTGAAAATTCTATCCATTTTGGTCTCTCAGTTCTGTTTTATCAACTCAGATAGCCCACCTTGCTCCATCTGTGTTTCCTCTTCATGGCCTGGAAATCTCATGCAATAAGTGGGGACTATCATGGGATTCACCTCATTCAAGTTTCACTGTCCCTTGTTGCCTGGTGGTCATTGTTTTAAAAACTCTTGTTTCATCTTTATTGTCTGTTTTTTTAGTTTGTTTTTTTTTTCAGGTGAGAGGGTAAATCCGGTTTCTGTTACCTCATCTTGGCCAGAAGAAGGAATATTCAAAGCAGAGTTTTTGGCTAATTCTATGGAGGAATTAAAATGTCCTCAGTACCAAATACTTATTATAGCCTCTCTTTTCTGAGACTTGGGCTTCCTTCAGTCTCCAATGGTTAACTGATAAGCAAACACTTATATAACAAATGCAGCATTTACTGAGTCAGGAAAACATTTTGTAAACCATAGTTGATCATCATATTCTATGTGGAGAAATACAATTACCACTTGTGATCTTTTTCACACCCTACCTGGTCATGGTCCAGTGAAATAGTCTTTTTGATTGATTGTTGGCTCTGTTAGTGATGGAAAGAAAGGATGTAAATTTTAACTTGTGATATTTATCTTGTAGCTCTGCTAAATTCTGTTGGTCTTGAGGAAGTAATGAAAAAGTAATTTAAATGTTCTTTTAAATTCTACTACATCTTATGAATGTCAGTTCTTGGGAGCTCCTTTCTAAGTGGGACTCACCAAAGAATTTAAAACTTTTACAAAACATAATATTGTAAGGCACTGTGACCTATGACTCTTATTGGGATTTTTTTTTAATTCAGTTGTAGGAATTTAGAGTTGAATATTTTCTATCTAAGTAACATGCAGATGGCTAGTAACAAACAATCCCAAGAAAAATCACAGGATGTGGTAGATGGTGAGGTAACAGAATTGGGCAGCTATTTGTCAAAGCACCTTTCAAATAGTTTCTTGGCCACAGGAGCAAATAAGCTTTCTGAGAGCACAGCCTCTGCTGTAAGACACGTAGGTGGATTGTTTAATGGTGAAAGTCAGTCACTAGTAGTGGTAGCTGCTGTTAATTCACTGCCCACTGCTATACCTGAGAATGAATGGGGCTCCCTGCCACACTGTGAAGAGGACATTCTTCCCAACAGTGACATGTTTAGCACCTCTAATCACCCTGTACACACACTTCTTCCTCCCTGCCAGGCAGCTTTCCCCTACTGCCAGTCCCTTCCTTCCACGGAGGATAGAAACATACACGCAGGAAGAGAGAGCTCTTATTTGCAAATACTGACAAAGCCACAATATCTTTTTATGTGTTTGACTAGTAGGAAGTATGATTTGTGATGAAGCTTAATACAGTTGCTGAATCTCTGCATAGCTATGTAAATATGGATTTATATTCACAGAATTCAGCCCTATGAATATGTTATTTGAAACACTGGGTGGTTCCCTGTGGTTTTGTAATTATCATTGCCCACACTGCATAGTGAATAAACCATTGGTAACACTTAAAGTTGTTGAAAGAAATATTGTGCCTCATTTCTGAGTTTCAGTATCCTAGGTATATCTGAAAAAGAAATAACATTTTTTCACTTTTGTTTACTCTAAAACAAACTCTCACATAAGCAGTCTGGTACAAATTGGGCATTCAATGAATTTTTGTTGATTAACTCAGTAAATGAGTGGATGCTGTTGATGACCAACCCTTGTTTCCCAAGAAGTCAGGAGATAATCAAAAATAGGAGTGATCCAAGGTGGTGGGGTAGATGAACACTGTGCGTGCTTCCTTCCGTGAACAGATTGAAATTACAACTAAATTATAGAACAATGAACCTGGAGAACCATCTGAAGTCTAGCTGAACAGAAGTTTTATAACTAAAAATATAAAGAAGAAGCCAAAGAGAGACTGGTAGGAGAGGCAGAAACACGAAATGGGCTGGCCCCAAACTACCATGTGGCAGTTGAAAATCAGGAGGAATATCTTGGCTGCAGACATTCTCCCTGGAGGGACCCCAGTCCCACACCAGGCTCTCCAGCCTGCAGTACTGGTGCCTGGAGGAGGAGCCCCCACAACAATCTGGCTGTGAAAAACAGTAGGGATTCCGACCATCTTTGTGGGACAGAAGGCTATGGGAAACCCAGAAGTCCTCTTAAAGGGCCTGCGCACAGAGTCGTTTACAGACACTCACCCTGGGCTCTGGCAAAGGGACCGTGACTCAGGGGGCGTTGGAGATATATGGGCGAGGGGTTTCGGCAGACTGAGGTATGTGGCTCAGGACGAGGGCTAAAGGACAGTTGTCATTTTCCCTGTGTGGGGTTCTTCTCCCATGCAGCCAGCAAGCAGGTGCCATATTACCTGTGTTGGGCCCTATCTCCAATGCCCATGGCCAAATCTGAATCTGAATTGGGTGAGCTCTATTAGGACCCTGCCCCACCCATCTCTCCCAACGTATCAGACACTTCTCAGTGAGCAGCCAGCTCTACCCTCATTGAACTCTTTCTTGGGAAACTGTCAGAGTCCATGGGCACCAGGCAGATGGCAACTGGCCTTGGTGTGCTCTGTAACTTTTGCTGAGTGGCTCCAGGCTCAGCACTGGCACCAAACCACAATTTACATTAACTTGGTGACCACAACGCTTCCTACTCTAGTGACTCCCTGAGACCCTACCTCACCCAACTTGCTTATCACGCAAGGCTTTATCAGGGGCTGAACCTTAAGGGAGCTGGCAGGTGTCAGGAGGCTGTGGAGCTACCCCAGGCCCTGTACAAGTGACAGCTATCCTCGGTTCACAGAGTGGCCTCTCCCACATGACTCCAAGTTTAGCACAGGCAGTGTACAACTGCAGACCACTTTGTAGCTCCTACCAAATAGTCCTGGCCAGCCACTGTGGGTGACCTAGGCCTACATCAGAGCCTTTCCCAAGAGGCCCCAGAACCAACATACTTGGAGGTTGGCTTCAGACCACAGCAGAACATTGCCCATTTAGCCCACAAGCGACGCACACAGGGGGCAGTCTTAACAGGCACCAGAGCCCACTGAGGAGAACCCCACTCGGTGGGTTAAGTCCCTCCCACAGCAGCCAGTAAGCTGTGAACATGGCCAAACTCCACAGCCAGTTAACCTGAGGGTCAGTCCCACCCAGTGATGTGCCAGTAGCAGTCAAGTCTCAGTTATAACAGGAGGGCACACACAACCCACACAAGGTACGCGCCTGGAGTAACTGGAGCAGGTGGCCAGGGAGACTCTACAGCCCCACAGGGCACCTACTACATAAGGCCATCTGCCAAAACTGGGAGACATAGCAGATCTACCTAATACATAGAAACAAAGACAGATAGGCACCCAAAATGAGGAAACAAAGAAATACATCCCAATGAACGAACAGGATAAAACTACAGAAAAAAAATTAAACAAAATGGAGACAATCAACCTACCAGATACAGAGTTCAAAACGCTGGTTAAAAAGATGCTCAAGGGGGCCGGCCAGGTGGCGCATTGGTTAAGAGCTGGCTTGGGATGCCAGAGGGCCCCGGTTCGGATCCCACATATGAGGGCCAGTCACACTGCTCTCTAAAGCTAAGATGCTGAACAACAGCTCAGCTTGGAGCTGGACTGCCATGAGTTGCTGGCGACAGCGTAGGCTGCAACCCCTGCTGCAGTGGGTTGCCATGGGCTGCCGTGTGTAGCCAGCGGCCACCGTGAGCGGCCAGCAGCCGCAGTGAGTGGCCATCCAGAAGCTGGCGACTGATCTGCCTCACCCGGGAAGAGTAGAATGATGGTGCCAACTTGGGCCAGTGAAGCAACGTCCTCCAGAACTAGACTGAACAACAGAACAGCAACTTGTCTGTTCCCCTTCCCCCAATTCCCCAGCACTGTTCCCATCCCCCAATTCCCCAATAAAAACTTTAAAAAAAAAAAAAGATGCTCAAGGAACTTAGTGAGAACTTCAACAAAGAGATAGCAAGCATTAAAAAAAGACATAGAAACCATAAAAAGAAATCAGTCAGAAGTGAAGAACACAATAACTGAAATGAAAAATGCACTAGAAGGAATCACCAGCAGACCAGAGCAGACCAGATGAAGCAGAGAATGAAATCAGTGATTTGGAAGACAAGGTAGCAGAAAACACCCAATCGGAACAGCAAAAAGAAAAGAAAAAAGAATCCAAAAAACAAAAACAAAAATGAGGATAGTGCAAAAGACCTCTGGGGCAACATCAAACTTGCCAACATTTGTATCATAGGGGTATCAGAAAAAGAGAGAAAGCAAGGGATTGAAAACCTATTTGAAGAAATAATAACAGAAAACTTTCCTAACCTGGTGAAGAAAATAGACATACAAATCCAGGAAGCAATGGCAAAGGTGAAAGACAAAGAGAGAATCCTAAAAGCAGTAAGAGAAAGACAACTAGTAACTTACAAGGGAGCGCCCTTAAGACTGTCAGGTGATTTCTCAACAGAAACTTTGCAGGCCAGAAGGGAGTGGCAGGAAATATTCAAAGTGATTAAAAACAAGGACCTATAACCAAGATTTCTCTACCCAGCAAAGCTATTATTTAGAATTGAAGGACAGATGAAGAGCTCACCAGACAAGAAAAATATCACCAAACCAGTATTACAAGGAATGTTACAGGGACTTCTTTAAGATGGAAGGAAAAATATCAAACTTATGAATAATAAAATGGCAATTGCTACATATCTATCAACAATTATTTTTAATGTAAATGAATTAAAATCTTTAATGATAAGACATAGGAGGGCTGAATAGATAAGAAAATAAAACTCTTACATATGCTGCCTACAAGACACTCACTTCAGATTGAAAGACACACAGAGACTGAAAATAAAGGAATATAAGAAGATATTTTATGAAAACTGAAAAAGCTGGGATAGCAATACTAATACCAAACAAAAGAGACTTGAAATGAAGGTTTTAACAAGAGACAAAGAAGGATCTAGTAATCCCATTTCAGGGTATTGATCTGAAGAAACCTGAAACGCACATCAAGGGAAAATGTGCATCCATATGTTCATTGCAGCGTTGTTTATAATGGCCAGGATGTGGAGGCAGCCTGGGTGTCTGTCGATGGAAGAATGGATAAAGAGGAGGTGGTACATATATACAATGGTTTATTGCTTGGCCAGAGGAAGGAATGGGTTTTTGCCATCTCGGTGGCATGGATGGACCTGGAAGGTATTGCGAGGAGTGGAGTGTCAGACAGAAAGACAGATGCAATGCTTACATGTGGAATCTAAAGAACAAAATAAACAAAACAGAAACAAAACTCATAGATACAGAGAACATTGTGATGGTTGACAGATGGAAGGGACGCTTGGGGGTGTGGGAGAAAAAGGGGGAAGAGATTAAGAAGGACAAATTGATTGTTACAAAGTAGTCATGGGAATGTAGGGTATAACATAAGGAATGTAGTCAATAATATTGTAATAACTATGTATGGTGTCAGATGGTTACTACGTTTGTCGGAGTGAAGATGGGGGGGTTGGGGGCAGGGTGAAAAAGATGAAGGGATTAAGAAGTACAAGTAGATAGTTACATAATAGTAATAGGGATGTAAAGTAAAGCATAGGGAATATAGTCAATGATATGGTAATAACTATGTATAGTGCTAGGTGGGTACTAGACGAGTCAGGGGGATCACTTCTTAAACTATAAAAAAGTCTAACCACTATGCTGACACTTCAGATTAATATAAAATAATATGGAATTTCAACTGTAATTTAAAAAGGGAGAAAAAGTTGAAGGGGAATAAGAGGTTCAAATTTCCAGGTATAAAACAGTTAATATATAGTCAATATATTGTGATAGCATGGTACAGTGTCAGATGGTTGCTGGACTTATCATGGTAATCACTTCTTTGGATGTATAAATGTTGAATAACTATGGTGTATATCTGAAACTGATATAATGTTGTATGTTAGCTATATTTTAATAAAAATGTTGAAAAAATAAAACATGTTTTAATAAAAAAGAGATAAGCAAAAACAGCTTTATCTGATGCTTTTAATTTTGAGTATGAAATGCATCTCGATTTACCAAGAGATTGAACATAAAAAATGCTAAAAAATTCATTTTTTTAGATATTACTGAGTAACATTCAGTAATGCTGTAGTAACTCTAATTACCGTTTTTATCAACGAATGAGTAAGAAATATTCCATTAAAGAAGAAAATTTCACATCCAGTTTAATATTTCAAAAAATGTGAGAAGCCCATTGGACTTTTCTCTATCTTTTTATATGTCAACTAAAGGTCACCAATAATTTTAGAAAACTAGTTCTGGTTGACTTCAATTATGAAGTCTTGGTGTATAGCCCACATTCAAGCATGGCTAGAGCTAAGTACATGTAAGAATATTTATTCAACCATTATTTATTGAATGACTGCTACCTGCCAGCACTGTTGAGGCTGTTTATAACTGAAAATGCAAGTTTATTGATTTTTCTTCTGGAATTTTTTTAAAGAAATAACTGTGTTATTTACTCTATGGAATATTGTACAATTTAAAAATACACAATATGGGGCCGGCTGAGTGGCTCAGTTGGTTAAGAGCTCACTCAAGAGTTTGAGCTCTGAGTAACAGTGGTTCGAGTCCCGGCCCGAGCTGAGCAGCCGCTGAGCTGCCAACAGGTGGCAGGATGGCTCAGCTAAAAAAAAAAATACACAATATGGATCAATGTTAGAAACCACAATTTTTTATTAAAGTATAGTTGTCATATATTATATGAGTTTCAAGGGTAAAAGACAGTGAGTCAGTACATATATACCTTATGAAGTGATCACCATGAGAAGTCTAGTAACCATCTGTTTCCATACAAAGTTATTACAGCATTACTGACTGCATTGCCCATGCTGCATGTTACATCCCTGTGACTCATTTATTTTATAACAAGAAGTTTATACCTCTCAATGCCCTTCTTTTTCTCCCATTCCCCCATCAACCTTTGTTTGGCAACCATCAAAATTTGTTCTCTGTATCCATGAGTTTTGTTTTGTTTTCTAGATTCCACATATAAGTGAAATTATATGGTATCTGTCTTTGTCTGACTTATTTCACTCAGCATAATACCCTCTAGGTCTATCCATATTCTCACAAATGGCAAGATTTCATTCTTTTCTATGGCTGAGTAATATTCCCATTGTATATATGTACCACATCTTCTTTATCCAATCATCTAGTGATGGATACCTGGGTTGCTTCCATATTTTGGCTATTGTGAATAATGCTGCACTGAGCATAAGCGTACATATATCTTTTCAAATTAGTGGGGTTTTTTCTTCAGCTAAATGCCCAGAAGTGGAATTGCTGGATCGTATGGTAGTTCTATTTTTAATTCCTTGAGGAAACTCTATATTATTTTCCATAGTGACTGCACTAATTTGCAATCCCAATAACAATGCCCCAGGGTTCCCTTTTCTTCACATTCTCCCCAACATTTGGTATTGTCTTTTTTATAATAACCATCCTGACAGGTGTGAGGTGATACCACACTGTGGTTTTGATTTGCATTTCCATGATAATTAGTGACATTGAGCATCTTTTCATATGTCTGCCGGCACTCCTATGTCTTCTTTGAAGAAATCTCTATTCAGGTCCTCTTCCCATCTTTTAATTGGACTGTTTGGTTTTTTTTTACGTTGAGCTGTATGAACTCTTTGTTTTTTTTGGATACTAATCCCTTGTCAGATATATCATTTGCAAATATCTTCTCCTATTCAGTAGGTTGCCTTTTCACTTTGTTGATGTTTTCCTTCACTTTGCAAAAGCTTTTTAGTTTGATATAGTCCTATTTGTTTATTTTTGCTTTTGTTGCCCTTTTTCAAGGAGACATATCCAAAAAATATTGCTAAGACCAATGTCAAAGACTTTACTGCCTATGTTTTCTTCTAGGAGTTTTATAGTTTCAGGTCTTATCTTTAAGTCTTTAATCCATTTTTAATTTATTTTTATAAAAACATAGTCCACCTTCATTTATTTGCATGTGTCTGTCCAGTTTTTTCAACATCACTTATTGAAAAAACTGTCTTTTCCCTATTGTATATGCCTGCCTCTTTTGTCATAGATTAATTGACCATATAATCATGACTTAATTTTCTTCTGGTATTTTATATCCCAATTTAAACATGAGTGAAAATGAAATTTGTTCTCTGAAAAGAAGTCTACCTTAGCAGTAATTATAACAAAACCTGGCTTAATGTATGCTGTGGTCCTTATAAAGTAATCCAAATGATGAGGTGTTTCTGTTTTCTGTCCACCATGACCTGCTTTAATTTGCAATACAAGAAAATACATTAAAAATCATAACTGTGCTTTGATCTTGACCAGGAAATGTAACTCTAAGGACAGGTCACAGGGCGAGGGCTGCCTCTGAGTCATACTGGCTGTGTGATCTCAGGAAAGGCTCTTTTCCTTACTGAGCCATTTTCCCATTTCAAAGTGATTCTGTGAGATTAGGCCAGAATTTCTCACTGTGTCACCTTTAACTGCTTTGATCAGATTTACAACAAATGCCCATTTTTAATGAGCAAGCTCTTGCCTCTTTGTCCCTCCCCAAACCACAGAAGTGGAATTGAGGAAGGAACTGGAAATCAGCCTTTCCAACAAGGCTCTGAGTTGGTTCTCCTGAACACTTTTGTTGAGAAATCATCGGGTTTTCTGTGTGTTAAAAATGCAGAATGTTTCAATACATGTTAAACCCCACTTTGAGAAATATGAATCAAGGTCCACAGACAAGACACTAGAAAGATTCCTTTTCCTTTCTCCTCTTCTCTTTTCTGGCAGTTAGAAAAAAAAAAGGCATTTCACCCTGAGAACAGAGAGCAGAAGGAGGCATGAAATTAATTTCCAGCTCTGAGACTAACGGGAAGGAAAGAAATGTCTTTCTGTCCATTATTGTATGCTGGCACTGTGCTAACTGGTACACATTTAATTACATTTGATCCCCACTGTAGCCCACAAAGAAAGATGCTTATGATCTCTTTTTACAAATAAAAGAACAGGCACAGAGAGGTTAAGTAGTTTGCTTAATGTCACAGAGGAAATAGATGGGAAAAGTGTCCTTGGTAAGTTATACCAGAAAGAGACCCTGGCCCTTAAAAGCACCTCTCATTTGTCTCCGCTTCATCTCTCTGGCGAAATAAAAGTGTTTTCAATTACTTAGAACTCAGGCTGTTGTCACAGATCGGGCTGGTCATCAAAACTAACAAGTACTGAATACATATAATTTGCTAGGCACTTACCGTGTGTATTCATCCATTTAATAGTTCTCACTCCAACCCTTTTAGGTAAGTTAGATGAGTTACCTACTAGGTAAGATCTATTGGGTTGTTGGAACAGTCATGATGCATTTTTGCAATGAAAAACATAGAAAAATACATCATGACTTTTCCGACAACCCAATATTATTATCCCCCATTTTACAGATGGGAATACTAAGACACAGAGGGTAAGTAACGCACATGAGGTCACATAGCTAATAAGTGGAGGAGCCAAGCTTCATCCCGGGCAATCTGACCCAGGTCAGAGTCCATGAGGAACCACTGTAGGCTTCTCTCAATGGATGAGGGTGGTCTACCCTCTGCACAGGGAGGAGACATATCTGTGACATCCTGAGTTTAAGCTCCCTCTTTCTTTTATTCTGAACATTATTGTACAGGATGATGCTCTTAGCCCAGGGTTGTTAATAAGGTGACTCTGGACATCAGGGGCCAAGTGGCTTTCACAGGCTGGGCTGGGCAAGAAAGCAGTTCTGAAAGGATATTTCAGAAGTGCATTAGCACTCATGTTGGAACAGAACCTACCAGAAACTTAGGAACTGCCCACACGGCTCAAGCGTTCTCCAGGAGAGCACTGTTGTCTGAGTTGTCATTCAAGTGAGGGCTCTTGAACTTGTTTGGCCTCCTTGGTGAGAAAGCACACTTACCTTCACAAAACAACCATCTGTGCCAGCTGGTGATGATGTGGAAATGCCAAAACTGACTCTGGGGAATGTGGAAGAACTCAACGTGGTGGCTGTGGTCCACCTTGGACAACCCATTGCCAGCTGGGAAAAGCCTAAATGCATGATACAGGATGCAGGCTTGTCCCTAGGTATTATTTTTGGAGGCCTCCTTGACCATATATATCTGTGATCTTAGTAGTCAATCAACATTTATCATTACCTCCTGCTTTTGTTTTTGTTTTTTAAAGCAGTGATTTGAAGACATGCTTGGAAAATTAAAATAGTACTGGCTACCCTTGTCTCTTTTGGTGTGTTTAAAACTATTATAATAATGAAAAGGCAGAAAACATGGACAAGCAAGTGGGGTTCAAGAGGTGGTCTGTGGTAGGGATCACGCATTGGAGTGGGGAAGATGGGGAGGATAACAGCAGTTGAGAACTCAACAAGGAGCAGGCACTGATTTTTTTCATGTGCTAACTCATTTAACCCTCACAACAACCAATACTGTTATTTATTATTAATTCAACAAATGAGGAAAGGGAAGCATAAATAAGGGAAATAATGTTGGCCATGGTTAAACAGCTCATTAGTAGTGGAGTAATCGCTAGGCAGTCTGGCTCCAGAAATAATAGTATTTGTCTTCATTCAATCAATAAAAAATTATTGCATTCCTACTAAGAGCCAGGATTTCTGATGAGTGCTGCATTGTCAGTAGTATATTTAGCACTAGTATCTTCCTCGGGCCTATCCTAAGTCTTAAGGATTTTCCATTGGTACATTTGTATGTAGGTGTGCGTTGTGTTTACCTTAAGGGCAATATGGCTGATGATACTTTCTAAAACATAATATTCCTGAAAGATGCCTGGACTTTCAGATACTGAGCATACCCAGAATCCCTAATATTACTTGTTATTCCTTTCTACAATAATATAAAAAGCAGTTTGGGGTATTTTCCTAGTTCTGCAATATAAGAAATCTCAGACACAGAATTAGGATTTTGTAATACACACACACACACACACACACACACACACACAAATACTGTACTTTAAATCTACAGTTCAAGAATCTATCTCATGATCATAAGCTGTTCTCATACCAAAAAGCATTTAAGAAACTGAGCATTAGACCACTTTCTTGAAAATTTATCACATGTTTTAACATATTAAAGGCTTCAAGAAGTCCTTCAACATACAAATGTGTGATTTTGTTTAACTCAATATTTTCCAAACTTACTTGCATATGAAATGTTTCTTTCAAGCAATACTTATTAATGAACTGCTGACCACATTTTTAAAAATGCTGTTCTAGATATATACTATAGTATGAAATAATAAAGCATAAAAGACAACTGTAAGCCTCCTGGGTGTTCTCCTAGATCTGGCCACAGATAAAACCTGGGTCTATTCTTTTTTTTTAAAGATTTTATTGGGGAATTGGGGGAGCGGAACAGTGTTGGGGAATCGGGGAAGGGGAACAGACAAGTTGCTGTCCTTTTGTTCTTCAGTCTAGTTGTGGAGGATGGCACTTCACTGGCCCATGTTGGTATTATCATTGCGCTCTTCCCAGCTGAGGCAGTCGCTCGCCGGCCATTGGATGGCTGCTCATGGCAGCTCACAGCAGCTCATGAGAGCTCACGCCCGCTGCCAGCTGGCCCCACTGTAGCCTATGCCATCGCTGGTGACTCACGGCAGTCCAGCTCCAGGCCAAGCTGTTGTTCATCATCTTAGCTGTAGAGGGCGCAGCATCACTGGCCCTCAGGTGGGATCCGAACTGGGGCCCTGCTGCTCAGAGCTGGCATCCCAAGCCAACTCCTAACCAATGCACCACTTGGCCGGCCCTAGGTCTATTCTTTAAGTAAAACCTCTTAGGAGTCAATCAAGAGATGTTGGCCTAGGTACTAAGGCAGTTAGGACCTCCTGTGCTCCAGGCTTAGCAGGAGGAGATATCATATCAAGATGGAGGAGAAAATGGCTCCCTAATGCCTTAATAGATTTCATTATGTTCCCTTTTCTTTTCTAATAAGCACTCATGTCTTTGTAGTTTGCATAAATGTGGAAATACAAATGAGTCAAACATTAGTAATCTCATTAAAAAGCAGTTATTGAAAGGTTAACCAATCATATTTACTTTTATCCTTCCTCTTGCCCCATTTTTTGACCAAGACCTTATTAGATATGCCTTTTCATTAGCAGACTTGGTGAGATTCTCAGCCTGTCATTTCAAAATACGCTCTTACCACACTTAGAGTAATACATTGCCTAATGCTCTTAGAATCGTAATGTCATTTGCATTTAACTGTGTGAATGTGGAGGCACCAAAGCTCTCTTAAAAGCCATGTGACTGGAGGACAATTTGGTCATGTCCATAAAATTAGGAATATGTCTTTTTACCCAGCACTCTAACAACTTTAGGAATTATCCTATGGGAGATTTTACAGAAATATGAACAGATAAATATGAAAAGATCTGGGACTGGCAAAGTAACTTGGTTAAGAGCTCGCTCAAGAATGCAAGCTCTTAGCAACAGCAGTTTGATTCCCTGCCCGAGCTGAGTTGCCGCTGAGCTGCCAACGGGTGGCAGGATGACTCAGCTAAAAAAAAAAAAAAAGGAAAAGATCTAGATTGTTATTTCTGTCAGTAATAAACGGAAACCTTCTAAATACACCTCAACAGGGATTAAATAAATTACAAATTATTCATACGATAGAGTGCTGTGTATCCATTAAAAAGAGTACAGTAGACCTCCTCAACTGACATGAAAACATGTCCAAACTACATTGTTAAGTTTAAAAAGAATCAAGTTACAGAACAGTAAATATAGGGTGATTGTTTTGAACATTATCATTTACTTTTATATATATAAAATTGTACTTGTAGGAAAAATGTACAGCATAGTGTAAATTTTTATTATCTCTGGGAGTGAGATTATGGAAGAGCTTTTCCTTTCTAAGTAATGATTTGCTAATATTTTTTAACAAGAAGTTTGAATTAATTTTAAATCAGAAAAATAAAGATGAAAATAATCAGTGTATTCATTAAACTTTAGCTCTTTAAAGCTGTACGAAGAGAATAAAAACATTTTGCTGATCACTTTCCCTCCATTATAAAAACACTCAGTCATCTTTCTCACTGAACAAAGCTAAATAGAAGTTGAAAATTCCTAATTGCTTTATCTAGAAAAGCACATGGTCTAGTCTTAAAACAACGAACAGAATAGTTTTCTCTGATTGTAAAAACAAAACTTGTTGATTGTAGGAAATTCAGAGAATGCAGAAAAGTACAATCAAAAATGGAAATGACCCATAATCCCAATACTAGAGCATTAAATATATTACTTTGAACTATTGCTTTCTCTTTTGAATATTTTTTATTTTCAATTACAGTTGACATACAATATTATATTAGTTTCAGGTGTACAACACAGTAATTAGGCATTTATATAACTTTATGAAGTGATCTCCCAGATAAATCTAATACCCATCTTACACCATGTATAATTATTATATGTTGACTGTATTTCCTATGCTATACTTTACATCCCCACGACCATTTTGTAACTACCAATTTGTACTTTTTAATCTCGTCTCCTTTTTTACCCCAACCCAAAACTCCTCCCAATTTGGCAACCATCAAAATGTTCTCTGTATCTATGAGTTTGTTTATTTTGTTTGTTTATTATGTTCTTTAGATTCCACATATAAGTGAAATCATATGGCATTTGTCTTGCTCTGTCTGACTTACTCCACTCAGCATAATACCCTTCAGGTCCATCCACATTGTTGCAGATGGCAAGATTTCATTCTGTTTTATGGATAAGTAATATTCCATTGTATATATGTACCACCTTCTCTTTATCTATTCATCCATTCTGAGACACCCAAGTTGCCTCCATATCTTGGCTATTTTAAATAATGTTATTTGCCTGTCCCTTTATGGATTCACATGTCCCTTTGAAGTACTAGTTTGGGTTTCTTCAGATAAATACCCAGAAGTGGGATTACTGGTCTTTTTTTGTCTCTTGGTAAAACCTTTATCTCAAGTCTGTTTTGTCTGGTATAAGTATTGCTATCCCAGCTTTTTTTAGTTTCCATTTTCATGAAATATCTTTTTCATCCCTTTACTTTTCAGTCTGTGTGTCTTTCGATCTGACATGAGTCTCTTATAGGCAGCATTAGTAAGGGTCATGTTTTCTTATTCATTCAGCCACCCTATGTCTTTCGATTGGAACGTTTCATCCATTTACATTTAAAGTAATTGTTGATAGGTATGTAGTTATTGCCATTTTACTATTCATATTTTTAATCTTTTCTCCTTCTCCTTCTCCTTCTCCTTCTCCTTCTCCTTCTCCTTCTCCTTCTCCTTCTCCTTCTCCTTCTCCTTCTCCTTCTCCTTCTCCTT
>NW_017731684.1:1522901-1554321 GCF_001890085.2 Hipposideros armiger | reverse complement strand
CTTCTCCTTCTCCTTCTCCTTCTCCTTCTCCTTCTCCTTCTCCTTCTCCTTCTCCTTCTCCTTCTCCTTCTCCTTCTCCTTCTCCTTCTTCTTCTTCTTCTTCTTCTTCTTCTTCTTCACGAAGTCCCTCTAAGATTCCTTGTTAATACTGGTTTGGAGGTGATTAACTCCTTTAGCTTTTTCTTGTCTTGAAAGCACTTTATCTGTCCTTCGATTCTAAATGATAGCTTTGCTGAGTAGAATAACCTTGGTTGTAGGTCCTTGCTTTTCACCACTTTGAATACTTACTGCCAATCCCTCTGGCTTGCAGAGTTTCTATTGAGAAATCAGCTGACAGTCTTATGGGAGCTCCTTTATAAGTAAGTAGCTGCTTTTCTGTTGCTGCTTTGAAGATTGTCTCTTTTTTTCTTTAAACTTTGACACTTTAACTATGATGTGTCTTGGCACAGGCTTCTTTGGGTTCATCTTGTTTGGGACCCTGTGCTTCCTGGGCTTGTATGTCTATTTCCTCCATCAGCTTAGTGAAGTTTTCTATCATTATTTTTTCAAACAGGTTTTCAATTCCTTTATCCCTCTCTTCTCCTTCTGGTACCCCAGGAAACCCAGAGGCCCCTAAAACTGTCTTCTTTTTTTATTATTATTCTCTTTTCTTTTTTGTATTCTAATTTGGTGTTTTCTGCTACCTTATCTTCCAAATTGCTTATTCAGTCCTCGGCTTCATCTAATCTACTGTTAATTCCCTGTAATATATTTTTCATTTTCATTATTGTATTCTTTATTTCTGACTGGTTCAGTTTTATGTTTTCTGTCTCCATTTTTATGTTTCCTATTTCTTTGTGGAAGCTCTCACTGAGATCACTGAGCATCCTTATAACTGGTGTTTTGAACTCTGCACCTGGTAGATGGCTTATCTCCATTTTGTTTAGTTCTTTTTCTGGAGTTTTGTTCTCTTCTTTCATTAGGGACATGTTTCTTTGTCTCCCTATTTTGGTTGCCTCCCTATGTTTGTTTCTATGTGTTAGATAGGGCTGCTATGTCTCCTGGTCTTGGTAGAGTGGCCTTTTGTAGTAGGTGTTGTGTGGGGTCCAGTGTTGCCGTCTCCTGAGTCACCAAAGCTGAGTGCTCCAGGTTTTTCCCTTGTGTGAGTTGTGCATGCTCTCCTGTTGTAGTTGAACCTTGGTTGATTTTTGCATGCCAATGGTGGAGGGATTGACCCTCAGGCTGATTGGTGGTAAGGACTGACTACAGTGGAAGACCTATTGTGTAGGGGCTGACCCTACAGAGCAGGATTCACTTTAGTTGGGCTCTGGTGCCTGCCCAGTCTGCCCTTTGGGTGTGTTATTTGTGGAGGTGGTTGAGTGGTTCTCTGGTGTGATCTGAAGCAGGCCACCGGGTGAGTTGGTTCCAGGGCCAATTGGGAAGAGTTCTGTTGCAGGCCAAAGTCAGCCACTGCCTGTGCCCTGCCTGGAGCCATTTCGTATGTGCTACAAAGTGATCTTCACTTATGCGGAGCTGGGAGGTGCCTGGAAGAGTTTAAACTATGAATCAAGACCAACTACTGCTAGTGCTGGGCTTGGGACAGTTTAGAAAGAGGTATGGGGCATACTGAGGCTAGATGCTGCTTCTTTGGGGTTCATGAACCTTTGAGAGATTTTAGGAAAGTCCACAGCATGAGCCAAGATAGGCTATTTGTATGGAAAAGCCACTGGAAACAGCATGGATGGGACAGCAAGTTGGGTGGGGCTGGGTCTTAGGGAGTCACCAGGATGGGGTGACTCACGTTAGCCAGGTTGATGGAGGCTCGGATATGGCACCTGCCTGCACACGTAGGCTGGGTTGTGAGAAATTCAGCAAAGGAAAAATGGGCTCTGCCAGCACTTCTGTTTGAAAGAAAGTTAACCCTCTAGCCCTTGCCCTGTAGTTAAACAATTCAGTTTTTCCCCATATGTCCCTGTCACCTTTCGAGCTGCTGCCCCAGCACTGGAGGTCAGAATACATCCTTGCATTGAGGAATGCCAGGGAGTGCAGCCACCCTCCTTCTCACTTAGCCACAGTCTCTGCTGGTTTTCACAGCCAGAAGTTATGGCGACTTCCCTCCCCACCAGGAGAGACCTGGGCTGGGATCCTGATAAGCTGGGACCCCTCGCTCCTCAGGGGCGACCTCCACAGCCAAGATATCCCTCCTGATCACATGCCTGTGGGAGCAGCCTGTTCTGCATCTCCCCCGCTCCTACCAGTCTCGAGGTGGCTTCTTCTGTACGTCCTTAGTTATAAGACTTCTGTTCAGCTAGACTTCAAGTGATTCTCACTGGGGGTTGTTCTGTAATTTAGTTGTAATTTTGATGTGGTCATGAGAGGTGGCAAGCACAGCATTTACCTATTCCATCTTCTGAAGTCCAACCTATTGCTTTCTTTTGAGAATATATTTTTCTTGGTTGATATCATTTGCTGCCTACATTTTACATTGTATTAGGCTTTTAACTTTTTATGTATTTTGCCTGCCTTGACCTCATCTTGTACACTTTTCTTGCTTTATCTCCATGTTCTTGTGTTGTAAGATCAGTATGTAACATAGGGAAGGAGTGCAGAGATGCTTTAAAAATTCACATTTTTATTTCATTAGATATAAACTTGCAAATTGAGGGTAGAGACCAGGTTTTCTTTTTGTTGTTATCTCCAGGACCTAGATGTTAGGTAAAAGGTTGTTGAAGGGATGAATAAGCAAACAAGTGAATGATTAAAGAATGAACAAATGGATGGTAGGGCTAAGGCATTTTAGAACATAAAATCAAGAAAGCATAGTTCCTCCCACACTTAACATCTTAGCCTGCCTCTGCTACCTATAGAAGCTGTATAATGCAATGGTGGTGAGTTTAGACTGAAGCCAGGCAGCCTGAATTCAAAACCATGGCCTTGGCTCAAACCTGGGAATGTTACTTACATTTTTAAGCCTCAATTTTATCAATTGTAAGGTGGGAATAATAATAGTTGCTACCTCAGTGGATGAGTTAATATATGCAAGTATATAGAACAGTGTCTGCTACAGATACTGTTTTGCTATTAATATTTTTGCTATTATTACTATTATAATACTATTACATATCAAGCCCCTTAATGGGACACACAGACCTGGCTTATCACTCTAGCCTCTTCCCACACTCACCCTGTGGTCACACTGAAATAACTTCTCATTTCCTGATTAATACCAGTCTTTCTCAACCTTCTGTGCCTTTTTTATATACTTTCCCCTCAGCTGAATGTTTTTCTTTTTTTATGTTCTTGTTTGTCTGCTGAATACCTTTCTTTCTCCCTTCACTTCCCTCTGGTGAATTTCTACTCATCCTCCAGAACTCAGCTCCAGAGTCCCTGCCCCTTAAGCAGTTCTTTCTGTCCCTTGTGTGCGCCACCACCACCACTGCTTCCTCCAGGGAGTTAAATTCTTCCAGCCTCCAAAATATCTTTTAAATCCATCTTCCAACTCTCTTCTTACTGTGTTGAATCGTTTGTTTACGTATCTGCCACCCTACAACTGGACGGATTCCTCGGGACCGGGGTCAGCTCTTCCTCATCTGTATGTCCCAGCCACTGGCACAGAGCCTGGCATACACTAGAAGTCTTCAGTAAATATTTGTCAAATGTAAAAAAGAAATATAGTTTACACTCACAACTAAATTTATCAAATTTTGCAAAATGGGCTTGTGAAAAGATCAAGCCAAATTGAAAATCAGTTCTGAGTAACAACCATAAAATTAGACTTGTTCAGCTTTTCATCTTATTTTGTCTCCACTACCTAAGATGGAGCTACTTCTCCAAAATTCAATTTTCCAGAGTTGATATTGTGCTTGTAACCTTTAATTTTAATATACTGAACAATTTTGACATCCCATGATCAGATTGTAAAGCACAGGAGTCTCAGCATAATTTACTGTAACCTTTGCTGCTTTATTCACTACAAATACCTTTTGGAGATGTTTCAGAAAATCACTGTAAAATAAGCTACAAGGATAGGTTGACACACTTCTCTGCTCTTATATTCAAATGCCTTTTCTTGGATTTCCAAGGAAATAAGTCACCAACTTTTGATTGCCTCAAAAACAGTGCGAATATATACAGAGGAAGCCCAGGTAATCCTAAAACCTCATTTTAGCCAAGTCTTCCAATATATTCTCCCACCCCAACCATTCAGACAAACTACCCTGAATATCACTGAGTTTCCTTTTTCCTTCTTACTAGAGCCAGAATTATTATATAGGCAGCAAAAAAGCATGCATGGAAGAAAATTTGGAAAAATGAATCATGCCAAAAGTCAATAATGAACTCCTAAATAATAAAAACGTGACCTTTTTTTTGTGAGATACATTCTCCAAAAACCTAGAAAGATTTTTTTGATAATTTAGTACTGTTCCAGCTGCCTCTTCTTGGCAAAGAGAGTTTTTAAAAGTATACATTCATGGAAAGACCTGTTACTATCCCTGTTTATAATGCTTTAAGCAAGAGAAGTTAGCCTCAGCTCGGTTTAATATCTTCTGTAGCCAGTCCATTACTGTCAGCATCACATTCATGGTTCTTGTCCTGGAATTATTCCATGTAGTTCAACAACCAGCAACTTGAGTAGTTATCAAGAACTGAAATATATTTGGGAGATCTGCTAACCTGTAGAGTTTTGGCATATGAGATTTAAAAGTATTTGCATATGGGAGTGTGTGTGTGTGTGTGTGTGTGTGTGTGTGTGTGTGTGTTTTAATCCTCAAGCTCATTTCAAGATACTGAAGTAATTCAAAGGACCAGTAACAGAAAGTGAATTTTGCAGGCTATGAATTCTGTCTGTGGAGAAGTGAGCGTGCCTTTTCATAATAACCAACCATTGATATTTACCTAGTGAAGTCACTAAACTAAACATCAGAGTTGGTTTGAAGAAGAGCCAGTCCATGAGGAACAAAGAAATCTAATACCATGTTTTAAAGGGCTATTGAAAGTTTTACAATACATATTTCACCTTTCCTTGTTTCATGTGGTTTTCTCTCTGTTTTCCTAACATTGAAATTATGTGTGTCTTAAGCCATGGGCTTTCAGATATATGCTGCCTTGTGCATTTGTGAGAATCAAAGTTTTCATAATAACAGCTTATAACACATACTGATTTTAATTTTTAGGGACTTCCCATATGCACTGTCATATGCCTTTACCAGCTCCCTGAGGTGGTGAAAGGGAAGATGTTTGGTCCTCAGATGAAAAACTGAGGCCCACGGAGGTAAAAAGACATGGTCATAGAGTGGAGAACAAGGAAAATGCCCTGTAGTTGGCACCAGCAAGGGTAAATTTACAGAGAATGAATTTTTTGTTCACTGATGCATCACCAGCACAAGTATCCCCTCAAATATTTGTTGAGTACATTGAGAGGAGCTACTAAAAATCCAATTGGAGGACCTGTATTTCATAATGGTGCCACTTAACATGAATTATCTTAAAACACCTAAGCCCAGGACTGATACGTTTGGTAAACCATTATCTCAGGAATGGGCTATAAGAATAACATTACAGCTAAATTGTGACTCAAAAAAAAAGTCATAAAAATAGTATGATAAATGCTTGGATGGAAGGAGGAGGTAGGTGGTTCATTCAGCTGAAAATACAAAATTTTTAAATCTAGGAATGGATGAAAAGATTCTGTAAGATATTTTCTCAATTGTTTTAGAAATCAAATTTCTTTGCCTATTTTCTGCTTCTGAAAATGCTTAGGTTGACATCCTTGAAGATACAAATCATGTATTTCAAAAGGAATATGGCAAAACAATTCCCAAAAACAAATTTGCCCATGTAACTATTTCTATCTATCCATCCCCCCATTTACCTGTCCATTTATCATCTATCTGTCATCAACTTTTTTAACCCATACTAGGAGCAGATATAATTTGTCTTTCTGCAGTGTTACACAGGCTTAAAAAGTATAGAGGAAGTTTGAAGGACTATCTTTATATTTTTCAGAAAGGAGGAAATTAATCGACTTTCATTTCATAATTAAGTAGGCCTAATCTTTTATGCTTTGCCATATGGATTCATTAGGTAATAAACTGAAATATCCATTTCAGGTAAACCTGTTGAATTGGTAAAAATAGTTAACAATTTTAAATTTACTAAGAACATATGTAATATACTATATTGTGAGTACAATTTATTTCAGCTAAAGTGAAATCAGTAAGTATTTCATGGGTGTTGGACACTTTTTAGAGAGACCATCCAAAGTATAATTCCATACATGACATGGAAAGGGGGAGGGGGCTGCAGAAAGGGGGCCCCAACTGTCTAACTTAGAATCCTGCCTCCACCACTTACAGACTGAGTGGCCTTAAGCTTCTTTATCTTCTTTAACTTCAGTTAAAGTGAAGTGAGGTAATAACATTACCTCCTCACAGGGTTGCCTGAGGATTCAGTGAATTAATATGTCAACTTCTTGCAACAGATAATTAGCATATAAGTGTTCTTTTTATTGTTGTTATTGATAGTATTATTCCAAAATTCCCAAGAGGATTGTTATAAAATGTTCTCATTTGTAAGAATTATTTGAGCATAAATAACTACAATTATGGTGTAAAAGAAGAATGTTGGTGAAAATATTTTAAACGTGATATGCCTTATTGGAATAAGATATTATATGGGAGGCCTAGTCAGATGGATGCACAATAGTCCTGAAAATAAAAGTATCATTGCATATTTACTCATGCAAAACATCCAGGTAGGATATTAACTTTAGCATGGCTTCTTTATTCAAAGGCTCATTTTTAACATCATGACCATACCTTTCTTCCTCCTGATTCATCCTTTCCTCCCTCAATTCATCCTTGGTTATCTTGTGCCACAATGTACTTTTTTTTTTAATGTGACTAGTTTTCCATCAGAACACCCTGCTGCTACAAATTCAAGTAATTGTAAATTGGTGCCAGGGTGCATTTAAGCAATTACAATGATGTAATTAAAGTCTGCTGTGTATGTAATCTCATAATGCATGAGGGTAAGTACAAAAGTTGAGAGCTTGGTTCTAAGAGTTCGTTTAGTGGTGATTATTCATCTGTTCTCCAATTGTCTGCTTACATATTTATCAGATGTGGGTGCCTTGAACCATGCTTATTAGTGGAGCCTGACCTAGTTAGGCTCCCTGTCTTTCTTGCATCGCATGACAATTTGGCCTTAGATCACCACACCTCTAATTTTCAGGGCAGTCTCATAAACATTCACTCCCTTGCTTTGAAAAAATGTTGGTGGAGCTAGTCTCTCTGATATTTGACCATGTGACAATTTCATTTGTCCTCAGCTCAAAAGGAATAAAATAGAACCTCAAGACCTCAAAATAGGAGGAAAGTAAAAATAAGAACTGGAGGGAGGAAGACTCAGTCTTGATAATTTTTGCAGCATCATTTGGTATGACATTATCATCAAAAGGTTTAGTGTTTTTTTAAGTATAGATTAATTTGTTGAAATATTGAATATCCAACTATGTGCTAGCACTCTATAGGTGCTGCTGGTTGTACAGTGGCAAGCTAAACAGATGTCTGCCTCTGTGGAGCTTAGAGTTTTATGAGATGAATCCTGTATTTCACAAATTGTGTATGTCTAATATAGAGTTATTGTTCACATTTTTCTAATTGTCTCAATAATGTTCTTGATAGCTTCCCCTGCCCACCCCCGACACACACACACACACACACACCCCTCTTTCTGACCCAGGATCCAGCCCAGGATCACACATTGCATTTAGTTGTCATGACCCTTTAGTCTCCATAATTGGAAACAGGTGTCCAGTCTTTCTTTGGCTTTTCTTAAACTGGTATTTTTGACGAGCATAAGCCAGTTGCCTTGCAGAATATCTCTCAATTTGTGAAATCTGGATTTGTCTAATTCAGGGTTTCCAAAGATGTATCATATTGAACATGTTTCAGAATCTTCTGGGAACTTGGTGAAAACACAGAGACCCACACCTGTTTTATCCTGTCCTACTTCAATGAGCCCAGGACCCTCTGTATTGGTTATTAGTTCTCCAGGTAATTCTACTCTACACCAAACTTTGAGAGCCTCTAGTCTAATGTAATTTCCTATGGCAGGACAACTACATAAAAAATGTTGTGTTCTTCTCAGTGTACCTCAAAGGAGGCTTGCAATGTCAGTATTCCTTGTATTTGGTTAAGGTGGTATCTGTCAATTTTCTCTTCATCTTTTCATGTCTGTAAACAATCACTTGCCTGAAGTTGGCCCTTTGAGGCTGTTTGGCTATCCTACGTTCCAACAGTCTTTGACCCCATGGCCTTGGCCTCCAGTGGTGATCTTGCCAAATTAGTACTATGGTGATTGTAAATGTTGATTCTCTAATTCTATTACCTTCAACATTTCTTAGTATTCATATGTAAAAAAAAATTTTCCCTTCTTCTCCATCCCCAACTTTTAAAAATATTTTTAATATCATTATGGGATCATGGACTACTTTTTATTCAATGTATTATAATCCATTCTGTTGTTAATTTTGATGCTCAGAACGCTCCCACTGCCACAGCCTTGGAATCAGCCCCCTTTCCTTTCAGTGGAGAGGAGGATCTAGAAACCAAGATCTGGTTTCTACTTAAACTAGTTGGAACTTCATCCCCAAAACAGAAATATGTGCCACCTGTCCACCTAAAAATAAAATGCATTGCACAAACTGTACCTGGGCTGATCCTCAGAAAGAATGGTATAGTTAGTTTTCCTTCCTATCTCATTTCCATACATTTATTTGTATTATCCTCCCACAACCAAACACTAATTCATGCTGCAAGCTTTCTCTCTTTTTCTCTTCGCTCCTATCTTCATTGTGATCAAGTTTCTGAGAAGCAGTCTGCCCAGATACTGTGGTCACACTGCTTGTCTTTGAAACTATGATACACACCCACAAAAATACCTGTACTTGTTTGCTTTTCTTGTAATGCTTTTTAACTTTTTCAGAGCAACTTTATATCTCATTTTTCCTTTTGTCCTCCAAACTCCATGAAGTTATGAGACAGATATTATTTTCCTTTTATATTTTTAGAAAGTGAAGCCCAAAACGTAAGACTTTTTGACATCTAACACCTCATTGTGTTTAGCATTTTAAGTTTACATATATAGTCCTTGCCACCCAGGTGCTATCTTACAGTTCCCATAGCTGGTGAAGCCTGGGCTATGTTCTCATGGTTCAGAAAGCTGGTGTTCTTGGGCTGGCTGAGTGGCTCAGTTAGTTAAGAGCTCGCTCAAAAGTTTGAGCTCTGAGCAACAGCGGTTCAAGTCCTGGCCCAAGCTGAGCAGCTGCTGAGCTGCCAACAGGTGGCAGGATGGCTCAGCTAAAAAAAAAAAAAAGAAGAGAAAGCTGGTGTTCTTTACTCTGAATTGAAAATCAAGGCAAATCAGCTGTATAGTGAATCAAGAAATCAAGAAATATTCCCTTAAAAAGTAAAAATAAAAAAGAAGAAAGATAAAAACACTCTGATCTACTTCTCACTTCACTACTCTTTTATTTGATATTCTACAAATATTAATGAGTACTTGCTGTGTGCCAGGTAGTGGTCTAGGTCCTGGAGACACAGCTAGGGCCAAACTAGATAAAAACCCAAGCTCTTAAGACCTTACATACTAGCCAGGGGCAATGGTGGGTTGGGAAAAAAGACAATAAAGAAAATTAATAAGGAAATGAGTGCTAGTCCTCCCTCAAAGAAGCACTGATTGGGCAACTCGCCTGTGCCAGTGAGGCAGTCCAGGGTAACTGAATGTGTGCCAACTAACCCCTGATATCCCAGAGCACCCCTGTGGGGGATCTACTTGCCCTGGGCCCCATTGGTTCCATTTTGCAGAACAGTAAACTGAGGGCACTAGGGATTCCAAGCAAAAAAACACTTTAGTAATCTGAAAGTAATTTTAAATTATGGAAAGTTGGCAGATTAGGTAAACACTATGCCTGCTGCCTGCCAGAATCACATCAGAATTACAACTAAATTATAGATCAACTTCAAGAATCATCTGAAGCCCTATAACTAAGGAAATGAAAAAGAGGCCACATCAATACTGGTAAGGGGAACAGAGATGTAAAACAAGCTGACCTCAAACCCACAGGTAGTGGTTCAACACCAAGAGGGATACCTTGGTTGTGGAAGTCCTCTCAAAGAGGTAGGGGTCCCAGCCCCACATCAGGTTTCCCAGACGAGTGGTCCTGTGCCGGGAACATCTGGCAGTGAAAATCAGCGAGTATTCTGTCCATCCCAGTGAAACAGAAGGCATTGGAAACCCAGATGTCCTCTTAAAGGGTTCTGCACATAGACTCCCTCGCTTGCAAACACTCACCTGGGCTCTGGTGGAGGGGTGGCAACTTGAGAGGTGCCAGAAACATACAAGGAAAGACTAAGTTGTGTGGCTTCAAATCAAGGGCTGGAGGGAAACTACCATTATCCCTGTGTAGAGCCTGCTTCACGTGTAGCCTACAGGAGGGCACCATCTTTTTTATGTTGAACGCTCCCCCGAAGGGCCAAATCTGAGACCACATTTGTCTGGTAAAGTCTGTGCGTGTGCACCACCTTGGTGATGCCCTGGGTCCCTGCCCCACTCAGCTAGTGCTGCATTGCATGGGACACTCTCGAATCCTGGGCAGCTGGTTCTACCCTTACAAGCCACAAAAGCCTTTTACAGCAGTGAACGGCCCACAATAGCCACAGGAACTTTTGGTAGCAAGCAGTCAGTCACAACATGATCTCTACTCTCTCTTGGGCAGTTTTTGGGGATCTGTGGGCCTGAGGTGAGTGGTAGATGGCCACAGTTTATGCAGGCCATTTCAAAAAGTGGTCACAGGCCAACACTTGTGCAAGAACCAAATCTGCATCTGAACTTTGTATGAAAAAAAAAACAGCCTATACCACATGACTGCCTGGGCCCTGCCCTGCCCAGCTAGTGGCTGAATTGCTGGGGACACTCTCAACATTGGGTCAACCAGCCTGGCCCGTGCACCTAAGGAGGCTCTTTCAACGGCTGGGCCTTACCAGGAGCCAGCAGGTGGCAACAGGCCTAGGAGGGCCCTGAGCCTTTTGCTAAGCTGCCACAGGCCCAATCCTGATGGCAGCTAGCCTCTGTTGACAGCAAGGCCACCCCTGCATGCCTCCAGGTCCAGCACAGGCAGCAACCAACCATATATAGCTTTGTGGCTCCTACCAGGTAGCCCCAGGCCAGTCACAGGCAAGGCTGAAATAGGCTTGCATGGGAGACCCACCCCCTCCAAGAGACACCAGAAACAACACACCCAGAGGCTGGCTTCAGGCCACACCAGAGCACTACCCGGTTAGACCCACAAGCAACACACCCAAAGGGTGGTCTCCACAGACACAAGAGCCCACAGGGGTGAATCCTACTGTGAGAGGTCAGCCCCCACACAGCAGCTCATACACTGTGGGCATAGTCAATCTGCACAGCTAGTCAGCCTGTCAATTCCACCCACTGATACGCCAAAAGCAATCAAGGCTGAACTGCAACAGGAGAACACACTCAAGAGACACTTCTGGAACACACACACAGGTGGTCAGGGAAACTGCACCACTGGACCACACAGGACACATAATACAAAGTCCACCCAATGGATATTGAAAGACATAAGAGACCTACATAACACATAGAAGCAGACACAGAGAGGCAACCGGAATGAGGAAACAACGAAACATGTTCCAAATAAATTAACAGGAAAAATCTCCAGAAAAGGAATTAAATGAAATGGAAACAGCCAACCTACCAGAGACAGAGTTTAAAACACTGGTTATAAGATTGCTTAAAGAACTTAGAACTTCAACAGAGATAGTAAGTATAAAGGACATAGAAACCATAAAAAAGGAAACAGTGAGAAATAAAGACTATAATAACTGAAATGAAGAATGCACTAGAAGGAGTCAACAGCAGATTATATGGAGCAGAGGATCAAATCAGAAATTTAGAAGACAAGGTAGCTAAAATAACCAATTGGAACAACAAAAAGAAAAAAGAATAAAAAGCAAGATACTTTAAGGGATCTTTCGGACAACATCAAGCATAACAACATCCGCACCATAGGAGTACCAGAAGGAGAAGAAAGGGAGGAAGGGATCGAGAACCTATTTGAAGAAATAATGACTGAAACCTCCCTAACCTGGTAAAGGAAATAGACATACAATCCCAGGAATTACAGAGTCCCAAATAAGAACTCAAACAGGCCCACACCAAGACACATTATAATTAGAATGGCAAAGGTTAAAGACAAAGAGAGAATCCTAAAAGCAGCAGTAGAAAGATAACTAGCTACTTACCAGGGAGCTCCCATAAATTTATCAGCTGATTTCTCAACAGAAGCTTTGCAGTCCAGAAGGGAGTGGCAGGAAATATTCAAAGTGATGAAAAGCAGGGTCCTATGACCAAGATTACTCTACCCAGCAAGGCTATCATTTAAACTTGAATAAGAGATAAAGAGCTTCACAGACAAGAAAAGCTAAAGGGATTCATTACCACCAAGCCAGTATTACAAGAAATGTTAAAAGGACTTCTTTAAGAAGAGGAAGGGGAAAAACAAACAAACAAAAGAAGATCAAAACTATGAATAATAAAATGGCAATAACTATGTATTTATTCATAATCACTTTAAATGTAAATGGATTAAGTACTCCAATCAAAAGACACAGGGTAGCTGAATGGCTAAGAAAACAAGACCCAAGCATATGCTGTCTACAAGAGACCCACCTCATATTGAAAGACACACATAGACTGAAAATAAAGAGATGGAAAAAGATATTCCACACAAATGGAAATGAGAAAAAAAAGCTGGGATAACAATACTTATATTGGACAAAATAGACTAAAACAAAGACTATATTAAGAGAAAAAAGGGGCCAGCTGATTGGCGCGATGGTTAAGAACTGGCTTGGGATGACAGAGGGCCCCTGTTCGGATCCCACATATGAGGGCCAGCGACACTGCCCTCTACAGCTAAGATGCTGAACAACAGCTCAACCTGGAGCTGGGCTGCCCTGAGTCGCTGGCGACGGCATAGGCTGCAGCCCCTGTGGCAGTGGGTTGCCATGGGCTACCGTATGTAGCCAGCAGCCAGCGTGAGTGGCCAGCAGCCGCAGGGAGCGGCCCTCCAGAAGCCGGCAACTGATCTGCCTCGCCCGGGAAGAGCGTAATGATGGTGCCAACTTGGGCCAGTGAAGCAATGTCCTCCACAACTAGACTGAAGAACAAAACAACAGCAACTTGTCTGTTCCCCTTCCCCCAATTCCCCAGGACTGTTCCCATCCCCCAATTCCCCAATAAAAATCTTTAAAAAAAAAAGAGAGAGAGAAAAGGACCTTACATAATAATAAAGGGGCCAATCCAGTGAGAGGGCATCACCCTAGTAAACATTTATGCACCCAACAAAAGAGCACCTAAATACATAAAGCAAATATTGACTGACACAATCATAGTAGGGGACTTTAACACTCCACTGACACCAATGGACAGATCCTCCAGACAGAAAATCAACAAGGAAACAGTGGCCTTAAGTGACACACTAGACCAGATGTATTTAATTGATATTTTAGAGCACTTCACCCCAAAGCAGCAGAATATACATTCTTCTCAAGTGCACATGGAACAGTTTCCAAGATAGCCCACATGTTAGGCCACAAAAGAAGTCTCAGTAAATTTAAGAAGATTGAAATCATATCAAGTGTCTTCTCTGACCACGCTGGTAAGTTACTAGAAATCAATTACAAGAAAAAAAAAACACCAAAAAACACACAAACACTTGGAGGATAAATAACATACTACTATGTAATGAATGGGTGAACAATGAGATCAAGGAAGGAATCAAAAGATACCTTGAGGACCAGCCGAGTGGCTCATTGGTTAGGAGTTGGCTTGGGAGCGAGACTCTGAGCAGCAAGGCCACCAGTTCAGATCTCATATGGGCCAGTGACGCTGCACCCTCTACAGCTAAGATGGTGAACAACAGCTTGACCTGGAGCTGGGCTGCTGTGAATCACCGGCGACGGTGTAGGCTGCAGTCCCTGCTTCAGTGGACTGCTGTAAAACTACCATGAGTGGCCGGCAGCCAGTGTGAGCGGCTGGCAGCCGGTGTAAGCTGCTGTGAGCTGCCATGAGTGGCCATCCAATGGCCGGCGACCTATTATCTCAGCCGGGAAGAGTGCAATGATCACAATACCAACATGGGCCAGCAAAGTGACATCCTCCACAACTAGACTGAAGAACAAAAGGACAGTAACTTGTCTGTTCCCCTTCCCTGATTTCCCAATGCTGTCCCCTCCCCCAATTCCCCAATAAAACCTTAAAAAAACAGAAAAGAAAAAGATACCTTGAGACAAACAAAAATGAAAACACAATAACCCAAAATCTATGAGACATAGCAAAAGCAGTCCTAAGAGGGAAATTCATAGCAATGTTGGCCTACCTCAAGAAACAAGAAAAGTCTCAAATAAACACTCTAATTTCACACCTAAGTTAACTGGAAAAAGAACACTAAAGAAAGCCCAGAGTGAGTACAAGAAAGGAAATATTAGAGATCAGAGTGGAAATAAATAAATAAATGAAATAGAGTGTATATGTATATGCAACTAAGAACTGGTTTTTTGAAAAGATAAACAAAATTGACAAACATTTAACAAGACTCATCAAGAAAAGGACAGGACCCAAATAAGTAAAATCAGAAATGAAAGAGAAGTGAAAACTGACACCACAGAAATACAAAAAAAATTTAAGAAAATACTATGAGCACCTATACACGAATGAATTGAACAATATGGAAAAAATGGACAAATTCCTAGAAGCATACAATCTTCCAACAGAAAATCTGAACTGACCAATTACTACTAATGAAATCAAATCAGTAATCAACAAGCACCCAACAAACAAAAGTCCTGGACCAGAAAGCTTCACAGGTGAATTTTACCAAACATTCAAAAAAGAATTAACACCTATTCTCCTCAAACTATTACAAAAAATCTAAGAGGAGGGAAGGTTCCCAAGCTCATTTTACAAGGCCACCATTACCCTGATTCCAAAACCAGTCAAAGACATTACAACAAAAGACTATAGGCTGATATCTCTGATGAACATAGATGCCAAAATCTTCAACAAAATTAGCACACCAAATTCAACAATACATTAAAAATATCATACACCACAATCAAGTGGGATTCTTTTCTGGTATGCAGGTTTGTTCAATATTTGCAAATCAATCAATGTGATACACCACATAAACAAAATTAAAAATAAAAATCATAGGATCATATCAACAGATGCAGAAAAAGCTTTGACAAAATGCAGCCTCCATTTATGATTTTAAAAAAAATACCTCTAAGCAAAGTGAGAATAGAGGGAACATATTTTCAACATAATAAAGGCCATATATGACAAATCCACAGCTAATATAATACTCAGTGGGGAAAAGCTAAAAGCATTCTTTTTAAGATCAGGAACAAGACAAGGATGCCCACTTTCACCGCTTTTATTCAACATAGTTCTGGAAGTCCTTGCCACAGCAATCAGACAAGGTAAAGAAGTAAAAGGCATCCAAATTGGAAAGGAAGAAGTAAAACTGTCATTATTTGCAGATGACATGATACTAAATATACGAGTAGAAAACCCCAAAGATTCCAACAAAAAACTACTAGAGCTGATGAATGAATTTAGTAAAGTAGCAGGATACAAAATTAATATTCAGACATCAGTTGCATTTTTACACAATTTTAACAAACTACCAGAAAGAGAAATTAAGAAAACAATTCCATTTACAATTGCATAAAAAATACTAATAATAAAACACCTAGGAATAAATTTAACCAAGGATGCAAAAGACCTGTGCTCAGAAAATTATAAGACTGAAGAGAGAAATTAAAGAAGATACAAATAAATGGAAACATATACCATGCCCATGGATAGGAAGAATTAATATTGTTAAAATCTCCATTCTACACAAAGCAATCTATGGAATCAATGCAATGGCATTTTTCACAGTACTAGAACAAATAGTCTTAAAACTTATATGGAACCATGAAAGGTCCCAAATAGCCATGGCAATACTTAGAAAGAAGGACAAAGTTGGAAGTGTCATGCTACCTGATATCAAATTATACTACAAGGCCATAGTAATCAAAACAGCATGGCATTGGCCGAAAAACAGATACATGGATCTATGGAACAGAATAGAGCCCAGAAATAAATCCATGCCTATATGATCATTTAATCTATGACAAAGAAAACACAAATTTACATTGGAGTAAAAACAGTCTATTCAATAAATGGTGCTGGGAAAACTGGACAGATACATGCAAAAAAAATGAAACTGGACCACCTTCTTACACCCTACACAAGCTAAACTCAAAATGGATTAAAGACTAAATGTAAGACTCAAAACCGTAAAACTCCTAGAAGAAAATATAGGAAGTAATCTCTCAGACATTGCCCTTAGTAATAGTTTCACTGATATAGCTCCTCAGCCAAAGAAAACAAAAGAAAAAAAAATGGGACTACATCAAACTAAAAACTTTTTGCACAGCAAAGGAAACCATCAACAATATGAAAAGACATCCTATTGAATGGGAGAAGATATTTGCTAATGATATATCTGATAAGGGGTTAATATCCAAAATTATTTATAAAGACTCATACAACTCAACACCAAAAGAAGAAACAATTCAACTAAAAACTGGGCAGGGCCGGCCAAGTGGCTTAGTTGGTTAAGAGTTGGCTTAAGAGCGTGAGCTCTGAGCAGTAGGGCCGCCGGTTGGATTCCCACATGGGCCAGTGATGCTGCACCCGAGCTGAGCTGTCACTGAGCTGACAACAGGTGGCAGGATGGCTCAGTTGGTGTAACAACAAGATTGCCGGTTTGATGGTGGGCTATGCCCACCCACAACTAAGACTGAACTCGGCACCTTGAGCTGAGCTGCCACCCAGATGGCTCAGTAGATAGAGCGTGCGCTCTTAACAACAAGGCTGCTGGTTAGAGCCCCGCATGGAATGGTGGCTACATCCACCCGCAACTAAGATTGAACACAGCACCTTGAGCTTAGAGGCCACAAGCTGCCAACAGGAAGCCAGATGGCGACTGGTGCCCTCCACAACGAAGATTGAAGAACAACAACTTGGCTGGTCCCCTTTCCCAATTCTCCAACATAGTTCCCCGGCCCCAATTCCCCAATTAAAAAAAAAAAGAAATAGGGCCGGCCAAGTGTCTCAGTTGGTTAAGAGCTCGCTCAGGAGTGCAAGCTCTGAGCAATAGCAGTTCGATGCCCGGCCCAAGCTGAGCTGCCACTGAGCTGCCAACGGGTAGCAGGATGGCTCAGCTTAAAAAAATAAAATAAAATAAAGCTGGGCAGAGGACCTAAATAGACATTTCTCCAAAGAGGACACAGAGTTGAACAACAGACTTATGAAAAGATGCTCAGTGTCACTAATCATCAGGGAAATGTACATCAAAACCACAATGAGATATCACCTCACACCTGTCAGGATGGCTATCATCAATAAATCAACAAACAACAAGTGCTGGTAAGGCTGTGGACAAAAAAAAATGTTGGTTGTTATGCACTGTTGGTTGGTGGGATTGCAAATTGGTGCAGCCACTGTGGAAAACTGTATGGAGGTTCCTCAAAAAATTAAAAATAAAACTACCTTATGATGCAGCAGTTCCACTCCTGGGTATTTTTCCAAAGAAATCCAAAACACTAATTTGGAAAGATATATGCACCCCTATGTTTACTGCAGCGCTATTTACAATAGCCAAGACTTGGAAACCACTGAAATGCCCATCAATCGACAACTGGATAAAGAAATTATGCTATATTTGTACAATGGAGTGTTGTTACTCGGTCATAAAAAAAATGAAATCTTACCATTTGCATCAATATGGATGGACCTAGAGGGTATTGTGCTAAGTGAAATAAGTCTGACTGAGAAAGACAAATACAAAGACAAATATGATCTCATTTATATGTAGAATCTAAGGAAGAGAATAAATGAACAGACAAACCAGAAATAAACTCTTAGATGCAGAGAATAAACTGATGGTTGCTAAAAGGGAGGGGGGTTGGTTGAGGGGATGGGTGAGAAAGGTGAAGGGATTAGGAACTACGAATTGGTAGTTACAAAATAGTCACAGGGATGTGAAATACAGTATGGAAAATATAGTCAATAATGTAAAAACTATGTATAGTGTCAGATGGGTACTAGACTAATTGGGGGGATCACTTCATAAATTATATAAATGTCAGGCTGGCCGAGTGTTTAAGAGTGTGAGCTCTGAGCAACAGGGTTGCCAGTTCGATTCCCACATGGGCCAGTGAGCTGCACCCGAGCTGAGCTGCTGCTCAGCTGGTGAGAGCACGTGCTCCTAGCAACAAGATTGCCAGTTCAATTCCCGCATGGGATGGTGGACTATGCCCACACACAACTAAGGCTGAACAGGGCACCTTGAGCTGAGTAGCTGCGAACTGACTATGGACGGCCAGATGGCGACTGGACTTGGAGCTGAGCTAGCTATGCCCTCTACAACTAAGATTGAAGGACAACAATTTGGCAGTCCCCTTCCCCAATTTCCCAACACTGTTCCCCTTTCCCAATTCCTAATAAAATCTTTGAAAAATAAATTATATAAATGTCTAACCACTATGCTGGACAGCTGCAACTAATATAAAATAATATTGAATGTCAGCTATAATTTAAAACATGTAGTCACGGAGTATAAAGTACAATATAGGGGATATAGTCAATGGTATGTTATACCAGCTATGTACAGTGTCAGATCAGTAGTAGGCTTCTTGGAGTTATCACTTTGTGAGGGATGTAAATGTCTAATCACTATGTTGGTTTGTACACCTGAAACTAATAATAAAAAAAAATAATAATAAAATAAAATGCCTTTGGAAGACTCCTGGTGAGATATTTGCACTGGAGTCGCAGCCAGTTAACTAGTGAATGCAGACTAGAAAGAGCACTGGACAGGGAGTCCAGAGACCACATCTGGAGTAGGACACTTCATGTTCCTGACCCTCAGTGCCATCATCTGTAAAATAATAGGAGTCATATTTTCACTAAATTCACTCTCAGCTTCTAAAACTTTCTTTTATTCTGTTCTCCTACTTGGGAAGCACAACCCGAGATGTCACCTCATTAGCATGATGTCTTGATCAACTGAGCCAACAAGCAAAGGACAGAAAGAAGATGTCCAGTGTGGCGCCTGAACCCAGTGACGTAGTGATTGGAGCCATAATCCAGTTACATTAACCAAGGGGGCAGCACCACACTCGATACTGTTTCGTATTACCTCCGTGCATTCAGCCACATCATCTGACTGACTCTGCTTCTCTTTGTTTATCCTTGACAGTCCTGTAAACCCACTGAAAGATCCTATTACCTCTCTCTTTGAGGAGATCTGTTTCTCAAGGGTTAGCCTGCCTAGTACCTCTAAGGTTACCTCTGTTGCCATGGTTGTTAAGTAAAAGAAATGTTCTGTCTTAGGGCAGACTGCAGTTTCTAAAGAACTTTTACACTTCAGGCATGAAATTCTAGAGTTCTGTATAAATCTTAATTAAATTTCACCATGGGAAATTGCCGAGAACCAGGCCAATAGTATTATTCCTGGTCGATCCATTGTTTGGTGAATTCCACACACATGTCAAGCAACCTTGACATCATTATTAGAACTCAAAATATTTTGCCTTGGATTTCCAGAACAGTGGTTAACTGGAAGGTGAGGTGAGGGCTGAGGTGTATGGAAGAATGTGGGGCTTTGCCAAGTTAGGCATCCTTCTCTCTCACTGGATTTTGAGAGGCCCCACCCACGACCCCACCATCGCCGGCCTCCACTAGAACTGTGCTGGGGATGCTTGTGTAGGTGAAAAAGTCCACAGGTGAGTTGCCGTTTGCCTCCCAGCTCTCCTGGAGCTGTCTGAGCCAGGGTTCCACATTTCAGTGTTTTTAATATTTGATGACCCTTCCAAGGCAGAGAATTATTTGGCAGCGTCCTTCAGAGCATTCATCCGAGGTCTTTTTATCGGCTGAACTTCCATTTACGAAATTGAAAAGTTGGTGTCTAAAATACTGTTTGGATGACTGACCTAAGGTTTTGATGAAGCAAAGGGGTCATGGGGGGTCACAGGAGCTGGCAAATATTGTCAATGTATTACTTCATCTTTAGTTATTTTAATACCTAAAATAATCCACTTTTTCTCTTCTCTGAGATTACAAGACAAATTTGACTTCAACTTTGAGTTTGGGCCTAATTTCAAACTCAAAGATGTTTTTGAGTTCCCAGTCCTCTCCCCCGTCCCTCTACATGAGTTTCCTTTACTTTGAAAGGTTGAAGGACTTTAACCTTTCTGGAATTTAACCTTGATCAACCCCCACCTTACCTGTTGGGTTAACAGGTTACCTGCTTCATCATCTTTCACTAGGTTAGAAAACCACTGTCACTTGCCTGAAAGACAGAGGGCAATTGATTCCTACCATCAACCTGGCTTCTCTTTGGTTGTATAATCTTGTTTCTAAAAATGATAGGCGAGCTTTGAATTCCAAGGCTCTGGGCCTGTCAGGTTTTGAAGCAAAAACCTTAGAAGCAGATCTGCTGCCTAGGGTTTCAGAGGGACACTTGACTATTGGTAGATGAAATTATTTTGTTTTAACTTTGTAATATAAGAGAAACATAGATAATTATCACTGCTGATGTAATGGCCTGGGTTTTTGGTTTATTTTATCTTACGACTTTAGTTTAGTTTGTTTTGTTTTGCTTTTTGAGAACCCCAGTGAAATTGCTGGGGAACCTGAGAGAACCGCATAATCCTTTCAGAAATCTTCACTGAGCTAACTGCTTCTGTAATCCTACTTAGTGTGCATTTATTCTAATACTACTTAATGATTCACCATTGATACTCTTGGTCCAACCAGAAAACTCTCCAGCTTGGATCCAACAGGTAGAAGGAGAAAGAGGGAGTGCAGGACAATTTTCAGCCCCATGAGTTCCTTATTGTTGAACAGTGCACACTTTCATGTACTAATTATACAGGACCACATAACCCACCCCTGAATTATTATTTTGTGTGTGTGTGTGTGTGTGTGTTTATGCTTATAAGCTAGAATATCACCAAAGCTATTTTTAAAATAAAGATCCCTTTAAATCACTTAGTTTTACGATATATTACATAATGCAGTAATGGTATCACTATATTTTACAAAATAAATGAAGCCATGTGTGAGTATTGTTGATAAAAGCAATCCTTCCACACACACACTTGTGCATCCCAATCAGGCTACTGAAAAAGTATTTCTGTTAACGAATTCCCAGAATTCCTATTTTCCTTTGGGATCTTGAAGGATGAAAAAACAAAACAATGGAAAAATGATAAATTAGAGCTCATCAAATTTCAATATAAAGCAACAGAATTTTAGTCTTTGAAGCATTTGCTGTAACTGCTTTTTAAGCCTTTACATTTTATCTATAATGGTAGAAATATTAACTCAATAATGTATCATTGACACAGAAGTGAATTTATATTTTTAATAATATTTGCATTGTGTATACCAAAATAACCATACTATGTCACAGAGAACAAACCTAAGGAAGTCTGCAGAGGTTCAAAATGAACTTGTAGTTTAAAATTATTCATTTAGAAGTTGTCTGTTTTCAGCCTCAGAGTCATTCATGTTCCCTCCAGAATCGTGCTCTCTAAACAAATTCCCCACAGCTAATTCACACACACACACACACACACACACACACACACACTGCGACTTCCTCTTAACCCTGATGTGTCTCTCCACGCCCCCCTTCCTTTCCTCGGCAATGGTATGATCTGCATTTGATCCTAAACTGGAGGTGCCACGCTGTGACAGCTTCCCCAACTCCACAGCCATTTGCTACAACCTGGGGCGGCCTGTGTGCACTTATGCTTTGCTTTTCCACCCCCAGGGGCAAATCGAAGTAGACAGCGAAACCGTTTTCAAGTTAGCGGCGTTTGTTTTGCAGGTAAGAACTAACCAGCTGCCCTTTACCGGCTCTTTTTTGTTTGTTCGTTTTTGTCAACTGCCTGCAACTCTGAAACTTTTGCACGGGCCAGTGGCTGATGGATTTTTTAGCCAGTTGGTTGTTTGCCAATGAAAAGTATGAACACTGTTTTCTGTTTTAGCATAATTTGCATGAGCTGTAGTGTGATAGTGTATGTCTCAAAGAAAAATGAAATTTAGACTGCTCTGAGGGAAGAGTAAGAGCATATTCTTGGAAAAGACCTCTGAGTACTTGAATTTAGAAGAGAGCAGTTGTTACAACAGCTGTAATTTTCATTTAAATTTAGTAACTTCTGTATACATTTTCTTGAAGTTGAGCTAAAGAGCCCTTTCGTTCTTACAGGCACTGGTAGCTGAAAAACCAAGTGTGCTCCATGCTGGCTTAAAAAGAGTAAACAAGTAGCATGTGGTGACTTACCTGTGTCATAGTTTAAAAGGTCTGTATGCAGACTAAAAAGTGTGCTGCTCTACCAGACAAGCATTTATCACATGGTCTGAGAAGCATAAAAGGAGAAATAATCACCTGTGCTTTTCCAGATATATGTATTTGTCTCTTCTGTTAAGAGGAATACAAATTTCATGGATACTAGCATTTTCTTAGCGATGCAACATTCCTCCCCAGGGTTAGAGGGAAAGTATTTCCACTGTACATTCTTCAAAACAAAATTCAGGAACGTTAAGAGGGGGAAATGATAAAGAGTAAAATCATTTACCTTAACTAACATAAATACAAATCTATCATCTCTCTTTGTTTTTTTTATTTCAGGAAGCCAAAGGGGATTATACCAGGTAAAATCATTCCTTTTCTGATATTATTATGCAAAATAACCCTACTTGAATCTTTTCATGCTATTTTAAATAACAATGAGTGGAAAAATCAAAAGAAAGTATTGTAGATCCTAAGGCTAGAGACTGAGATCACTTCCCTCTTCAGATAGAGACCTATTCTTTTTGTGAATAAATCCGCGAATGAAGCTTTCTTACAAGTTTTCAATCCAGAGTGACAGGGGATTGTAATCAGAAGCTCTCAAAGTTCTATTTTCTGTCATCTGTTAACACGATGAAGAAATCTATAAAAAGCTAATGGTAGCCTGTGTTGATTTTTTAAAAACTTATAATAATCCTGTGTTTGAAGAGTTATGCCATAAATACAAAAAGATTTAAACCCATCAGCTGCTTAGTTAAGGGATTAATAGGGGCTTTCTCTTTTGCAGCTGCCCTGAAGGGGCCTCACCCTTCATACACTTGACCTAACAGTTGTATTGTTGCCACTGTGACACTTACTGGTTCTAACTGCCTAACTGGCCACATCATCAGAGAATGTTTATATTTGAGTTCACCCTCTACCTGCTCTCGTTTGTCCTTTTAATGCAGTCGTTGTAGTTGGAGAAGTGGAAACAGTTAAAGGAGGCAAGGCTTCCTATTCTGAGCAGCTCCCAGCCAGGGACCCATAGAAAGGCTCGCCTCTACCATGTTAATGTTCTACTCCTGGTAAACTTTACCCGGATATTATTTACAGATCAGCTAGTCCTCTGTCCCAGCCAAGCCTCTGAATAGTGTACTCCTTAACGGCCTGCTAACCAAACAATGCCTTCCAAACTTGGACACTTTGCCTCAGAACCTCCAGGCGCGCCCCTCGTCGGCCGTTCCGTTTGGTAGCATGACTAGGGAGTCCACTTAACATGCTGAGATCCACTCACAACACTCTCCTGTGAGCTCCGTTTTGTGCTATATTATTTTTTAAAGTGTTTTAGTTTCAGAAATATGTTTTAAAGAATCATAAAAATCAGTAATCACCATTTTTTAATTAAAAGAAAATGTCAGGAGATAAAGGGGGATAAATTAGTTTCTAGATCATTAACATCAAGAACTGCTGCGTTCTCCTGTTGTCTGTCCCAGAGGAGCCATATTTCCCAGGAAGATGAGATATGCAAGGAATGCCATCAGGGAGGGGGGGGGGTACGTCTGAAGTTGATTTACAAATGAGGGCTTCAGAGCCCAAAGCTCACCCTCTGCAGTCTATGTCCTACCAACCCTTCCTCCCTCACTTTCTCCCAGTCAAGCATGAGATAGACACCCTCTGAGCCTTGCTTCCTCATCGGGAAAATGGCACCTACCCTACAGGATGATTGTGAGAGTAAATGTATGAAAACCTCACCTAGGGCAGTATCTGGCATGTAGCAAGCTCTCTATACACTTGGCTATTATTATTAGTTATTATAATATCATTATTGCCCTCATCAGTATCCTTATCCCGTCCCATCTCTTGGCAACTTCTGAAGAGATTTTGGAACAAGAAGAGTCTGAAGAAGTCATAATAACAGGTTAAGGGACAGAACAGAAGACAAAGGTTGATTCTATAAACTTTCCTCAGGGAAGATCAATTGCCTGTGGCAGAAGAAGTCTTAGAAGGGACCTTCCTTTGGTAGTCCAGATTTTTTAGCCCTAAGACTTCAAGGTTGGTGAGTTAGTCTAGCCAAGCCCAAACCACCCCTTTTCCTTAACTTCTGCTTGTTCCTGGTAATTTCTGATGATTACCAGGCTGAAGAAATGGGGGACACTGTTTTAAAATTGTTTAAACCATGCTGAATAGTAGAAGGAGCATAGGATTGGGAATCAAAAAACTAGGAACAGGACCTGAGTGAGCCATTTGTCCTTTCTGGGCCTCAGTTTCCTCATCTTTAAATTGGGACTAATGAAAGTAGCAACGTTACAGGTTGTTTTTGAGGAGATGAATGATGTGGAAGGACTTCGTAAATTGTTTTACAAGTATTAGTTATTGCTGATGAGGGTAAAATAAAAGGAAATGTGAACTTCAGTCATTGGGTTTATAATAAAGCAGAATTTTGGTTGCTACCACTCCCTTCCTATCTGATCTCCTCCCCTGAATGATGAAGATATATATTTTTTTTCTCCAAAGTTTTGTTATAAAACTAATTTAAGAAAATCGGGCAAAATAAAATACCACAATGCAGTGTTGTATAGTGACTAGAACAAAGAGAGTAGAACCAGACAGCTTCACTCAAATCCCAGGCCTGCCATTTGTTACCTGTGTAATCTTGAACAAGTTATTTAAACTCTCCAAGCCTCAGTTTCCTCATCTGTAAAGTGGGACTTACATTAATAGTATATACATCATAGGATTGCTGTGAGGATTCAATGAATTAATATTCACAAAGTGCTTAGAACAGTCCCTGCAATCACCACTTTAATATTCCATCAAATTGATGCACATGATTTACCACTCCCCTGTTGTTTCAAATATAAATTGTTTCTCATTCTTTTAATATGAATAATGCTTTGGTGAACAACTTTGTGTAGTTGGGATCATGGTATTTGTAAAAGTATGTGTGTGTGTGTGTGGTATTTGTTTGAGAGCTTTCTATGATATTTAATAGGTCCGTTCCTGATTTCTTTCAATCCCCACCATAATTGTTATCATCACCATTTAACAAATTAATAGATGAACATTTAGGCCTACCAGGACTTTGTCACATAGCCAGGGAGTTCCCAGGTCTCTTTTGATTCCATTGCATGCCACCTGTATATAACCCTCAGTTGTCTTCCTAAGACATACATTTGATCATTGTTGTTGATTTCCAGAAATCTCTTACAGTTTTCATTGTACAGACACCCACCCTCCAACACCCTAACCTGGCATTCAAGGCTTTACTTAAGCTGCATTACACATTTTCATTTCCATACTCTACTCTTCATACTTTTTAAGACCTGTTTATGCCTCCCTTCTCTTTTCTCCACATACCCAGTACAATTTTGCCTTAATGGTTTTGCTCAACTCTTCCTAGAACGCTTTTAAAAACAACAATCCTCCCCTTCTTATTTTGCTTCCTGCCCTGTTTCCTTAAGAGTATTTTAAGTTAACATTATCATAACCAGTAGGAAACCTTGCTCTCTGAAATTTAATTAAAGAAGTGGAATGGGGATTTACATTTTCTTTAAATAGTTGACAGTCTGAATTTCCAAGTCAGCCCTTAAGCTGCAAAGATAACAAGCTACTTGGGTAACACAACACAGACAAATACAGAAAATTCCTGAAAGCTGACTAGGCAAGGAGTCAAGGCTTTGTCACTGAGCCAGCCACAAATGAGTTTGTAAAAGCAAAGTCTTTCTTCCTTCCTTCCTTTCTTTGTTTCTGCCTTTCTTTTCCTTTCTCTCTCTCTCTCTCTCTCTCTCTCTCTCTCTCTCTCTCTCTCTCTCTCTCNTTATTTTATAATTACAGTGTCCACTGTAATTATAAATTCTGAAGCCCCCAGTTAAGCTGAGCAGAGTCTTCGTCTTCCTCCTCAAATCTGCTCTATTTAGGATTTGGAGGCGTTAGGCAAAGTGGTTAAATAAAGCACAGGTTTGGAGTCACAGCTGCTACTTTCTTGCTGTGTGAGTTTAAATTAATCTCCCTTAAATCTCAGTTTTCACATCTGTGAAATGGGGATGCTGGTGATAATAGCATAATATGCCTGTAGAGAGAGGGTTAGCCCTGTCTCTGCCACCTACTGATGCCCAGTGACCATGAGCTGTATGTAGTTCAGAGCATTTATTTGGGGGAACGAATGGTGGTGCTCTTTTTGCATCGCTGCTGGTCGGCCTCTAGTAGTCTCCCGAAGTTAGCCTCCTGGGCTGTCCTTAGCCTCCTGTCTTTCTTTCTTATTTTAAATTGGTGATCACTATCTCTTTCTTGAAAATCTCCCTGTGTTCTCTGGTGTGTTTATCCTATCATTCTATTGCAGGGGTTCTCAAGCCATTTGTTAAATAGATAGCTGGGTCCCGCCTTCAGCCCTTCTGATTCTATAGGTCTGGGGTAGGGCCTGAGAATTTGCATTCCTAACAAGTTCTCAGGTAATACTGATACTGCTGGTCAGGGGACTGTGATAACAGCTGACTCTTGAACAACATGGGNTCCTCTGAATTTCCACTTTACCTTTCCACATGTTAATTCCTCAAAAATGAATCCAAAAGATGTTTAATGGTATCTACTGGACTGCCTTGATAATGCAAATGCAATTCAGTTAGACTTTGGGGAACTCCTGGACCCACATGCCAGACAATTCTGCATAGCTTGTTTCTGGAAGCAATGTAATGTCATCCTTACTAGCTCAGAACTTGGAGTCATGCTGGGTTCCAATCCTGGCTCAACCCTGAGGAGCTGTGTAGACTTTTGAAAGTCTCATCATCTCTTTAAGTTTCAGTTATTCCATCCGTAAAATGGGGGTGGTAATCTTACCTGTGGAAAAGGATTGTTGTGTGGATTATGTAAAGTAACACATGTCATGTTCTTAGTTCAGTGCCTACTATGTTGTAAGTATTCCAAACTCTTACATCTTTAGACAGCCTAAAGCAACTCCAGTGCAAGATCAAATCCTGTGCAAGAAGTAACTGTCTTGACCTATTCGGGTGCTCAGTTTTCTTCTCCAAGAGTAAGCTGGTCCATTACACCCATCACTGCTACTTGGTACTAAAATGAAACAGTTTAATTGAGCTTTTCAGAGAGAGGCTGGTTGAGACCCTTGTATGTTTGGCATTTGGTATGAATAGAAAATAGATGACATGGACTTCCATTCCTCAAGGTGCACATGATCCAGAGTCTCCCTGAGTTAAGGAATGGCATTTGGGGGAATGACTTCTACATCCCCTCAATGATACAGATTTCAGGGCCTTTGGTTTGGTTCACGAAACATTGAATGACACCATGACATGTGTTCAGACTATTATCTGTGTGGTTAATCCAGTTCTGNCCCTCCCTCCCTCCCTCCTTCCCTCTCTCTTTCTTTCTTTCTTTCTTTCTTAACATCCTGAAAGATGGAAGTTACCAAGTAACTGTGATTAGGGCACTTGTGCTTATAAGAAAAAGTGAGTGGCTACAATTTACAATTCAGTGCTGGGTGAAAATGAGAGTATATTGTCACCCAGCTTCAAATGGAAAAGAATCATTCACAACGTATGGCTGTGCTACAAAATGCAGCTATTTCCCATGGGAAAGGAACTTCTCTGGATGCCCTAAAAGGAGTTAATGATGAGGGAGCTGGGGATCAAAGACTTGAAAGAACTTCTCCCCCTAGTCCTTACACCTGGAGAGCACTTAAAGCCCTAAATGTCATTCCATTTCCAGGGCCTTTAAAATCAACAGCAGTAGTAACAATAGCAGCTCCCAGGGCCAGGGGTTGTGCTGAGTACACTCACATCAATGGAGAGGCAGTCGTGAAGACAGGAGCTCTGGTGTTTAATTTCGTGGGTTTAAATGCAGTCCAAGCCATGTGCTTTATAACTGTGGGTAACTAACCTCTCTGGAACTCAGTTTCTTTGTCTCAGTAAATATTATGTGGCGCTCTTACTGCTATTATTATTAATATATTTGAGATTTCATACCAACCCTGTGAAAATAGGCCCCATTGGTATCCCCGTTGTCTAGATAGGGAAGCTCAGGTTTGGAGAGCACGTAGCTAGATGGCAGGATTAGGACGCAGGAGGCGCCATTTTCGTATTCCAACGCAAACTTGTAAGAACGATTACCTTCCTTGCTGGCAGAATAAAGAAACCTGACTTGATAGAAGCTGAACATTTCTGTCTTGTTTCAGGCCAGGACTTTGATGAATCAGCAAAATGCTTTTGTGAAAAAATGGTTGAGAAATGGCTTTTCTCCCTGTGAAATGACTCTATTTTAAGGTTTGACTTAAAGATACAGACAAGTTATTTTGTAAATTGGTTCAGTGCGTTCATATTTTATTTATTTTTAATGATTTGTAAACACTTCCAAGTTTTAGACTGGTTTCCATATTTTACAAACATTACCTCATTAATCATCATCTTCACCTTATAGTGGTGTAATATTACCACCACAATACGAGTGAGATTAAGACATTTTATGTGCCAATATACCTATATTGCCATATCATGGCTTAACATTTTCCAATGGCCTGGCCAGATGTTAAGAGTTGTTATGGTGAAAAAACAAACAAGATAACAACAAATAGGGAACTATGAACAAATAAGTATGGGGAATACCTACTTAAAAATGAAAAAGTTCAGGTTTTTTCAGTAAGTTTCCAGTCGCTCATGTGCATAGTGCATCTCCAAGAAGACACATCAGCAGTGTTTCCCACATTCATTAGCCCCTGATGTGTGAGCACCTTGTCAAACCAGTGTTCTATGGCATTCACTTTGTAAAGTGTGGGTTTATTTGGTTGATAAAGGCTCTGTATTAAAATACCTTGACAAGGTAAGCAGTTTGGAGAAGTCTGCTCTTTGTACCCCTGCCAGAGTCACTGCTCCCCTCGACTTTAATTCCAGGGGAATCATTCGTCAAGCTCTGAACTTGCTTTTTCTGAAGATCCCTGAGTTTGGAAGCATTTGTCCCATACTACACACACTTTTTCATCTGCTCTAAGCATAGAATGTCGGGGGTGCCCCCAGATCATACACCTGAACCCTCATTTTATACACCTGATGGACTGAGGAAGTGACATAGCCGTGACAATTCAGGTAGACAAGACCAGACCTACAGTCCCAGGTCCTGAACTAGGTCAGATTTACCGTTTTCGCGTACACCTGTGGAAAGAGGCCCACATGGATCCTTGTTGTCCTTGACAAAAGACAGTGAGGGACAGCAGGCAGTGGACTGTACCATGATAAGTGGTGTTATCAGTGGGGTGGCCCTGAGTCTAATATTAGTCACTTGAGGAGACAGCTTCAGAGTGAGAGGGCAGGAAATGAGCACTCTCTCGGCAGTGCCCTGGGAATACTTTGGCTTTTTCTCACTGCCCAATGCCGTTTGTTCTTGAAGAGTAAGTACCTACAATGTGGGAGACACTGGGCCAAGCGAGGGATACGATGGAGGCAGGCTGTTTCTAGTCCTCCTTTTGTTCCCGAGCCACAGTCTTCTGCATCCTTTATAGGAGACACTAAGGAAAGGCATGGGCTCTGGATTCGGAAGTTTGAGACAAGCCCTCCTCATCTGCTGGTGGGTGACCACGAGCCAGTTTCAAGCCATCTGAACCTAAGGTCCTTTTTCTTTAAGCAGTTTGTTATGAAGATTGAATGAGATAAAGCACTTTGCAGGGTGCCTGGTACAAAATGAAGACTTGTACATGGGAGTTTGCTTCCACTTTCCACCAAGTCCCATATATTATAGTGAGGTGCGTCTTTTGTTTGTTTGTTTGTTTTACCATTTTAACCATTTTTAAGTGTATAGTTCAGTGAAATTAAGCACATTCACATTGTTTTGCAACCATCACCACCACCATTCTTCAAAACTTCATCTTACAAAACTGAAACTCTGCCCATTAAACAATAATATCTCCCCTTCTCCCCTAGCCTCTGGCCTTCTATTTTCTGTCTGTATTAATTTGCCTTTTCTAGGTACCTCACATAAGTGAAATCAGACAGTACTTATCTTTTTGTGATTGGCTTATTTCACTTAGCATAATGCCCTCAAGGTTGTCCCAAGTGTCAGAATTTCCTATATTTTAAGGCTGAATAATATTCCATTGTATGGATAGACCATACTTCATTAATCCATCCCTCTATGGATGGATACTTGGGCTACTTTCACTTTTTGGCTTTTAAGAATAATGCTGCTATGAACAAGGGTATGCAAATACCTCTTTGGGTTCCTGATTTCAGTTCTTTGGGGAAGAGAGATGTATTTTTTAAGAAGAGTCCCTGGCTTCCAGGTACTTAACTATATTCCAACATAGATTGGAGCGTCGGTGGGGTGAGGGCATAAGAATGTTAGACGGATATCAATCTTTATTCTAAATCATCAGATCTTATCTATCAAAATCAGTACTTTTGGAGTCCAGTACTTACATTAGAAATATTGTTGTAGGTGAATGTTTATTAACATTGAAAATGATTACAATATATGAACTGGAAAAAAACAAACAAACAAAATACATATATTCCATTCTTTTAAAAAATATATATATATACACTAATATATTCAAACAGATGATACATATATAAAAACTGCTCTGTAAGTTATAGCATAGAGTAGTGGCCTCTAAATTTTTTTTGTTCATATAGCCCCATTCTCAATACACGTGTTTTATTTAGTTATTTATTTATACAATTATATACATGTAGAACTATACCAACATCATATACATTATGAAGTATTCACAAAAGAGTAACACATCAAAATGAATGAGATAGAGTAACATGTTCAAAGGAATGGATAAAAATAAATATCATTAGAAGTTCTAATATTTTCTGTTACCATATATAGTTACATATTATTTTTCCTGTGGTGAGAACATTTGAGATCTACCCTCTCAACAACTTTCAAATATGTGATACAATATTATAGTGCTTTGCACACTGCCTGGTTTGTGGTAGGGGCAGAAAAAAT
>NW_017731684.1:1519132-1520409 GCF_001890085.2 Hipposideros armiger | reverse complement strand
GACCAGAGCCTTATGTGTGCTGACATTTTGACAGAGCTCAGTGTGCTATTGCTATTTCATTCGGTGACTGGCTTGGATAATATTATAGTTTAGGAAACAGTGACTGACATTACTGTATTACTCTTCTCTTTAGTGATGAAAATGCCAGGAAAGATTTAAAGACACTCCCAGCCTTTCCAACCAAAACTCTTCAAGAGCACCCGTCTCTTGCTTACTGGTAAGCCAAAGCAAGGTAACAGGTGACCTGTTATCACAGCCCCCGCTGAAAACTGCATGCTTTTCTGGAAATGAAAAGAAACATGAGTGAAGAAAATACCAAATTGCCCATGAAATGTGTCAGAGTAACCATAAGTAGACCTTGATCCTTTCAGTGACAGGATCTTGTCAGAGCTCACTGGAAGTCACTGTACCAAGATCGTAGTAGCTGGTGAGGAATGATCCTGTGCCTTCTTCTTCAGGGGGTGAAAGGTCTGTAGAACCTACACCCGGTGTGTGTGCGTCCTCGTGTACCACAGCTGTAAGCTGGCACAAAGCACAGATTTCCTCGGACAGAGGTTTTCTGAATTACCAGAAATGACCTGAATGACCAAAGAGTTCATCTATGGCGAGAAATCATTGTATATTTTGAGTTGCTTTATTTGTATGTATTTTAACGAATCCATAGGCCCCATTTTCCATATAACATTTTTCCTAGAAAAATACCGTTTTTCCCTCTGAATTACTTACATTTCCTTTAAATATATTTTCCTTGGTTTAAGGCTCTGAATCCTGAAGATGGGTATTTTTCCCCCCTAAAAAACTGATTACAAAATAAATATTCTACATTAATAGCTTTAATATGAAAGTTGGAATACATTTCCCAAATAAACAGTGGAAGTGAGTACATTGCATCCTAAGTCTGGAACTTTCTAAACTAATCATTGTTGAATGATAGTTTCTTAAGAAAAAAAAAAAGACCAATGACCATATCCATGATTACATATCCATGGATTACATATCCATGATTACTGGATATATAGAGATAAAAACATTTACTCTTCTAGCTTATACTTGAAATATGACTGAAAGAGCTACCTGTCTGAAAACAGGGTACAAGAGCTGACTGATGTCAAACGTTGCTGGGCTTGGGCCTATTTCTCCCTTTCCAGGTAACAATTTATATCCTAGGACAATAAGGAAGGGTTTTCTCCTAAAGCAGTGTGTCCCCAAGCGGTGATAATAGAGTATTTAAGATTGAACACAGACTCTAAAGCAGTTTTAATTCTTTCCAAATCTTT
>NW_017731684.1:1513907-1519109 GCF_001890085.2 Hipposideros armiger | reverse complement strand
CAATCAAATCCTCTTTCCCCAGAGGTACTCTGACTCTGTGGTACATATTTTCTTGTTTTGCTCTATACTTTAATCACCTATATATGAGTCTATCGTTTCATTTCACTTGTTTTGGAACTTTATATACATGGGATTGTGGTGTATATGTTATTTGGGGTCTTGCTTCTTTGGTTATTATTTGTGAGATTCATCATGTTGTGTGAAGCTATAGTGTATTATCTCTGCTGTATGGTATTCCATTGTATGATTATACTACAATTTTATCATTTCTACTGTTATGGAATATTTGGGTTGTTTCTTCTATTTATTTTATTGTGAACAATGCTCCTAGAAACCTTATTCTTTTGTGTAAATTTCTTTAGGGATATACCTAGGAAAGGATAACTGGGTGACGAAGTATGCAGACTTCCTAAATGATCTTACCAGTTGACATTCCCATTAGCAATGGGTGAGCCTTCCTATTGCCCTACATCTTCCTGTAACCTTGGTATTGTCAGAGTTTTAAAAGTTTGGGAGTCAGGTGCATAATGGTGGTTCACTGAGGGTTTAAAATGCATTTATGAGTACTTACGAAGCTGAACATTTGCTGCTGTCTGTTAGCCACTTGGATTTCTACTTCTGTGCACTGTTTGTCAAAAGGTTTAAAACGTTTTACTGCCAGGCTGCCTGTTTCAACCATGTTTGGATCCTGTTGGTGCTCTCTCTTTTAGTGTTCCAGCGAGGTCCACAGTTTGGTCACCTCAGTATTGGTGGTGGCTTGTTTGAAGTGGGTTATTGAATGAGTTCTTATAGGAAAGGAATGTTATATTTTCACAAGTAAAGGATGCTTTGCAGTGGCACAAATAACCAGATTTGGAGGAATAATAGGAAACTTTTCCAATACAAACAAATAAAGCTGTGTTCTGTCCTAAGAATGTAATATTTTAGAATGGTTCAGATTCCACATTTGTCAAAATTACTTACGTGTCTCTTTTATTCAGGCACTACTGACAATTTTGCATGGTTAAGAAATTTTCTAAAACTGGAAACCAAGTTGAGAAGCTGAGAAGGTGTCTCCCTCTCCATTCTTTGCTAATAGTTTATGTCAGGCATTGCCAAGTGATGGAAATGGTCTGCTGGTATGTTTTATGTGGCCTGCACAATGTTTTAGTTTTTATTTCTGGGATTTTGTTTGTTTGTTTTTGGTTGAGGCAACATTTTAAAATTCAGATATCATACATAAAACTCTGGAATTTTGCCTTATCTTTAAAAAAGAATGCAATCAATAGTGGGTGCACATTCTCCCATAGCAGGAATTACGTGGATATGCTATGAGTGGTGGTTTTCTATCAGCAATGGAGTCTGATTATTTTTCACCAGGATCTCATATTCTTTTCTTCCATATGAGCAGAATTTTTAGGTAGGAATGTGGCTGCCCCAAATAAAGACTACATATCCCAGTGTCCCTTGCAATTAGAAAGAGACACATCTTTGTTCTGGCCAATGGGGTTAGGGAAAGTGGGTAACTTAATCACGTGACACTTGCTTCTGCATGCTGGGTATGCAGTATATACACTTAATACATACTTGCTAAATGAATTAATGAATTTATGGTAAATAGCAGCAACTACTCTAGTGAGATCTTGATTGCCTCAAAATTAACTATAATCCAAAAAACAAGTGAATGCGAGGCTGAATTCTTGGACTACAGCATGTAGTTCACATGGACCCAGAAGATAACACATATGTGGTTCATGGTGATGATAAATAACACAGTGTTGTCCTTAGTCTATCATTTTAGAACATATACGTGTATTTGCCCTTCATAAAAATCTGACAAGCCAACTTCTTTGAAAAGGAAGTGGGATTTGAAGGACAGAGCATAAAAGAAATTATTAAGAAAAATAAATATCATTACTGGGAGTTGACAGGTGACCTTTAATGTGAATAAATTGGATTGTGGTATATTTTTGTTTCAGGAAGCCCAAACCAGTTTCCCAAGATTGTCAGTGTGGTTAAGCTGTACTGCTCAGATTTCAAATGAATAGAGAGATTTATCCTTATGTAAAAACAGGAGCCAAGTGACTATTTCCTGGAGTAATTTCTAAAGTCAGGTCTTTCGCCTTGAACCTGGTTTTAAAATGAACTTAGGTTTTAAAATGAAAGGTTGACAGGTACAAATCATAGTGTCTCCAAGCTAGGTGACACTCAACTCTATCTATTCTTATGGAAAGACAGTAAGCCTTATGTACAGTTTGCTCAGTGTGTTCATTTGGTTGCCCTGTGGCATGGTCAGGAAACTTGGAAACCAGGACCGGGAGAGACAAACTTCCGTAGACAATGAAGGAAATCACTTATACCTAGCCTTGTCAAGTGACAGAAGTGAGCAACTTCTAATACAGCACAGCACAGTGTGGCCCAAACAAAACCTGTGTGCAGACCATAGCTGGTTCCCCAGTTTGACCTATAACAATTGACCTATGAGTGTTGCATGAATGCTTTGGGAGGAGATTCACCTTGAGTTCAATGTTTCATCCTCCAGTTGGGGGTTCATCTTTTTCAGTATCATGATGCACATTGGGGCAAACACCAGGGAAGCTAATGTAAGAATTAAGAAGTGATGGATTTTGAAACTAATGGTTCAGTGCTTTCAAACGTAACTAGAGGTGAGGGTTAAGGGGAGTTATGCCTTGCAAAAGATGAGAATGTTTATGTCGGCTCTCTAGGTCATACTCTGGGAGTCTGTCAGGAAATTGGGTAATGGAATATAATGGTTATGGTCTTGGCTTTTAAAGACAAACAGACTGGGTTTGCCTTCTGGCTTCTCCACATAGTAGCTGTGAGACATTGAGCAAGTGGCTTAGCCTCTCAAAATCTCACACTTTTACCTGTGAGGCATGGAAAATAATAGTACCTACCACATGGGGAGAGCTGTGAAGAGACTTGCAGGAGGTAAATAATGCCCCAAAAGTATATTGCATGGTGCCTGGCTCTTGGTAACGCCCCAACACAGAGTAGCTATGGTAAAGATATGAAGAGGTAGAAAGTAGGAGGAAAAGAGTTACCAATATGCTGTTTGACGAACACCAGTTTGAGCAGGATTTTGAGTAGCTCTTTAATATACTTATCCTAGGCTCTAATAGACCCTAGAGAGTCATGTCTATTTCTTCATAGACTAGCTCCTTAAATCCTTGGGACAGTTAGAGAATATTTTCTTTCATAGTGCAGAACCAACTATGACTGGGTTGTATCACCGGTTCTTCCGCCTGTTAAAGTCCATAAAAACCACACTCTTCTCTTTTGACAACCACAATTTTGCCATTTTATAATTAGATAATAGCTGACCTTACATGAGGTACATTTTAGTTCACTTGATGCAATTTAAGCGATACCTTGGATTTCATTTGAAACACGTTTTCAAGTCACCTTTTAGTCCAATGATTTCTGCAGATGGCTGACTTAGTCCATTTTATTTCAGAGAGCAAATAACAGATGAGTAATAGATAGGTCTACATAAACCTTTTTATTGCAATGATATCTATTATGAAAAATTGGTGATACTATGTGAATGGTTTTATGATAGCCAGTATTCCAACATGGTGAGTATTATGTAGCCACTAAAGATAATTATGAGGTTGCTATAGGAACGTAGAGAAGGTGTATAACAAAATTTGAAAAATGCTGTATAAAAATAGGATATGGAACATGCACAATTATTATTATTATATAATGATATAGCTATATACAGGAAATATATAATGAAAATGGCTGCAAATTCATGAGGAGAGTAAGGAAAATGGGTTAAAGCGGTATAATACTGTTATTTTAATTTTTTGTCTTTTTAANTTGAATTTCAGATAAACACCAAGTAATTTTATTTTAGTATAAGTATGTCCTAAATATTTAAACTGGCAACTCTAACCTAGATAACCCAGTGGGGATTCTTAGTGGTAATAATCTGGTCTGAGAGTGGTAGAAACACAGTGTTTGGTAAAATCTTTGTTTTCACATACAATCAGAAAAGAAAGAACACATTTACTGAACATAGGCAGGTGTCTTCACAGAAGTCTATTGTCATCTTCCTAAGACAGGTCACTATCCCTATTTTTATAAGGAAACCAAGTCTCACAAAGATTAGTTAAGATCACAAAACTCTTTCAAATATGGAGACCTGGGTGGGACTGAATCCAGTTCTAAGTCCAAACCCTACTACTTCAAAGCACAGCTTTAGGGCCAGCAGGTTAACGGGTCTGTTGATTTATTTCTAAGTACGTGAAGCTTTTTAGTAGCCTGCATCTAAACCCAAATACCAGCTCCATTTCCTTTTCTGTAAATTAGAAATAACACCTACTTCTAGATTCACTATGAGGATGAAATGAATTCCTATGTAAGTAAAATGGTACACACTTGTCTGCCACACAGCACTTGCCCAGGAAAGGAAAGTCTCCTTAAGCCCCAGGAGTTTCTTTTCTTGTCCTGTGAAGGAGCTGAGCCATCGAGGGAGCTGGGGCTCAGAGGCAGCCTAGAAACGTGTGCTCACAGTGAACCCCAGTGACGGAGCTTCATTTTGTCGAGATGAAGAGGCCAGGAGAGTGGCTTATGTAATATTTCAGTTCTCACTGTCCACTCTGTAAATGACTACAACCCGATTTGGCTTGAGATATGATCAAGAAATGTTTAAAAGGGTGGGGAGGAAATTCCAAGAATGGAAAGACCTGTGATTGGGAGGGGAGAGGAGAGCGGGGAGAGGTCTAGCTCCGCGAACACGGTTTTTCCGGCCCCTTCCCCTCTTCCGCGCCTCTCCACCCCAGCTTTCCAAATGCCACCTCCCCTTCCTCCTGTAACCTCTGCTGCTGTTCTGACCTGGAGTCCCCAGAACCAGTCACCCAGCCGCTGCTCCTCCAGATGGAGCACCTCCTCACCTCAGGGCCATTGGTAAGCCTTCACACACCGGTGTGTCTCGCCCGCAGCTCTGAACTCACAGGTTGGACCAGATGAACTCTGCTGGCTTAACTTGCTGGGTGGGTTTGGTTTGGAGGGGTGGAAAATGTGGAGGGTAGTTCATTTTAGCTATTATGAAACTACCTCAGCCTGTAAGCAGTTATACTAAACTAATTATTTGCAATAATCAGCGACATTAGACATTGAGTGGGTTTGAGCCCTAGCTTTCTACCTTTGCTCATGATTGACTGTGAGTGAAAGTGACAGCTTGTTTCTTGCTTT
>NW_017731684.1:1509982-1512492 GCF_001890085.2 Hipposideros armiger | reverse complement strand
CTTAAATAAGTGGCATAGAACAATACATACAGTCCATTCTCTGCATCCATGGACAAAAACAATATTTAATGAAAAAAAAACATATATATGTGGACCCACACTGTTCAAACCATGTTGTTCAACTGTACTGTGTTTTCTTATTCTTGTTACCTTTAATGTCCCTTTACATAGGAATCAATAGAGAAAAATTTACTGTTAGAACTCCGTAGTTATTAAGTCAAGGAGAAAATCAACTAGATTCATCACTGAAGGCCAAGTTATACAAATGAGATAAATGTGATTTTTTTTTAAATTAAAAAAAGGGTCATTTGAAAGCAGTCTGTCCAGTGAAAAACTGGTCTAAGTAAACTGATAATATACCTTAAACTGCTAATCACTGAGCTGTTGATCAATGAGGGTAGGTTAGTAGAGGAAATTAGTGTTTGTACACAGTAACCAAGATCCTTCTAATAATGACATGTGTGAGCAAGCTGTCATCCCCAAACACTGGATGAACCCAGCTCCAATGCTTTAATAGTTACACCATTTAACAGACATGAAATACACTTTCTCTAATTGTTAGGAATTACCACGTCCCATTCCTTCAGTATCATGCAAAACTTTGAGTCCCCACAGGTTTCTAGCAAGCTTAGGTAAGGGAGTGAGTGGCTTATCACCAGCATCTGCACAAGACAACACCAGAGGCTGGCAAATGTTTCTAATTAGTGCAATTCCTCATGACAGTGAACCTGGAGTTTCCATGGAACCCAGCATCAGATGGAGCCCCAGCAGTGACACCTAGCCCAAGTACTCGGAGGCCCATTCTCACAACCTTATGTTTAATTTCTGATGATATTTAGGCCACGTGTTAGACTATAACTTGAGTGTTCAAATAGGCAGTAATTATAGCTTCTTTATGTTTGCATATGCATTTTTATAAAATGAGAATTTTGAGTTATGCTTATGTGTGGATGAAAAGAAGAGTGCAGTCCCAAGTTGCATTTTAAATGGCTTAGTTTATTTCTTTGTGTAGTGAAGTTACTACAGACGTTTTTATCAGGTCATTATATTTAATGCGTGTTTGTTAGGCACCTTTGCTTTGGGTTTCAGGTAAGGGAGAGATTTAGCACCAAAAAGAAAAGGGAATTTTTAAGCTTGGACCATTTTTTGAAGCCATCTTAACAACCTATGGGTGCCCCACACCAAGCACAGACAGACAGCTGCCATCTTCCCGGGAGCTTGGTGATTGCTTTGCTCTGGGAAGTGCTAGCACCCACAGTTTGCTAATTATTGGCACTCCCTTTCCCTCCAGCCTCAGAATGGCAGGTGGCTGATTGTCACTGTGAGCAAGTCCCCAATTAGCCACAAACAGGTGCACACATTTGCTGGGCGTGGCTGCTTCCACACAAGTGCTCACACACACACAAAGGGTGACCTCGGTTTTGCCAAACATTGTGGCTTTATCAAAAATGAGTGAGGTTGGTACATTCTTACAGGGTTTTTGAGGTCAGTAAATAAAAGTGACAGGACATGAAAGGAGGCTGGAGTCTGCCAAAAGGAATCGTTGCCTGAAACATGGTGGCAGAGGCTAAATGGTGGGCCACTTCCTTCCAGAAAGCTGTCAGAATAGGAATCTGGAATACCCAAAGGAGAGGTGCAGCCTAATCAGATAAACTATTATCAGTTAAAACACAGGCATGTTCTTCATTGTGACATCTGAATTCCTGCCGAAATGATGAAGAAAAGCAATTGCTGGTTTGCTATCTGAGAAGTAGCACGTCTCCCATTTACAGTCATTCTCTCTGGCTAGGGCCTAGAGAAATCCGTCTCTCTTGGCAGTTCTGGTGAAGTGCATCTTTAACATAACACTTCCATTGCTATTAGGGTCAAGAATGTCCAGATGGGTGAGCGCATTTACTATGGTTAGGCAGCTGGGGGAAGGCAGAGACATCCCTATCCAGGCCTGCTCACCTCCAGGCTGCACTCGGACCCCCTCTGGGTTCTGAGGTTGAGTGTAAGTCTATAAACCGAGCCTCCCTCCTACCCCGCCTGCCATCTGTGCTGAAGGCAGACCTGGCCTCCCCTGAAACCCCTGCATGTTCAGGGGATCCATGTGATCTCTGGCTCCGGGCAAATTTTCCAGCCAGGGTTCTTCCGAGGGTTAACAAATAAGCACTCAGCTACTGTCAGTCCACGCCAACGTGAAATCCTGCTTGGTCTAAACTCTGAATGTGATCAGATTAACTTTAGAATAATGTGCCAGTGTTTGGAACACCCTGATGGTTAAATTTTGGGGGTAGTAATTTCTACCCTCTCACACCGGCATTTCAGCCCTCCTCTAAATGGCAGTGGGCCAGCTCCTCACACCCTCACTGCTGCCCACCATCCATATTTGATCTAGTTTCTGATGAGAATTATATCACACAGAAGAATGCATAAAACATGTATATATGGTGTAAGGAACAAATTAGAAAGTGGACAGCCATATATAAACGCCTCGAGTGAGGGATGTTGCCAAGACCCCATCCCGT
>NW_017731684.1:1486727-1504864 GCF_001890085.2 Hipposideros armiger | reverse complement strand
ATGTAACACTTGCTGATCTCTCTTTATTAACATTATTTTATATTTATTATATTTCATTCAGTTATGGCAAAGGATACCAGTTTTTCATTTGATAAATTGAAATTGTGTTTCTTTTTCTAATAATTTAAGTTTTTAAAAATATTAATATATGTTATATAAATATATTATATAAAATATAAATTTAAAAATCATGACAAGGTTGTCAAATGTGTGAGGTTTGTATTCTTCAGGAATCTATGTCCTGCAGACACAAAAGTCAGCCAGCCTCTCTCTCTCTAAGAAGTTGGTAAAGGCTTTCCTGCTCCAGTTTTTCAAGTAGTCCTCTGAGAATCTTAGAACAAGGCTCTATCTCATATAAACATGTATTGCCATACTTGTTTTGCAGTGAGGACAGGGTAATTGAGCATTATTTGAAAATCAAAGGTCTGACTCGGGGTCAAGCTGTGGTTCAGTAAGTATCTTTCTTTGTTTTTGCTTAGATATACTTTTTTTACTTTTATTTTTGTTAGTTTTAGGTGTACAGAACAATGCATTAGTTATCCTTTTCACCCTTCACACAGAAGCAACCCTCCTCCCCCATCTACTGCCCTCCCACCCCCATATCATGCTTATCTATTACAATTCCACTGACTCCATTCCCAATCTCTACTCCACGTCCGGTGACTATATGTATATGTAATTATAGTTGACACACAATGTTATCCAACATCAGCTTCAGAAATACAGTGCGGTGGTCAGGCCTCTACACCAACTATGAAGTGGTCTCCCTAACAAGACCTGAGTCCATCTGGCCCCCTAAAAAATATTTACAACTTTATTGATTATGTTTTCCAGACTGTCTTTTCTATCATATACTTTTAACGTCTTCTGTTTGCAGCAGTCATCGGAAATGATTTCTGTTGCATACTTTGTATGTATATAGTCCTCATCTGATTAGAAATATCTTACTATGAATTATAAAATGTCTTGGGTCATTCCATATATTGGTGTCGTCAATTCAGATGCCATCAGTGGTAGGCAGGTAGCAAAAATAACAAATGTAGGCCAAGGGTGGGGCAAGAGGGGATGGGGAACTGTGGTAAAACTGGAGATCTTTTGGCCTGGGTAAGGGCAAGGCTACTCAGCTTCAGAATTCAGGGGCAATGTTGCCAGATCTTCTGACATTTTCCAAGAAAAGCTGGAATTTCCTATTTTTAAATCACATTTTAAACATTGCAAAGTCATTTTAAGAAAATTTTAATACTATATGAGCCAAACAAAGCCTGTCTGGAGGCCATGTTTGGCGGCCTGGTTTGTGACTCTACTCTGGTTGGAACACATAGTGTTGGTGTTGGATAATCTGTTTCTTCGTGCTACCCAGGAAAGGCCATAGTGATAAAGGTCTGCATTTTACACTTACTGAGGTACCATCCATTTATTAGGAACAGTTCCCAAGCTACATTAAATTTTTAAAATTATAAAAACTGAATTTATAATCCTATAATTATAAAAGCTAATGTTGCATTATTGCTATAGTAATTATAGAAGAACTTTTATGGCCATAGAAGTTTTTTTAAAAAAAAACAAACTGCTGAACATAGCTCAGAGCATGTGAGAACTAAAATAAAGCCTTGGCGATTGCTATTGTCCTGATATAGATTTGCCCTGTACCCCTACCTCCTGCACCAACCTCCTTTTTATCACAGCACACCTGTGTGACCTTCAAAGCAGAAATTAGATGTTAGCAGTAGTCCTGAAGTTGAATTGTAACTCATTGTGCCTGTTTTCTGAACTAAATAAAAAATAATTTCCCTGAAGGATTTTAGTTTAGGCTAATAAGCATATTATGAAGTGTTCTTGCTTAAATGCAGACTTCTTTTATTTTCCCTGATCATTATTGTTGTGAGTCCAAATAAGAGACTATCTAACTTGATAGTTAAGGCTCTAAACTGTAACATTTGACTCAATTTGTTAGAACCTTGGCTGTGCAGTGTAATTGCCGCATGACCTTGGCACATTCACCTAACCTTTTATACTCATTTACATGTAGGCCATTTACTTTTTTAAATTATCAAGTTATTGACTACTAAGCCCAGAACAATTGATCTTCAAAATGTCATTAATGAATCCACTTGTATTAAATGGGAACCTCAATCCCTTGTAGACAGAGAGGCAGTTTTACACAATTTATGCTACTCCATAAGGTCTTAGGGGCACACAAGACATACTTGTTGAATTAAAAATAGCAAATGGTGGCACCATTGTTTAATTTAGGGTGGGAGGAGCATATTTTTAAAAGTCAGCTTTTAATACAATAAAATTCACACTAAGAGGTTTGACTGAAGAGTTAAGTATATATTTCTAAGAGTTTACCACAATCAGCACATGGATTCGCTTTATTTTTTACTCATTCTGAGCATGACCCAAAGGTTGATTCTCATTGCTTGCATCATTAGGTGCTTAGTTTAAAAAATACTTGCAATGTGAGTGTCTAATACATACGATATGTTTCTAAGCGATAGAAATCTTACTATGCAGAAAATAACATTTCCAATAGCTTTTTGAAATTGAAGTCTTGTTGGCACCCTCCTAACATTTTGATAAATTAAAAAAAAATTCTCCCTAGAATGGTTTATTTTATTTCTACTTTAGTCAAAGACGTGGTTATCATGAAGAAAATAGATACAAATTGTGTTGTTTAAATCACTTTTCCCAGAAGGGCCCTCTATCATAACAAGAGGTTATAATATGTATTCATTTTCCATAGGTATATGAAAATAGTAGAAGCTCTACCAACTTATGGAGTCCATTATTATGCAGTAAAGGTAAATACTTTTAAATGGCAAAGCTTTCATAATACCCATCTTATTTTGTAAGAGTTAGTGAAGAGCACCAACTTTCTAAAACCACATAAACCAAAATGCATACATGTGTAAATTGTCTCTAGAAATTTGAGCATTGAGCATAGGATTGATTTTCATAAAGAATAAAAGCCTGATTATATTTTGTCATTTTTAGCCAATTATAAAGCACATTTTTTGCCAAACACTTGCTATGTTCATATGTTTTCCCAAAGCCTCTATTACCCTAAGATATTCAAATCATTCTCTTTGGGCCCACCTGTTCCTTTAGCTATTCTTTCTTATTTTTTTCTTTTCCAATTATTTACCTTTTTAATGCTACCAGATATTCATTTGACAGTGCCTTTGTATGAGAACCATGCACTCTCCAATGTCATTTCAACAGCTTAATAAAATCCTCACATTTTTGTAGTATTTGCAATACCAATTTTCAGTCAGGATGTTATGTATTTGTGTAGTATTTTCAGATGTTTATAAGCAGGGAGAAATTGACTAAGAAATATTGTGAGATGACAAAGGATAAAGCAGTGTTAAGAAGTGAGTTTTGTTTAAAAGAAGAATAACTTTATAATTGATCAATCTTGAGTGACTTTTCAAGTTCCAACAATGTTTGCAATTCAAAATGGTGGGGAATTGGATACTAAATATCTGCATAATGAGGACATCTTGTACTAAAAATATGTACTAATGCAACTTTAATTTCTACTGATTCTTAGTCTGTTTGCATATGAGTATGTGTTTTAGCCTAAGTTTTTCTTTCCCTATGTCAATACATCCTTTGCTTTATAAGACCTAAAAGATAAATTTATGAAAAAAAAATTTCTCCTCTCCCCTTATGAACCTCATAGTCATTATTCAAATATCCTGTCATTGAATCATATAGTTCTCTGAAAGACTTTTTCAGTATTCCCATATTCTTTAAGTATATTATAAACATGAGGATTTGGAACTAGTTTTTACATCTTTGCAGTTCTTTGGAACTTCCTTGACCTTTGTAGCTGGTTACTAATCAAGAGAACAAAGAGCTCATTTTCTTTTTCTTTCTTTTTTTTTTAAATAGATAACTGGCTTTGTACTCCAGATTAATTCTCAGTTGAACTACTTACATTTTATTTCTTCAGCTGTTTAATCAAAACAGTCATGCTTCATCCTTTTTGAGGGTATTAATAGTAGTGGTCTGTTTTGACTTATAAATCTTATTTGAAGAATCACTAAGAAGTCATTTTAATAAGAAGTTAAGTTTTTAAGTACTGTTTTGTTTACCAAGGCAGCTTTATTTTGACCTGTTGATACTTGTCAAAGGATGAAATTGGTGAATATTACTGCATCTCTAGAAGACTTAACAATTAGGTCTTGGTTCTCATGCTTTTCCATCTTCCAGGATAAACAAGGACTTCCCTGGTGGCTTGGAATCAGCTATAAAGGAATTGGCCAGTATGATTTACAAGATAAGGTGAAACCTCGGAAAGTAAGTGAATCATTTCAGATACCTAGGGGAACCTTGAGTTCTTCCAGAGCTGAGAATATCACTTTCAGGGGCACTGAACAATCTTAGGCAATGAACTTTTGGTTAGGGAAGCCATGGGTTCAGAGAAGACTCAGGGTCGGTGTAAAATACTTTTTAGAACTCATTTATGTACCATTTTACACGCAATTCCATGTCTGATCATAAGTCTAAGGAAATAAATTTATGCACAAAGATTAAACTATAAGAACGGTGATCACAACATAGTTTACAAGTGCATATTTTATTTTAAGTCAATATGAACAGGACAATGCCATTCGTTTTATAAATTTTATATATATACATATACATATTTACATTGGATAGATAAATAGATGAATAAATTGTAAAAACATAAACCAAAATTTTTGATGCCATTACCTCTCAGTAATACAGTTAGGAGTTATCTTTATTTTTACTACTCTTGCTATTCTTTCTTTGTTTCACAGTTTTCCACACTAAATATGTTCGCTTTTTGTAAAGAAAAATAAGTTATGTGCTGTTTATTAAAGGGTCATACTCTATCGGGTTTGGATTTTCCAGAACTAGTAGGTTACATTATTTTCTATTTGAAATTTGATTATGAAGCTGTTTCCTTTGACCCCCAACACTAGCGTACAATAGCTTGTACCTTTTTGCCTATGTAAGAACTAAATGAGTCCATGTAGATAACCATCTGGTTGCCCTGGCCGACTCAGTATTATAATGACATAAAGGTTTACTCATGCTGCCCTCGGAGGCTTTGCCACCCTCCCTGTGCTCTGCTGCCATCAGTAGGAGTCACAGCTGTGAAACAATGGCCTATAATAACAGACCATGGCCAGGCTGCCTGCATTATCACAGCCCGACATCACAGCATTAAGTAACTTCTCTCACGTCTCTCTGTCTCTTGCTTTAATGTGTTTTAGAAAAGCAGCCATATTCCTCATTAAGTTAGGCCTGTGTAATCAATCATACCACGCACTCTTCATCTAAGTTTCCTTGCGGCTTCACTCAGTGCTCACAATCTTCCTTTGAGTTAAGAGAATAAGTAAAACTCCCCTTTCCTCCCCATTTTATAGTTGTAACACTGACACACACAACACAAAAGGGTGTTGTGGGGAAAACTACTGCCCCCTTCTAATGCCTCTCCAGCTCTCCTGGGTCTGACTAGTTGGGCTTTGAAGCTTATCCAAAATTATCAATAAAAATAATAAAGCATTTAACAGCCGAGATCCATCTGTGTGAGGGGCAGTAAGAGAACATGTATGTAATCATACAAATAGAATTTTGTCTCTGTAAGCCCTGTGACCAAGATCAATTGAAGTAAGGAATACTTGAAAATTTTCTTCTAAGACCAGAGTTCTAATAAATAATGTCAGAAATGAGGGCCATGTAATTTTTTTCAAATATTTTTCAAAATTGTTTTTATTTACAGTTATATATATATATATTTTTTACCAGAAGTTATAAATGTTCATTGTAAAAGAAACCAATAAAAGCAAACACTACAGAAACATGTCAACAAGGGCAGGCAGTGCTTTTGTATTTCCCATTTCTACCCCCATGATGACCAGTGTCAAGAGAATACTATGAAATGGGCTGTTTAGACTGTCAGTGTATTCTATGCTTTAACAGAGAGAAGGAAATCTTACTATGTACACTGCTCCATACCATGTCATATTTCTTCAGGCCACTTATAATCAGATCTCTTTTCACTCTTTTTAAAGCTGCCTCGTATTCTGTTATGTGGAGATACATAATTCATTTAACCAGTTCTCTTTCGATGGCTATTATGGTTGTTTCCATTGGTGGAGGGTGGGCCAGAGCTGAATTCCAGCCAAGGCAGACAACTAACCCCTAGTTTATCTATTTTATAAGATCAAATGATGGCCTATCATGTTTTCTTAAGGTAGACCTCATTTATGTCAACATTTTTGGTGATTTATTTCTCCCCTGAATTTTACTTTAATAACATTCAGGTGCCTTGCTGGTTTTTTTTAATACTGCATGTAAAATATAACTTAAGCTGACTCACAAGTAATTTCTTAGCTAAAGTGGCTTAATAAAACTGAGGTTCCCACAGAAGGTAAATGTATTCACTGAAAACAGCCAGGCTCCCTTCCAAAATAATGGTGAATCAGAATCTGCACAGTAAAGATTACAGTTAATTTCCTCTCGGTTTCTCATGACTCACAGCCCTTTATTTACATTCACAGTTTCAGAGAAATTGGTAAATATTGTTTGACACTGATCAGAATCGGGTGTGCTTGTTTATTCCACAGTCTAGACAAGGGTCAGAAGCCACTTCCTTTTATCAGTTTGCAGAGTTTTCCTATTTCACTATCAAATCATGCCATCTAGTTAAAAAAAAAAAACATAAATAGGCCATCTTGTGTTACCATTGTGTCGCCTTCTCTTCTTGGTTACTTAAGTGGGTGTCCACTCTATACCGCCATTGCCTCCTCCTTTCTTCCATTAAATCTGATCGATTTTGCTTCCATATCTCTATTTTTCCCTTCCAAACAATTGAAAAGTTTAATTGGAGGGAGGACATTTTACAAGTCCTGGCTGTTGGCACAAATGGAAACATGCATCATTTAAAGGGCCATGAGCGCAGCCTTATCAAAGGAGGATCTCTTCAGCTATTTGCATGGACCTGTGCATGCAGCAAGCTACCAATGGCTGGGCATGAAGGAAGGTCAAACTGGCAAACAAATGAAATAAGGGCTGGAATGGAGGCCTTTACATGTTCAGCCTCTTGAACCACATGCCCACTGTGTTATAACTATACCGCAAACAGACCAGAAGGAGGAAGCTTTGTCAGTGAGAAGAGAGACTGATGCCAAAAGGCCGTTCTGAAAATGGGTTAGTCCAAGATTCATGGGCTGGGCCCTTCTGTCCTTTCCACATAATGTCAATCAGTTGTAGCCTCAGGATGCTGGGGCCTGTGTTTGTCTTTCCTCCCGGAACACCCAGCAAGTGCCCTTCATGTATTTTGTCTATAAGGCTTTGCCAGTCCTGGAGGCCAAGTTGTTTTCAATCCATGTGGTATAACGATGCAGGCAACAATATGGGAAGCTACCCAAAGCCTGTCTCTGATGTCTATTTGCTGTGTAGCCGTGGGCATGTTGTTTAATCTCTCTTTATACTAAGTTTCCTCATCTATACAATGTAATGATACCAAATGCATAGGGTGGTTATAAGAAATAAATGAGATTATATTTAGCACTCTGCCTGATACACAGTCATCACCCGACAACTGGTGTTGTTCATTGGTAGTGAGGGAGCGACAATCAAGAAGGACATCAGAAATATTCTGGGGTCACTGTTTCGATAGAGAGGACCCAACATTCCTCCAAACCCATTGCCCTAACGTTCCATCTACCAGATCACACTCAAATTCCTATTTTCAGAAACTGATAAGCACTCTGCTTCTCCCAATTCATGAACAATAATGCTTTAATGCATGTTGCAAATTAAAAGAAAAATTTTAAATTCTGAGTACAAGCCACAAAAATTCAGGGTATTAAAAATTCAGTTCATAAGCAGTTTTTCTTTTTAATCCTCCCTTTGTGCATGAAATGTGTCATTGCAAACTCTTATGGAATGTGAAGTCATATCAACTGAATTTCAAATCATAGGACATTTGAACTTAAAAAGGATGAAGTTTTACTTTAAAAAAAAAACATGCAGAGTTGTATTCGTTCTAAGTTTTTATTGCTCATTCAGTCCTTCAAGGAAAAATGTCTATTTTTCCAAAGAAGCACGCAGTGGGTCAGTGGCTGATTAAGGTACACATCATGACTGATTTGTACCCCTGGGAAAACCAGAACCAGTCAGAGATGGAGAAATAAAAATGGCATGCTAGTCAAGGTGTCATAGGAAGACCGGAGTGGGATAAAATGCTTTTCAAGATTAGTATCTTTCTGCATTATAACAAGCAGAGAAATCTTGTGATCACTCCAGGGCATTTCAGGGTTCTCAGAAAAGGTCCTCAGCCTTCAATTAACTGATTTTTTCTTAACTGTTGGAATTCACAAATGCCTAGAGCCAGAAGCACAAACATCTTTCTGTTTCCTTGTCATAAAAGTACAGGGTTCATTTCACTTAAACTCAGAGTGACTTGCTGGTTTTTCTAAGTACAGCCATCTCGATCATTTCTAACCCTTCTTGCATTTTCCACCTTACCACATCGCCATGGATCTCCATTAGGATGCTACTTCTATGGCTGCTTAAGTACTAGATAAGGTCAACCACAGAAGAAGAGAACATGTGCTGTCCAGTCACACTTTCTACATCAGCACAAAAGACAGTATGGTGTGGAGGGGAAAAAGTTGAATCACCAAATGTCAACTGGAAACCAATCCATCCAGTTTGTAAAGTGCATAATTAAGCCTCAGCCACACCAATAATCAATCTGATTGTTAAAACCTTCTGCAGAGTTAGTGGAAAGGCAACTCAAATCCTGTAGCTTGAATTTGAAATAAGAGCCAGTCCTGCACTCCTGCTTACCAGTTGACTGACTTAGAGCTGTTACTCAACCTTTCTGGGCCTTATTTTCTCAACGGTCAAATTCAAATAATTCTATCTATTCTACCTCACAGATTATTGTGAGAATCCAATCAGTTAGTGAATGCTTTCACTGAGTAGATATTTTCCCTTCACACAATACTCTGATTTATAGAAAGTTTACTGGACAGCTTCAGTATTTCTCTCCCCCTCCTATAGTTAATCACAATTAGAATTTTAAGAAGTTCTTCTAAGACAAGGAGCTCTTAGAGATTTGGTTGGGCATTGGTGAGTATCCATTTCCATTTCAAAACCAGCCGGCAAATGGAAAGACCCCAAGACAAGCAGGCTTATTATTCAGAAAGTCACCAAGTCTAATTGCAAGGGAGGCTTGGGAGTGCTGTCTCTAGGTGGCCATGGGCAGTCTTAACTCAAGATGTTCTGTTACTAAAAGGGAGGAGGAAAATTAGATCCTGAGGGTGATAAGAGTTATTGTCAGACTGTTTGTTTCCTTTGAAGTGTTTTAAGGAGGTGGTTAATGAGAACAAGTAAGCAAGAAATAAAGACATAATTATAAATTTTGAATAGTCTCTGATGGAAACTATAGTCTCTGATGGCAGGACAATAATGGAGATGGATGTGTGTTCAGGGAAGCCCTCTCTGAGAAAAGTGACATTTATTTGAGACCTGAAGGGTGAGAAAGAGTCAGGCTTGTGAAGAATGGGTTGGCATGTTCTTGTCAGAGAACAGTGTATGCTGATGGGCAGGAGGTAGGTAGGCACGTTGTAACAACTGAAAGGAGACCACAACAGCTAGAACTTGAAGAGTAAGAGTATTTCTTGTGGAAACTGAAGGTGATGTTTGAAGTAGAGAAATGCCTTCTGGAGAGACAACACCATTAGGTTTCATTATTTAATATTACCTTGTATTTCTAAGCGTTTACCCAAATGGCTGAATTGTTGTCACATATAGAAAAAGGAAAGATAGATCTTTAATAGGATTGACTAGTCCAAAAGCAGAGAAAACCAAATAGTACCTAAAGCATTGTGAAAAATTATTCTATGAAGGGGCATAAACAGTAAAGGTTTCTTCAGTGTGTACTTAGCACTAAAGATTGGTTTGGTTTTAATTCATTCAACCTTCAGCAACCAATTTCTAGCAAGACAGTGCAGTGTACATGATTTTATATTTTCCCAAAAAACCCTATTGAGCCCATAATTGTTTGCAGGGGCCCTGAGCTAGTACTTTATATTCTTTGTCTCATTTTTAGGAAAAAACCAAGTCCCTGTCATCAAGGTCCTAACAATCCATCTGGAAAGACAGAATTATATTCAAAATTTGGGATTTCATTGAAAATATTTAAGAACCAGACTAGGTACCAACCTGTGAGAAGGGATGCCAGCTGTAAACATCCAGAACAGCCAGGCAGGGACCTGTGAGCAGCAGGTCAGCCCTGGTTGTACCGAATACACATGGTGAGCACCCTGATGCAGGAAGTATTGACAGGAAGTCATTAGGCCAGCCCTGGGAGGTGAGAGCTTCAGCCACAGAGGAAATCTGGGTGAGATGACATCCTCTTAGATGGTCAGATTTTTATATTATGCATTTCCTGATACCCAGAATTTCTTCATCTAAACTTTCCCAAAAATATTTAGAATGTTTACTCCTCGCATTTAAGATGTGATGCTTTCTGTATGGAAGGTTATGACATCACTTCTAAAAAAGTAATTTTCACTACCTGAGCATGTACCATCTAGGTTTGTTATGAAAGTTCAGCATGCCTGACACTATTAGCAGGGCCTCTTCTAATCTGATCAGTTGTTGTAAGTCCCTCCAGTAGGCAACATTTGCATTTAGAAAACAATCTGGACAACCATTTGCTCCTAAAGGCATTACCTAGTTGAGAAAAAAAGAATTCCAAAATTTAATATTTTAGAGCAAAACTTTGATCTTCCTCACCAACACACTCCACTGACCAAAGCATAATTACATCACCAGAAATATCTTCTGAGTTACGGTTTCTCAATCTCTGCACTATTGACATTTGGGGCCATATAATTCTATCCTGAGCATGGTGTGATGTTCTACAGCATCCCTGGCCCACACTCACAAGATGCTGGTAGCACCCTCCCCTCCAGTGTGATAACCCAAAATGTCTCCAGACATCTCCAAATGTCCTGAGGTTGTAGTTGGGGGTGGGGAGTGATACAAAATCATTGTTGGTCAAGAACCACTAGTCCAGCGGTTCTCAACCTGTGGGTCGCAACCCCTTTGGGGTCGAACAACCCTTTCACAGGGGTCGCTGGGTACTCGTATGTGGGCATATCTGCATGTGGGTCTGGAGACGGATAGAGGAGTGGTGTCTCGGTTCCTAAGACCATCGAAAATATGTGTTTTCCGATGGTCTTAGGAGACCCCTGTGAAAGGTTGAGAACCGCTGCTAATGTGAGGTATTCAGAGTCCTTTTCTGCAAATGGCTGCCATAAAATTGCTGCTTTTTCTTCCTGTGAAGTAGAACTGGGAATTACTCCTTTTTCCCTCTGTTTTTCTTTTCTTGTTAACATTACAAATATCCATAGAGCACTCTTCCCAAGTGAGAAAGGTCAGATGGTGGGCTCTGGTTAGGCACTGGTGTATTCGGGGCCTGGTTGTACCTGGTTGTGAATCCAAGATCTGCCCCAATTCAGGAGTGTGACCTTGGCCAATTTACGTAAACCTCTCAGCCTCAGTTTTCTCTTTTGTATAAAGGGGCTAAAAGTAGTACTTCCCCATAGAGTTGTTGGGAAAACTCAATCTCAGTCCCATAAATATTTGATTGTTAGAAGGATGGCTGCTGGCTGGATAGAAGGTAGGTCAATTTGTCTTTCTCAAAGCCCATAATCCTGCAAAATTCTATTTTTGTGGTACTTCAAAAGGCAAAACAGATCTACTAGCTGGTTCATGAACAGTATATTCAACAAGCATAACTTTTTTAAATGACAAAAATAATAAATCAATGATAAAATGATTTTGTTTTCTTCAGGTTATAGCAGAGGGTTGCCCTGTGTGAGACTTTGTTTGATATACAATATCATACACTACAGCTGTGACTATCCCAAGTTTAGTCATTTCCAGGTGAATTTGCAGTTAAATGATTAACCTATATTATAAGTGCTATTATAAAAAAAACAAAACAAAACAAAAAAATACACCCAAGCCTCTGATGACGCCTTTCCTGTCCTTGCTTAGTGTTCAACCTTTGGGTGGTGTCTACTTTCAATTTGTCGAGATTCAAAAAGGCAGTTTGATCCTTTCTGTCCAAGGCTTTTTCTCGGTGTCTCACTACCCAGGAGATCCCTTCTGCCCATGGCAGGTGTGCCTCCTGAGCATTTTTGTACCTGCCAGGGCACATTCCTTTTCCGAGTACCCCAGACGGACAGGAGGGAGCTTACTCCATGTATCTGCCTGTGGGCGTGCTCCTGACCCACCCCTCTCTTCTGTTCCGTGACCTTTGTGACGCAGGAACAGTGAACACATTTCCTACCTAGAGGGTGTATCCGGAAAACACCGATGAAATCAGTAGATATACAGCAGTTTTTCACAAAGGCTGAAACTCACAGCATTGGACACCTGAGTGACACAGGTATATCAACAAAATAACTTGGCTGTTACTCAGGGAAAGACAGATGTGGGAGCCAGGCAGCCGCTTCTGCTGGTAAGTGGCTGCATGAAGGCATGATAAAATTAGGGAACTGGACTGAGAGTCCTTCATAAGAAATACAACTAGCTTTATCACTTATTTGGCTTGGGCAAAATATTGTTTTCAATTTTAATATGAAAATTACAAGTATGTTTGTCTATATACACATGCATAAATAGTGTATATAATAGATTCGTCCTATCCTATAAGACATCATACCTGGTGACAGTCCTACCCTATATGGGCACCAGTATTCTCCAAATAATAGAAAATGTGAAGCATAGTTTGCTTCCTTCTACATTTGAATTTTGATCTCTTTCCTCAAATGCAGAATAATCTCTTTAAACCCCTTCATAGTTCAGGTGATTTAGAGTATTCCTGACTACATGACAAACCATTTCTGTAATGTAGAGGCCCCAACAAGTCAGGTCAGCCTGGTGGATATTTCTTTGACCAATTTCCCTTTCTCCTTCCATTGATCTAAAATCTTTGCATGATTTTGACCGGGGTGGAGGGGGGGGGGGGTTCATATTTAGCCTTTAAGGAAAACACTGGCAAAAAGGAAGGGAATGAGAATTAGTTGCCTGCTGTGTCATGGGTCCTAGGAATGCCGCAGTGAGCAACCTTTCAATAAATGAATGCTTCACCTTAGCTCCAGACCCACTTTCAGAGTTTCAGCCTGGCTTTCTGAGATCAAAACTACCAAAATAATGTAAAGCATGATAGAAAAAGGATTACAGAAATTTCAAAAGGAAAACTAGCATATTCCTAGCTGCCAGCTAAATCTAGAGCCACTATAATTAGAAATATTTTCCTAGTAACTTCAAACATTGATAAGAATCACATTGATAATAAATGTCTAAAATAGAAGTCTCTCAAATGGTTAGGAGGTGGAAATCACACAATTGTATAAAATAGACCTATGTACATTTTATGTAAACTTATTTTAATTTGAGAAATTTGTGTTTCTTTTTAATTTTTTAAAAATACAGAAGTACCAAAAATATACTACCTCTGCAGAACCACTTAAATGGACAATTACTAATATTTTGTCATATTTACTTCATCTTGTTTTTATTAATAAAAGAAATAAAACATTACTGGTACTGTTGAAGTGTTTTGGTACCACTTACCTCTCCTACATTCTACCATCACCACGCTAGTGGCAACTGCTGTCACAAATTAAGTTCATGCTATTCCAGTTCACTTTCATACTATTACAAGCACATATGTGAAATCCCATTTTGCATAAATTTTTAAGATTTCAGGTAGGGAAATGGCTTTGCCTTTCAGCCACAAAGTCTCAGTCTCGTTTTCCTAATTTCTTTTGCAAACTCAGCTGCCATCTAATGACTTCAAATTGTTTAAATGAGCGGAAGCCCCTCACCTTTAAGTGGGGCTTTTGCTTGCAGGAAGCATGTTTGCTCTCAGTGCAGGAACATGCTGATTGGAGGCAAAAGCGCCAGTCGGTCATGTTTGTAAGTGATAAGAGGAGAGGGGGTGGTGTCCAGAGATCATGTTTCAAGTCCAGCCCTGGTTTTTATGTGTGTGGGAATGGATGCAAAGGAAAACATGGCTGAAGTGCTTTGTGGCTCTTCCTGTAGAACCTGTTCATGTCCAGGGTGAGTGAACCGGGGGAGAAATGGCTCTCTTGAACCACCGCAGGTTAATTGGTGCCTGGATTCAAAGCCACTTACTTCCTAGGAAGTATCTGAACCCACACTGTACCCCCTTTTAAGAATAAGTTTCTCTTCTGGGAAAATCTGCCAATGAGAAATTTGCTCTCCTCCCCCTGATCGGAGGAAGGAGTGGAGCTGGGAGGTGTCACTCGATTAGAGTTGCTGATGTTAGTCAGTAGTGTGTGTGTCAGCCGTGGGAGGATAGTTTGTGAAACTGAGTTACACCTCAGTGTCTTAGGAAACTCGGTTCAGAACTCCACAGTGCTACTGTCTTGGAGAGGGAGGTAGAAGGAACCTCAGGATTTTCCCTCACATTTCTGTCCCATTTTTGGAACCTCTGGATTAAAAGAAATGAAAGCCTCAAGTCTACAGACATTTTAAGAAATCGGTATGTAGCTTTAAGCTTTCACTAATAAGTTTCAACCTGGGTGAGTGTTGTAGTTATAGACGATGGAATGTTTGAACCTCGAACGGAGGGCTGTGTTCTCAGTGTGTGCTGGTTCCTTGCACTATGTTTGGGTTGGGAATCTAGTCTGAACACTTTTTGTGTCCTGGTGGCATGTACACAGGACCCCTAAACTCATGCCATTCCTGTATATGAGGTTTATGTGTCCGTGAAAAATCTTGGTTCCTGTACTTCAGGAAATGGTTTTGCTGATAGTGCTTTGCAGAGAAGTTATTACTTAGGTAATTAAAATGCTCTTTTAAGATTCTTTGAACAAAATTTTAAAAATCCAGCCAAAGTCTAATAATGAAACAAAATTGTTGTGCTATTATTTCCCTCATCATGAAGACTAGGGACGGAGAAGAGGAATTCAGTTATAAAGTCCAAGTTTAGAGACAAGATGAGGCTCAGGCTAGCACAAGATCTAACTCAGGAGCCAGAAAATACAGCAGGGCACATTCAGTTCTGTGAATGAGCTGCTTTTTACACATGATGTGGTTTTCAAAAGCACATTGCTAGTAGTAAAGCCTGTTTCTCCCAACAAACTAATAGCACTGACTGCCGCAGAGAATGTCGGCTGTGGGAACGTGGACGTGAGTTCTGTTTCCAAAAGCTGGAGGCTCCAGCTCAGAAACCAAGAGGGCAGCTCTAGCATTCCCCCCACCCACCCCTGTCCAATTCCTGGAGCTAGATTTCTGTGCTTTTAGGAAAACACTTGTAGGCGGAGAAACTGCTATGGAGAAGCACCCCTGCTTGGGGTTCCGGTTTACTTTCACTTTGCACTCTTTTGAAATTTAATCTGTGGTCTTATTGAAACATCTCTTTGAATATCTTTCCATTTAAGTATGAAGTCAGCACCTTTGATCAGAAGGCATGTGCTTACTGGAATCTACGAGGATTTCCTGACTAAGTCTTTTATTGAGTTGAGTCAGAGGAAAAATAGTGTACATGTGCCCCACAGTTGCCTCGCTTTATTGTTCAAGGAAGATTTTTTTGGTGAGAAGAAGATTACTGTCAGAAGAAGGCATACGATGGTTTCGAGTTGTCGTTGATTTGTGAGAAGACTGCATTACATATTCATACTTAATCTTAGTGCACCTTCCCGATTATTTGATTATTAAGCTGATTTCTAAATTTAGTAAAAATTAGCATTAATTAAAACTGTGTGGTTTTTGTGTTTTCTCAATTTATTAGCTATTCCAATGGAAACAGCTGGAGAACTTATATTTCCGTGAGAAAAAATTTGCTGTTGAAGTTCACGACCCACGGAGGTGAGGATCACAGCCTTTTTTCTGTATGGTCCCCATGACTATATGAATCATGCTGCTGTGAACATTCATGTGCAGTTTTTGCATGGGCATATGTTTTCATTTCTACTGGGTGTATACCTAGGAGTGGAACATCTGGGGGAGGTGGTAACTCTTTAGCCTTTGGCAGAGCTTCCAGATGGTTTACCAAGGCAGCCACACCAGTTTACCATATATATTCTCACCAGCAACGTATATGGTTCCATTTTCTCCACATCCTCTTGAACACTTGTTATTTTTAGTTGAGGTTTTTGTTTTTTTTTTTCAATAGCCATCCCACTGGTGTGAAGTGGTAGCTCATTCTGGTTTTGATTCGCATTTTCCTCATGACTGATGATGGCTGAGCATCTTTTCATGTGCTCATTGGCTATTTGTATATATTTTTAGAGAAATGTTTATTTACATCCTTTGCTCATTTTAAAGTTCGGTATTCCTGATCACTTAAAAAAAAAACACACACAGTTGTCAAGATATCGATATTAATTAAAGTCAGGATTGTAGTTTCTCCAAACTCTTCAGAGGAATTCCTTATCAGGCCTGAGTGGTTGCTTTTCAGATACATTTATGGATGTTTGGAGGTCAGAGGGATGGGGGAAACAGAGGGGACAAAAAGACCTGAATTCCTACAGAGAACATCGGTCCCTTGCTCCCTCCCCCCACACAGTACCTGCTCCCCCTTCTTTCTTTCATCCTATCCTCTTTTTCATCTCATTTATGCATGGGCAGTGCTCTGGACCAGGTTTGGACTTGCATATTTTCAGACAATGTTATTATGTTCATTCTCTGATAATGTCTGAGCCAGACAAATCTATCTAGATCTAGCTCTTTCACCTTGAGGAAGGTGCTGATCCCACAAGTCTTTGCCTTTAAAGTATTACCGTATTTATTCCCAACCTCTTGTGATGGTTTTAGCTGTTTGTGTACAACCTCTAATTTGACTAATTCTTATCTGCTTTTGAGTGCATGTATGCATTTTTTAATATACTAGTTTTACAGAAAGATTATTGCCTAGGCATGATTGATTTTGTCATAAAAGGAGAAAATCAGAACCTGGTGAGCCCAAGATTGTGGCAGCAGAAAAACAATTACGAAGATGCTTTGTTACAACATTACTGACTGGGTACATTTTGTGCCGGGCTGGGCCAGAGGCAAATAATTAGAGTGGTTTCCTTAATCTTTCAGGATTTCAGTGTCAAGAAGAACCTTTGGGCAAAGTGGCCTCTTTGTGCAAACCTGGTATGCAAACTCTTCTCTCATCAAGTCCATCTGGGTAATGGCAATTAGTCAGCACCAGTTTTACTTGGACCGGAAGCAAAGCAAAGTAAGTGACTAGAAGAGTTTTATAGGAATAAAGGCCTGTCCCTTGCTTGCTTTCTGTTCAAAAGATATGCATTCTCAGAAAAGATGCAAACACATGGGTTTCTGTGCTTTTCGTTGCTTTTTTCTTTTTAAGATTTTTTTATTGGGGAATTGAGGGAGGGAACAGCATTGGGGAATCGGGAAGAGGAACAGAGAAATTGCTGTCCTTTTGTTCTTTAGTCTAGTTGTGGAGGATGTCACTTCACTGGCCCATGTTGGTATTATCATTGAGCTTTTCCTGGCTGAGGCAGTCACTTGCCCGCCATTGGACAGCCGCTCACGGCAACTCACGGCGACTCACGGTGGCGCACAGCAGTCCAGCTCCAGGTCGAGCTGTTTGTTGTTCACCATCTTAGCTGTAGAGGGAGCACATCACTGGCCCTAATGTGGGATCCGAACCAGAGCCCTGCTGCTCAGAGCTGGCGTCCCAAGCCAACTCCTAACCAATGCGCCACTTGGCTGACCATTTTCGTTGTTTTTTAACTTTACTACCAACTACCAAAACTTTAATTTTTCTTACATTTAAAAAATGGGCAATATATGTATGTCAACTGTAATTTAATATATATATAATCACTGGATGCATAGTATGGTGTGGGGAGTGGAGTCAATGGAATTGTAATAGATATGTATGATAACGGGGGTGGGGGGGATGGGTTGGGGGAGGGAGATTATCACTTTGTGAGGGGTGAAAAGTATAGCTATTGCATTGTTTTGTACACCTGAAACTAATTAAAAAAAAATTTTTTTTTAAAGATTTTTTTTTTTTTATTGGGGAATTGCGGGGAGGGGAACAGCGCTGGGGAATTGGGGGAAGGGGAACAGACAAGTTG
>NW_017731684.1:1434794-1486607 GCF_001890085.2 Hipposideros armiger | reverse complement strand
ACGCTGGCTGCTGGCTACACGCGGTAGCCCATGGCAACCCACTGCCACAGGGACTGCAGCCTACGCCGCCGCCGGCGACTCATGGCAGCCCAGCTGCCATGTTCAGCATCTTAGCTGTGGAGGGCAGTGTCACTGGCCCTCCTATGTGGGATCCGAACCGGGGCCCTCTGGCATCCCAAGCGAGTTCTTAACCATCGCACCACTCGGCCGGCCCTAAAAAATTCTTTAAATGGGCAATATAGAACTTGATTCAAAAATTGTAAGATTTGCCAACATTTTGGCATGTATATGTGTGTACACTGGTGACATTTTAAAGTTAAGGATTGAACTATACCATGAGAAAGAAACATGCATAGTTATTAATATGTTTTCACTACAAAGTGTAAGTCTTGTATTTTTTTTCTGAAGAGTGTCACTTTAGTGTATGTGTAAAAATTCTAAAATGTCCTCCATGTTGACATTTTTATTCTATAGTAATGTGATCATTTTATTAATTTGAAATAGGTTTCATTGAGTGAATTTCATCACAATGTTGTATACCTTTTAGGCAAAAATTCCTTCAGCCAGAAGTTTAGACGATATAGCAATGGATTTGACAGAGATGGGAACCCCAAGGATCTCTAAACTGGTGACACTGGAGACCAAAAGTCAGTGTGTCATGGCAAGCAATGGCAGTTTAATCTCCTCAGGTAACATTCTGCGATCAGAGAAAGTGCAAGCAACCTTTAGTTTATTTTACTTTTTGTTGTTGTTGTAAACCATTTTTAAATGCATCTTCTAACTCATTATTTGGGAATAAATAAGCATATCAAAATTTACAGTATGCAGCAGTTTTGAATAAAATCTTTAAACTAATTTCAAAAAGAGTATAAACGTAAATTATAAACAGTCAAGTTGTATAAGACGCAAAGATAGTGAGTGCCTGGGGCAGTAGCTTGAAAGGACATTTTCTCCCCATAAATTGCATCAGCTTCTTCCCCCAATATTTAGTTTTTGACACAGACAGTTGTCTAATTCTCCATTTAATACAAAGTCAAACATAATTACAAGCTTTGAATGTTCTCCCTACTGCCCTCCTCTCACTTCACCCCCTACCCCTGGTCCCATTGCTGTCCCAAGCCCTTCCTCTGTAGAAATTCTGGAATCTTGTATGACTACATTTATGTAACTTCACTAAAATGAATTTTCCCATTTAAATCCCACTGTCAGCTTGTGAACCTAAAGCATAGAATGTTCCTTTGCCTTGCTTGTTTGCTTTCTAAAAGAACATTCTAACAACGATCTCATGGAACATCTAACCTCACCTGCTGAGAAAATTTAAATTTTTCCTCGGGTGTGTCTGAAACATTGAGCATTTTATTACTGCCTCTAAAATGACTGAGCCAAAATGCAATAGGCACATTTTATTACCAGGCTCAGTTTGATGCCCAGAAGCATGAGAAAATGTTCTCCAGTTTCCTTTTATTATGTTCAGAAACAAGGAGAAAAGAAATAAACTACGATTTAATAGCAGGTTTGGCTTAAAAGTCCTTTGTCCTTCAAAGGGGAGGAAGCATTCCTTGTGTAAACCTCGCCTGCCCCACCTGCCAATCCTCACAGGTTCTCAAGACTCAGAAGTTAATGAGGAACAAAAGAGAGAGAAAATCCTTGAACTCAAGAAGAAGGAAAAGCTGTTGCAAGAAAAACTCCTGAAAAAAGTCGAAGAACTTAAGAAGATCTGTTTGCGGGAGGCCGTGAGTGTCTTCTGCTTTTGGCAGGGGCCCTTCAAATTGTGTTTGACAACTCGAGCCGGTGTCAATTATCCCCCTCTCAATTCTGTTCTGTTTTACAGGAGCTCACAGGCAAAATGCCAAAAGAGTATCCACTGAACATAGGTGAGAAACCTCCTCAGGTCAGAAGACGTGTGGGTACTGCCTTCAAATTAGATGACAACTTGCTGCCAAGTGAAGAGGTATGAGCACCAGCTCCCAGCATTCCTATTAACAATGAGACAGAAAAGCTATGTGTTAGTGTTGTTGACTTGTTCCTTTGGTTTTTGTCACTGCTGTCCATTTTTCTCTCACCAGTTGAAAGCGATAATGGAGACCAAATTGAATTCTTTTATGCACAGTTCAATTAAAATTGAGTTATTTCTCGCTACCGTACTTCCCTAAACATAGAGAGCATTCAACAAACCCCAAATATTTATAAATTCTTACATTATAAGAATTAAAAACTCTGGCATTAGACTATTCCACTTAAATCTAAATAGTTGCCTTTACAAATACTTTACCCTCTTTGAAGTCTCATTTCTCAGGTCTGTTTCCTCATCTATAAAATGGGGGTGCAATGATTTTTTTCCCCCTGAGGGACAGAAGTGTATTCAGTCAGATAATACATGGGTATAATAAAGTTAAAAGGTTTCTTAGCCAAAGTAGAACGGACAGACTTTCTCATTTGCATGTCATCAGACAGTGTGATCTTTCTTGTGTTTCTTGTGGAAATTTAGCCATGTCGGCTTTGGAAATGATAGCAGTTTCCATCACTAATAGAGTAAGCTTTGCAGTTTATTGAGTGTTACTGTATTCCCAGCTCTGAACTAAGCAATGCACATATCTTATCTTATTGAATCTTCACCATACTTGTGTAAGGTAGATATTATCTCCATTTTATGAGTAAGAAAAAAAACTGTATCATTAAAAAATTAAGCAGCGTTTCTGGGGTCATGCAGCCAGGAGCCACCAGAAAGAGGAATCGAACCCAAATTTATCTTTCTCTAAAGCTACACACTTGAATATAACATTCTGCACCTATGAATCTTGGGTTAAGAATCCCTTCTTGAAAAATATGATCTTCACCCAACCAACCAAAAGGCCATTTCCTTCTTTGCAAAGGAAAGAAGCCGGACTAATGGCAAGTTTAAGTAAATGGATGAAGGAGGTCTTGTCTTCTAGGAAAGTGTTTGAGGATAACTCTGCAGTAAAACTTAGGAAGATTTTATTTTCAAAGAGCATCTGATTTGAGAATGCACAAGAAATTTGATTTATTATTTAGTGCATGTGAGAATGACTGTATGTGTTCATAAAAATAAAACAATATCATTGTATAAATGCAGGATCCTGCTTTGCAAGAATTGGAGAGTAATTTCCTAATACAGCAAAAGCTGGTTGAAGCTGCAAAGAAACTTGCCAGTGAGCCAGACCTTTGTAAAACCGTGAAGAAAAAACGAAAGCAAGATTACACGGACTCAGTGAAAAAGCTCCAGGAGATTGAAAATGCAATAAATGAATACCGAATAAGATGTGGAAAGAAACCCAGCCAGAAAGGGACAGTGATTTTACCAGGTTAGTAACACATAGTTTGTTGAGTTATGTAGTCAAGACTCCAGATGGCATACAGCATTTCCAAACCAGTTCATTTGGTCAGAGGCTTAAGAACGGGATTAAAAGTAACTTTCTTAGGATAAAAATGGTTTAGAATTTCAGCCTTGTAGTATGTAAACTTGGTTTTCAGTGACATTCTCACTATTGTAATAATACAATACTACAGCATTGCTTTAATTTTCAGGATGAAAGGGCTTTACAGCAATATTGGTTCATAATAAGACAGATTCCCATTTAATTGGCCTAATATCATTACAAGAAATATATTTGACAGCACAGAGTATTAAGAGAGCTGGACCCTACCCAGCAGTTCCCCAAAGGTTTTTTGTGCAGCAAACCATACGGTTTTTTAAGGACCTATTTGACTTATGTGGATATAAAAAAACCTCTTACAATTGCTATCATTTGTGAAAGCTATTTAAAGATATGGGCAAAAAGTTCATGACATAGCGTGAAATACAGAGAAGCAGGATACAAAATTCTAACTACAACCTGATCGCAACATTGTATAAATATGTACACACAAAGACTGGTTGGGAAATATTTTAAAATGCTGATCGTTGTGGAATTTCAAGTAACTTAATTTTCTTCTTAATACCCTTCTGTATTTTCAAAATTCTCAACACTATGTACCTAAGATTTTCATATTCAGAAGAAAAGTAAAGCAAAAAAATCTCATTTAAGTAGATTTCAAGTCCAGTTGGCCCTACATATTTATTAGCACAGTTTTTAACCTTAATAATTGGTTAAAATATAATTATATTTCTTTGATTCCAAGACTTTTTTTCCATATGTAAACATTTGTGAAGTTGGGGTAATTCTTATGACGTTGCAGTTATGATTGGCAGTATTTTTTTCTTTTTTTAATGGGACATAAAATAATTATACATCTTAAATTTGACAAGTATGGTAACTAGGTTTAAGGTCTACTTGGGTTTGGGGCATGTGATTTTGAAATCAGAGATGAGGCTTTTGGAAAGTGAAGGCACAGACATCAACACACAAGTGTTAGGCAGCTGCAGCCGGAGCGTTTAGGATGGCTGTGACTCTGAATGCCAAACCCAGCTGGCCTTGGTGGTGGTTATATTCTGCACTTACAGAGATGGGTGATGAGCCGTGCACTTAACTTTCATAGCCATTTGTTGTGGCCCATTCATCCCCAAACTGTGCAAGATTCAAGTGTTCTCCTTCGCAGTGACTGACAGTTGGGCAGCAGATGGGCCAATGGTTGAGCATGTATACTGGGTAGGTTTTTTCTTAAGTGTGTCAGACAGCTGACTCTGCTGGCACCTAGCCTTCCAGCTCTGCTGTGTGTCCAATTAAGAGACAGTCGGCCTGGCTCTGACAGAGATTACCATTTGAGATGGGGTGAGGGAGATCCCCTTCATAATGGCTTTGAAGCTTCTATTGAGGTGTATTTGCCTGTAATCTGGCCAATACTTGATACTGAGTAAGGAACGTTTTGCCAAAGCAGATCAGCATATCTGTTCTCTCTTTTGACTAAATACATTTTTTTAACCCTTGGTGGGCACCAGTAATACTGAGGGCACTGTAAGCATTTCCAACCACCAGAGTTCTTTCTCCAGTGCACTGTGTCTATGTAAGAAAAGTAACAAGTGTTGCTAATGTGTTTTGGGCATTTGTCCTGTCCCAGGAGCTGGGCTAAAGGCTCTATGTTTATTCTTTCATTTACTGTTCACTTGAGCACTGTTCCCTAGGTACTGTTCTTATCCCTATTTTAAACTTGAACCAAATGATGCTCAGAGAAATTAAGTAATTTACCAACATTTCAACCCATGTCTGTCTAACTCAGCGGTTCTCAACCAGGGGCAATTTTACCCCCCAAGGAACATTTGGCAATATCCACAGACATTTCTGTCAAAACTGCAGGTGGGGGTGCTGTTGACATCCAGTGGGTGGAGGCTGGGGCTCCTACAGTGCGAGAGACAGCACCTCCCAATAAAGAATCATCCAGTCCAAGGTGTCAGTGTCACCCACTGCTCAAAACCGTGAAAGCTTGTGCACCACAAAGTGTCCACACTCTATTAAGAAAAGGCCCCTTTCTTCAGGAGAGGGGTCTAAAAATAAGTTATACTAACAGCAGATTCTCAAATGAGGGTTTGAGTGTATTTTACATAACATTTAGCATTTATGACATGAATGGCATGGGATTTTTTCCAGTCTGTTGGTTGTAAACACTCAATGAATAGGGGTAAAGTTTCCATCCCCTGTAGAATCTAGATTGAAAACTAACTAGCTGAAAACCAAAACTCCCTTGAAGTCTGTTCCATTTTAAGAAATAGTCCGATGTAATATTTATACAGTATGTAAGATGTTTCTATCTTCAGTAGTAACATTCATTCATATAAGAATGAGCCCATTCTTATAATAGCTAATTATTCTTAACGTACTGTAATTAGTTACATTTATCTAAGTCAGATGTACTGCATTAGGATTGCTTTGTTAGCTCACTGTAGGTGTATAAATGCACAATTATACTAAAGTAGTAATTCTAATTCACAGAAGACATAATCCCATCAGAGAGCAGCTCCTTGTCTGACACGACTACCTATGATGATTGTAAGTAGCTCCCATTTTTTGGTTTAAAATATTATATGTTCTGAAATATTAAGATAATTTTTGTAGTTAACGAAAGCCTATTTGTTATTCTTTAGGGAACAGTAAAGTCAATTAACTTACATGTATATGCAGAAAGGTTGGGAAAGAGGAATTACAATTAACTTCTTCACAGGTTAGCATTCAATGCAGTACCATACAAATCACATAACTTTGGGAATCAGAATACCATAACATGAGTAAGTGAGTCTCTCAAGGATTTGTAAGCCGCTGTAGGATTTTTTTAAACTTTTTATCAAAGTAATTATAGACTCACAGGGGATTGCATAAATAATAGAAAGAGTCCTTCACCCAGCTTTTCCCAATGGTGATATTTTATATATTTGGAAACCAGGAAATTACAGTGTAGACTGTGATTTTTCACTGTATTCTGGATAACTGGGGGTTTACCTCCTTTTCCTTAGGAAGAAATACACATTTTAGCAATTGTGTTACATGTCACTGTGTCAGTTTCATAGAGGTAGGCTGTCTCTGTTGTGATGGCCTGTGTTTGTTCAACACATTTCATGACGGAACGGATTTCATATCAGGTGATGGAGTGTTTCCGTGTAATCCCTGTGCTTAAGCAGAGTGGTGGCTATCTATCTGATATGATTTAAATTCGGGAAAGCCACTGACCCCCACTGCTTTATCTTCCCCCAGGTTTTATGGTGCATGAAATTACACCATTTCAGAATCCTTCCTTTGAGCTGAGGTTTGGTCATGCTTGCCGTTCCTCTTTGAAAATCCAAATATCAATGGGAAACAAGTCTCTAATCTCTCAACATAAATCAGTTTCATCATTTTCAATGCCAGGATGAGCCTTTGGGCAGCCAAAGAGGCCTAAGAACTTTCAAAGTGAAGTTGAACGAACACGATCTAGGCCAACTTTTTCTTGGCTCTTTATACACTGGAAGTTTTTTGTAATATAACTTCAGAAAAGCTGTAGTATCACCTATCCCACCTAAGTGATTTCTTTGCTCAGAGTGGCACCTAATGAATTGGCAAAAGTTGGATCAGGCCCCACAAGAGCATACAATAATTTCTATTTTGCAGCATATAAAATATAAAAATAAATTTCCTGAAAGTTGCTTGCTTCTAAAAACATCATCATTGGAAGAACACTTTGTTCACCAGATCTTCTGATTTCTTTTTTGGAGGGTGTTGGCAAGGTATTTATTTACTTATTATTTATTCATTCCATCATTTACTTCTTATAGCCAATGATGCCTTCAGTCTTGCTGGGCAGCGATCAAGTTCAGTACCTCATTCTCCAAGAATTCTTCCCCCCAAGTCTCTTGGTATTGAGCGAATCCATTTCCGAAAGTCGTCCATCAGCGAGCAGTTTGTGGATACCAGGCAGTCCAGGTGAGAAGTCACCTCGTCAGGAAGGCCAGTGCCTTGCAGCTCGCAGATCTTTTCTCCAAGATGGTCGAACCGTTTTTGTATTATTCTATTTATCCTTTCAGAAGGGGCTATTTTGTAAAACCAAAGCACAGAAACTAACCCGGTTATTTGGAGAAACAAGCAGAAGTGTTTTTTAATGCTCTTTTAAAAAACATTTGGCTACTTCCTTGTATTTAAAGTCTGATTTATACTAAATTATAGAGACATTAATTATAATCTGGATTTGGGTATAGTGTCCAAAGCTCTGTTTCATGACCCATGCTCTCAGAAAACTGTCATTAAATACCACTTTACCAAACCAATGACAGGACTGACTTCTGATCCTTCAAATAAAAATGGGACTTCAACTAATTTTAACCTGTAAAATAGATAATATAACTTTTTTCTCAAGTATCTCAGGTAAATGTTATCAGGGCAATAACACCAGATTTTTAAAAGGTGACAGACCAAGCAAAAATTAAATTAAATTAAAAATAAAATAAAGTAAAATAAAAAGATGACAGAGCAGTGATTCCTAAAATTTGGTGGATTAATACTATTTTTTAAAAAAATAGGACCCAAGATAGGATTGCCAACTCTTTTCTTTGCCTAATCAGAATGTTCAAACAAACAGCACCATGATTTCATGGAGGGGGATGGGAGAAGACATTTCAATATCAAAAATACAGTCATCATCATCATCAGATGAAGTTAACATTTATTGAGGACTTACTGTATGCTATTCAGACACTGTTCAAAGTATTTTAATGTATATCAATGAATTTAATCCTCACAAAAATCCTGATAATATTACTACTGTCCTTACCATTTACAGATAAGTACACCAAGGACCAGAAAGCATGAATATCTTGTTTGGTTCAAATAGTAAATGTCAGAATTAGGATTTGAACCTAGGTAGCCTACTCCAAACCCTGTGATGTACGTAATTTTAGTTAATATATTATACTGTGTCTCAGAGAAGATGGGAATTAGTCTCAAAATAAAAGATTACTTAGATTAAATCATTGTTTACTTATGAGAGTAAAGCCAACACTTTGTTATATTTCTAATTTGTCAAAGGCCAGTGAAAACCTTTATCACTATTAGCCCCAGTCTGTGGCTTGGCATTTAAGAACTGTTGCCTTAAACAGCAAACACCCAAGTGTCTAGAGCTGTGCTGTCCAATTTAATGAAAAGTAAATAAAATTAAAAATTCAGTTCCTCGGTCATACTAACCATTTCAAGTGCTTAATAGGCACATGGGGCTAGTGTCTATATTATTGGACAGAACAGATATAGCACACTTCCATCATTGAAGAAAGTCCTATGAGATAGCATGGGACAGGTATATCTATTGAATTGGGGAAAACAAAGCTATTTCAGCAAAAGAAAGAATCACAACTAAGAATCATTTTCTTAAAAAGTGTTATGCCCACATATCCAATAGCTTAGGATGAGTTTGCTATTTGACCCAGCGATTTCACTTACAGGAGTTTTTCCTGTTGAACTAATTACATACAGAATGCTCATTGCAGCACTGTTTATATTACCAGCAAATTGAAAGCAACCCAAATCCTCAACTAGTGTATTGTTTAAATAAATTATGATAAATCCTTATAGTTGAATGCTGCACAGTCATTAAAATAACATTGTTAACAAATATTAAGCAACATGAAACATTAGATATAATTAAAATTTTTAAGTGGATTTTAAAAAAAGAATCACAGTAAGATTTCATTCTTGTCAAAAAGTAGAAATGCTTATAAGTATATATGCTTAGGAAAAATATCTGAAAGCATTTAGCATTGACTGACTATGCCTAAGGTATCAGATCATGGACATTTAAATTTTTCTTTTTTATCTGTATTTTTGAACTTTTCTGCAGTGAATTTGATATGCCTTTGTAATAAGTAAAAAGTTAATCAAAGTCATTTAATTTTAAAATAAACTTCAAGTTGTGCTCTCCCTGTGCTGGGAAGTGGGCAAAGTGGTTTAAGGATGTTGCCTTCCAGTCCAGGGGCCCACAGGCCAAATTCATCCTAACACCTATTTTTATATGGACTGTGAGCTAAGAGTGGTTTTTAAATTTTTAATTAGTTGGAGGGGAAGTCAAAAGCAATAATATTTTGTGATATGAAAATTACACAAAACTTGAATTTTAGTGTCATAGTCAAGTTTTATTGGCACACAGACCACCCCATTCACTTACATATTGTCTACACTACTTTCACACTTAAGGGCAAAGTTTAGTATCTAGAACATACCAGGATATTGAACCACTAAGACACCCTTCCCAGGTTTCTCCCCATGCTTCCTTTCCTTCAGCTTATGATGTTTGCCAGAGATGATGGGAGACTCATCATTTCCTGAATTCTTTTTGCCATCACAGAGAAATGCTGGCCACACACAACAGCCCTTACAAAACCCTGGAGAGGCGGCCCCAGGGAGGACGAAGCATGCCCACCACACCGGTTCTCACCCGAAATGCCTACAGCAGCAGCCACTTAGAGTAAGAGCACTTCATGCCAGTTGCTTTGGCTCTGTTCGTCTTTGCGTTAAGATTCTGTTTTACTTGTTATGTTTTGTAATTATTTTAAGGGACTGTCTGCAGCAGGACTCTATTTTATGGATCTATCTTTTCTGCTCACAATTTCACGTATGTTGGCAAAGAAAATGTAGTTGAAATGTATTTTGTTCGAGTTGATATTAGATTTTTTTCGTACCTTACTTTTTCCAACCATACATTGCCATTCGTTATTCACTGGTGAGGATGAAGATAATGACAATAGCCACATTTTGAAGTATTTATTGAAGGCTGTGCTATTTTATATGCATCATATTATTTAGTCCCCACAACAAGCCTAATTGTAGATATTAGATTCTGGTTTTGTTCTCAATTTACAGAGGAGGAAGTGAGGTTCAGAGAGGTTGATTACCTTGCCCAAGCTCACACAGCTGGGAAATGGCAGGGTTATGACTCACCCAGGTATCTCTGCCGCCAGAGCCCAGGCTTTGTCTACATACCCTCCTATCCTGTTGGAAGAAAGGACCCTCCAAAGACTGTGTTTTTTGTTTTTTGTGTGTGTGTTTTTTTTTCAAGCTTCAATGCCGATTGTGTATCATCAGTTTCTTATTCTCAAGAAAGGAAGTGGATTGCACAATTGAACAGCCTGGTTCTTTTCTCATTTTGACCATGGCAGTGAACTATGAGTAAACAAGTGGATTATGTGAACAAACGGGTTCTGTGGTGCAGTCAGCTTTGGAAACCTTAAAGTCCTATTGCAATTCAGTAGCTATTAAATCCTTCAATATGGTGCTCTTTTTCCTTGTTTTGGTCCTCCTTTCCTTCTTTCTCTTTTACAAGCTTACCTTTCTCCTCTTGCAGACCTGAGTCTTCATCTCAGCACTGCCGCCAGCGGAGTGGAAGCCTCGAGTCCCAGTCCCACCTGCTGTCTGAGATGGACAACGATAAGCCATTTTTCTCCCTTTCCAAATCCCAAAGAAGCAGCAGCACGGAAATCTTGGATGATGGGTCTTCCTATACCAGCCAATCAAGCACGGAATATTATTTCGTAGCGCCCGTCGCCAGCCCCTATTACACCACACAAACCCTGGACACTCGTGCCAGGGGTCGGAGAAGGTCCAAGAAACAGAACGTGTCGACCTCAAATTCAGGAAGCATGCCCAACCTAGCACAAAAAGATAGTTTGAGGAACGGCGTCTACTCCAAGAGTCAGGAGCAGCCTTCCTCCAATTACTATATCTCTGGGTACACGCCGTATGCAGAGTGCGACCTTTATTACAGCAGTGGCTATGTCTACGAGAACGACACTGAGGGACAGTACAGCGTCAATCCTTCCTACCGGTCCTTGGCCCACTACGGGTATGACCGCCAAAGGGATTACAGCAGGTCCTTTCATGAAGACGAAGTCAATCGGGTGCCCCACAACCCGTATGCGACTCTCCGGCTTCCGAGGAAGGCAGGTGCCAAGTCAGAGCACATCACCAAAAACATCCACAAGGCCTTAGTTGCAGAGCACCTACGTGGCTGGTACCAGCGGGCCTCTGGTCAAAAGGAGCAGGGGCACAGCCCACAGACTAGCTTTGACTCGGACAGGGGGTCCCAGAGGTGCCTGGGGTTTGCCGGGCTGCAAGTTCCCTGTTCTCCGAGCAGCCGAGCGTCTTCCTACTCTTCAGGTAAGAATCCTGGGGAGGCACTCGATACCCATGTTTAACTTGCCTCGTGTTCCCCACCCACCCCAAACCACTCCCTCAAGGATCATGGGACCAAAACAAAGTTGGGGCAATGATAGCCATCGGACGGATCCACAGTAACAATTGCCACCTTAAAACAGTTCTCTCCAGCTCTCCAAAGAACACGGTCCACATGAGTCTGATGACCCAAGGTGTAGATTGAAATCCAAGAAACATTTATTGAGCACCTACTCTGTGTGCTGCCCTATGGTAGGGGCTTTCGTGTATTTTATCTTTTCTAGGTCTTCCATGGACAGTCACACCTTTTACATGTGTTCAGATCATTGAGGTCTGATATATTAAAAGAACAGAGTAAACCCTTCAGGTCCAAAGAAAACCCATTATACAGCTTTCCCTGTTCATCCCCCAGAAGTTGATCATCTCAAGGCAGTTTGTTTCAAACGCTCAGGTACCTGCATATGGCTTCTAATAATTGTGATAGGAGCTGGCATTCATTGAGCAGTGCTCCTGGCACTGTTCTAAGTACTTTGCATGTCTGGACTCAACTCAGTAATCATATATACTTCAGTTTATGGTTGAGTTAAGGGATTTTCAAAGATAATTTTACTTGCAGACATTCCCTTCATGCACTGACCTTGACCCCTAACTGCACTAACATTGGTGGAGGACTTACCGCATCCCCCCAGCTGTGCTAAGTACTGTAAGTAGAGAATGGGTGGATGAAAGTATCTGGCTATGGTTTAATTATTCAACAAACAGGCAGGCACGTCCAAGATGCTGAGGAACCAGTGTGGGACCACTTCCTGGCCTCGATGAGCTCAGTCTAGTGAGCAGCCAGAGGAATGTATGGAAATTAAGCAATTTTAAAGCTTCTAAGAATTGAATGAATTCTTGAACTACATGAAAACCTGAGGGCATGAGCCTTGCCCTTCATGTATGACAGCTTAGTGAGACATGCACAGGAATTCCTGAATCATTGTAGATTAGTCAGTGATAACTGTACTTTTACAAGTTTCACAAGCTTGTTGACAAGAGGCATTTCCATGGAGATTTCTATTTGGGTTCAAGTTCTCTTCTGTTATTCAGGACTTCGGACTTCTGCTAGGCTTCCCATCTCATACCACACCTGACATATGAAAAGGCTCCTGTAATCTTTCTTTTTATTTATGGCTCTGATTTAGAGAATGCCTTTCTTCCCCTAAAGGTCAGGGTGTCACATGAGAAACTTTCAAAAACCAAACCTGGGCAGAGTGCTAAAAAGAAAGAACCAAGCAAAGAAGGATTAGATGCATGAGGGTGGTCGTCAGGGCACAGGGCTGGGGTAATTCCTCCTTAAACAGGGAGTCTGGGAAGAAGCAGGTGGAACCCAAGAACAGCATCATTCCTAACCGCTGGCTCAGTATCTGGGGCAAAGGTGAGAATGGCGATAACACTTCCTGATTTGGACCAGGTGTGAGCTGACACCAGCAGGATTTGGCCCCACAGACCAAAGGGCATAATTTTTAAGGAATTAGAGGTATGGAATCAGTGCTCCCAGAATTCCTTTTGGAATTTTTCTCGTTTCTGTCTATATTTTATAGCTACAGAAATGTATTACAACAGGCCTGCATCATTCTCATGGAAAGACAAGTTTCCGATTATTTGCCAAATTAATCAGGGGTTTTGTAGTTCCTTCTAGCCACCTAAAGGCTCTCTCGGTGACTCGGTTTTAGGAGTAATGACAGCCTCCATTTATTGGCAAGTTACCATGTGCCATATGGCATGCTTAGCACTTTATATGCACTCTCCCATTTAATGTATGCAACAGTTCTGTATGTGAGTGTTGTTAGGTTTATTATTATTATCCTAATTTTGCAGCTGAGGCAGTTCTGGCTTAGAAAGTGTACATGACCCTGCCCAAGTCCCAAAGCTAGTAAATGATGGAGTGGGAATTCTATGCCAGCTCTGACATCTTAACTGCCAAGCCTCACAGCCCCTGACTGAGACTGATGAAACATTCTTGGAAGCGCAAAGTGAAAGTGTTCCATCTTTGAGTCAAATCCTGGTGGCATCCAGGGCCACAGATGAGTTTTGAAATGTGTTTCTCCCTCACTGGTCACAAATGCTTTGTGGATGTGAGAGAGAAGAGGAAGAGGAACAGGAAATGGAGGAGAGTTGGCAGGATCTATGAGTAATGCTGGTTACTTGAGTCTTGGATAAACACCATGGCATTGTGGTTGCCTGTGCATCCTAGGCATGGAGCAGGACTGGTTTTCAAGAGAGGACCACAAATGCCCAGTAATAGGGCATTCACTGGGCTTTACTCCCCAATTATGCCCTTGTCTTATTCCAGTCCAGTACCTCAGTACAACTAAATCTATTCTTCCAGAAATCCTTCCTATTCTAGTTATCACCTTTTCCTCCTCTCCACCTGTTTTTTGTAGAGAAATTTTATAAAATTTATTTGAACCAAAAAGAGATACACCTGGAAGCAAGATCACAACAGACTGAGATAAATGCTTCCTCTGTCTTTTTTTAAAGTTAAAAAATCTGTCTTGATCCTCCCTGTGACCGAAGTTGCCTTTGGCTGAGGAACAGTCAAGCAAGTCTCAATGACTCAATTTACAGACTGTTTTTCCTCCAAAGGCCTCCAAGAAACTCAAAGTCATCCCCTTACCTTTACAACTGAAGCTTTGTGTATCCAGTCACCATAGCCCTAATGGGAAGATGTTCTCAATATACGAGGTGTTTTTTTGTTTTTTTTTCTTTCTGGCTTATTTTTTGGGTTATTTTTTTTATAGCATGTCTTTCAATTAACCTTATCCCCATTAATAATAATATTCAGAGTTATCATTTATTGAGTGCTTACTTTGTATCAGGCACAGTACTAAATACTTTCATACATTACCTTATTTAATCCATATATTATCTCTATACAGAATATATTTATATTACCATCCCCACTTTACAGGTGAATAACCTGAGGCTTAAAGAGGATGAGCTATTTGTCCAAGATCACATGGCCAGCAAGGGACCACATTGGAATAGGAACTCTGCTGATTCCAAACCTTGGCTTTTAGCTCTACTTTGCACACAGCTGATTATAATGTGCATCTAAATGGCCTAATTTTCACCTTCAGTATTACCACTAATTTTGTCTATCTTTCCATTTTTATTTCTAGTGTCTTCTACAAATGCTTCTGGGAACTGGAGGACCCAGATAACCATAGGGCTTTCTGAATACGAGATTCCAGCACATTCTTCTTACACCAGCTGCTATGGCAACATCTATAATCCTTTGCCCTCTCCAGGCAGGTGAGGACACAATGCTCAAAAATCCTAGTAGCCTATTCCTGGCAAAAGAATTCAAAAACCCTATTTTATTTTATTTTATTTTATGAATGCTGAGTAATCTAACTCTAAGGTTAGCAAACTATGGCCTACAGGCCAAAACCAGTGGCCATCTGTTTTTGTAAATAAAGTTTTATTGGAAAACAGCCATGCTCATTCATTTATGTATTATCTATGGCTGTTTTTGCACTATGAGGACAGAACGGAGTAGTTGCGACAGAGACCCTAGGACCCACAGGGCCAAAAATATCTGGCCCTTTAAGGAAAAGTTTGTTGATTGATAATCTAACTCATTAAAATTTGACCTGGTTCTTAGGGTTCTGTACCTTAAATTCTGTGTTTGAGGGCTTGTTTTTAATTGTAGTACTTGAAACTGTATTATTGATTTATCTACTTCAGACTTTTCCGGAACCTTGCAGGAAAAATATCTCTACTCTAGAAAAAGCTGTTCATACCAAGATTCCTCATAGACAGTTGGTGGGCTTGATTTCAAACATTTGCTTCCTTTTTGTGTCTGAACCTGTGTTTATTAAGAAGCAACAGCTGCCCTATTTGTAAAAGTAATTTTTTATAAACATTTAGAGGAAATATAGAAGAGTAAATTGTGAAAATGTGATTTTAAAAGACTGCAAACTCTAAATTACATGTTTTTCAATTGTTTGCATACATAGGAGACGTTAGGTTTGATGGGGTCTTTTCTCCTGTCACTTTTTCACAGAATATAATTCACATCCATGGTGCCAAGAAGGAGAGTATTTTCTGGGGGTTTTTAGAAAATTTAATTTTGCTTTCTTTAAATCAGATGCTTCAGGCATAGGAGTCTTACAGAGTATAATTTATAAAGATCTTTATACTGGTGAATTTGAGAGGTTAGTTTCTTATTAAAGCACTCAATATTACAAGCACATTGAAGATATTCATCCCCCAAAGCCTTATTTTTCTTCTCCATATTCAGCAGGAGTTTTTCTTGGCTCGAAATATTAGGCCAATTGTCTCAACTCAACAAAGGGTGCGCTCAAAATAGAATTTTAATGAAAATGTAACTCAGAGGATGTCAGATAGCTTGAATTTCTGTAAATAATGCTTGAGAATTGAGTTAAGAGCAAGAACTAAAATGACTTTGGCCCAGAGTTTGTGCTGAACTTTTTCAGTTCAGTTCTAATAGTTTTGTGTAATTCATTTGCAGATAGTTTTCATGGTTGTATACTTTTACTTTCCTTTTGTTGACTCAGTTAGAAATGACATAAAACATTCAGTGTATAAGACAGTTCTCATAGGATCCTTCACACCACTTTCACTGGACTCAGTAAGTGCTAAACATTTTTAGAGAACATCTGCTTTTTGTGACTCTGCTCATCTATTTCAACCAGCCTAAGATGGCTTCATAGGGGAGTCTGATGTCAGAAGGGCACAATATACAGGAAATTAGAACTATTTAAAGGTACCTATTGTGTATGTTTGCGCTTGCACATAATATGAGCTCATTGTGGAAAATTAAGAAAATAATAAAGGGATAAATAAGTAGGAAATAATTTACCCATAGCGCCACCATCTAGAAATAGCAGCTATTAACATTTTGGCACATTTCCCCCATTTTTCTGGATCCATTTTTAACATGGTCATAATGACATTGTATATACAATTTTACATCCTTCATTTTATATGAAATTCTGCATCCCGGTTTTTTACTTAATACATGTTCTCATATGTTTTAGAAACTGTTTACACCTTATTTTATCTGACCAGTATGATATTTCACTAATAAATACACTGTACTTTATTTAATAGTTCCCCATATTTTGAATTACAATGGTTTTTGGATTTTCTTTTTTTATTGTAAGTAATGCTGCTATTAACATCTTTGTGCAAAATATTTGTCTGAATTCCAGATTATTTCCTCAGGATACAGTCTAATTAGTGGAATTAAAGGATTAAATTGAAAAGTAATTTTTTTAAGCTCTTGCTTTCCAGAAAAACTTGCCAGTTACCCTCCCAGCCACAGAGTTATGGGATTGCTTAATTCCATCCACATGTCTATTTAGGATTTTTTTAAAATTAAGCTATAGTTTGGTCAATTTAACTTTACATATTAATAAAGCAAGTATAATAATCATCATCCAAAATCTTTAGAAATTTTACTCTAAAATTGTATATTATTGATGAAAACATAATTTTTAAAATAAGGGAGAAATTGGATTTCACAATAAAGATGAAAAACTTTAGATCTTCCCTTAAGTTAAAAATTTGAAATGCTTACAATAGATCAGTGATTTTTTTAAAAATAGATGAAGTACATATTATTTAAAGGTCTTTTTTTCCCAGAGTGTTCAGATCATAATACTACAAAAAGCTACACATTTTTACCAATAAAACTGGATTTTCTTAGTACAATGTGGTATAATTGTCAGCAGCATAAACTTGCCAAAATTAGAAGTGTTGAAGTCTCTTATGCTACCCACTATAAGATATAGTCAGTCTTGGGTCTACTGCTGCACACTGTGTTTTCAAATAACTTTTTTTTCTTTCACTTCCTTATCTTACTCTACCTATCACTAGGCAAAACCAAGGGCTTCTGTCCCAGAGAATGGTTCTGTCTCCAGAAATGAAATCAGTTCTAAATTCTCTTTTGCTAAGTGTAGCTGGCAGTAGTAAGTACAGTCCCTCAGATCTGTGTGCTGCTTCTTGCATAGCAGTTCTGCTTGCTGTGACTCATGCGTGAAGTTATGGAAATCTGACTTAGTCCTTATATTAGATGAAAACACTAAATACCTGGATTCATTATTTATTTCCAAAGCTCTTCTTCCAAAGGCTTTTTATCACCTGTACTAAAAGGCATTGAGATTTAAGATAAGAAAACATCTACTAACTACCTAACCTATTCTAACTCACTATTACAAGAATGACATTTTGCTTATTGGAATGGTTTGTGTAATAGGATGCTCTGATTTGGATAGACCATCTAAATATACCTATGCTATTTCCAATTTACACTTGACCCATACACCCTAGGTATCTAAAATAATGTCCCAAGGTGCCCCTGCTTCCCTCTAAATGTATTCCTTTGTCCCTGAGGAAAGCATCTAGTATATTGCCTTAATTGGAAGAATACTTAAAATGTGGCTGTAAGTACCTTTTAAAAAGTTAAAAATATGACTCATGTGAATTGGAAAAGTGGGCATGATTTAAACATTTAACTCATTAATGAGAGAACTCACAGAATGGTAAAGCTGGTGCCAAGAGAATTTAAGGAACTGTATTCAACACACTGAGAGAAAAAAATCCTGGAATGAGATCACTAGATTAGATACAAAACCAGTTAATGTCCTACAGGACAATAAAAATATAACCATAATCTCTCTTACTAGACAGAACTTATTTGCATTTCTTCTAGACAAAAAAATACAAGTTAACGTGTAACTTAACACAATCTGTGTCCTAATCAATGGTAAGTAGGAGTTACACAAAGGTGTATAATTCTGTTGAATTAAATGCTCCTTGCATGGGCCTGTTAGACAATGCTCCAGTGTGACACTGAAAGAACTACAGCCATCCTTTGCCTTATTTCCAAGTTGTGGATAACTTTCTTAACAGTGCTTTCTACTAACTTCTTTGAATGTAGTAATGTTTATACTCTGGGAACAAAAGTGACCACAAGTAGTAACTTTTCTGATTCCCTCCAATAGACAATACACAGAGACCAATCAACTGGACAGTGCAGATGGGAACCGGCTGGAAGACAGCCTGGAGAGAGGTGAGCAGAGACTCTTTTGGCATGAAGACTCCAAGCCTGGAACATTAGTCTGAACTGCAGTCGAACCTCTTGACCAAGCACTGCGTTCTCACACTAGTGTGCCTTGCAAAATGTGTGCGTCTTCCCAGAAGGCTGTTTGGCTTTAGAAACCTAAAGGCATCAAATGTTGAAGAGAGGACTCACATTGCCCCGGAAATGAATCACACACTAAGCTGCACAAACCCTTGAACACAACCTGCCTTTCGGAGTCCAGGCGCTAACCTAACAGAGCAAAGTCAGACCACAGGTTGAACTATTGCCAAGAGAGGACTAAGCCGTTATCAATAGCAAGCACTTTTTAAGGGAATAAAATTTGTCGAAGGCAAACCTCAAAACTATGGAAAGTGCATGGATCTCCAGAGAAAAGAAGGACAGGGGATATACCAGAGCACAATTCAAAATGATGAGAGAAGGGAAACCAGAGCTCCTTAATCAGAAAGTTTAAATGTGTGAGCTGATGAAGAATAATGCTATTTCTACATGGACATGAACAATTTAGACAGTATTGGAAAATTACTTGAAGAGAAGCTGGATTTTCATGAAGTTCTGAATGAGTGTAAATGTTTTTAGGGTGTTATAAAGAGTGATGGTTTTCATAAGCACCATAAAATGGGTTCCAGAAAGACTTATTGCCGTAGCATCCTGTAATATAACTTTATAGTAGCAGATTGGGGAAAATGAAGCAGCCCACTGAATAATTGACACACTCTGTTTGGAGAATTTTCTGAGGTACAATATCATTGAGCTCCTTTTTTCTTTCTATACCAATGGCATGATGAGCTATTATTCAGGCTGGTAACTCTCCAACTTGGCTGTCATTTGAAATGGCAGACTTGATATGGAAAGTTTTATAAAGAGCTTGAAAAAGTATTTTAAGGTGATACAGAAAGAACCCAAAACAAAATTTAAAAAAAAAACCCACATCATTTTAGATGAATTGTGTGCCTTAAAATGGTGGCCATTAGAAAAGTAAGTATAAGTCTGGATTCCACAGTTATTTCTAAGTCACCAAGTGACAAAAACAGGATTAGTTGTTTAAAAAAAAACAAAACCAAACTCCAAGCTGCAGTAGATTTAATTATGAGGCTAAAAACTACCTCATACTTTCCATGGAAGAACTAATTAGCTATGGTCTATGGTTGAGTTTTTGGGGTTTTTTATTAACAAATATTTCCATATTCCAGATTAATCTTTTTTGTCATCTTGACTCTGCTTCAAAATCCCATGAAAGGTGCTCCCTCCCCCCTTTTATACAGGTTTCTTGTCCATATTGTGACTAGAGAAGTTTCTGAACAACTTTTTTGGAACTTTTTCTATCTATATTCCAAAGCATGTAATATATACATAAAACGGATTTGTTAAACTGGTCCTTAGTCATTTGTATCATTAAAAATGAAGTTTGGGGAAAACTTTGGAACAAAAAAAAGACATGCAAAAAAATAACTTATTACTTTTTGCATATTTGTATAGCCTTCTAGAAACAGAAATACTCTTTTGCATATTCTTTTACAATTCTGACTTTTTAAGACCTATTATTTTTTTACATAGGTCAATAAACTAAAGGTGTGCTACTGAAAATGTTTACGTTTTCTTCCATTTATGTTAAGAGTTCATACAAATCAGTTTAAGGTGCTCTTGACTTCAAGTAATCATGTTGGACAAGATTGCAGATTCTTAGTTATACAATAGTATTACCGTATTTTATTGATTCCAAGATGCAAGTTTTTTATGTTTACATCTCTGAAATCAGGGTGCATCTTTTGATTGATGGCATGTTCTAGTTGAATTGGCAGTGTGTCTTTTTCCTTTCTTAGTGATACATAATATAATTCTGTGTCTTACAATAAAGTTGTCTTAGAATTGATGAAATACGGTAGTTTATTGACTCACTGAGGATGACTGATGTGAATTTGTAGGCCTCCTAATCTTCAGAATGCTGTTTATTTGTAACACATAATTCATCCTACTTTTGCAGGTCTTTTAAATTCAAGAAAATATTTCACCTGACGTCTTTTTATCCTGCCCAATGGGGAAAGGGGAGTGGGAAATGAAATGTAGGGAGACCTTAATATTTCCGAGTAAATATCTTACATGGAAGTGACCTTTTCCTGTTCAAGAAATTGTATTCTCATAATTGCAAGTATACTTTGAAAGAATAAGTAGAACTTGGCTCCCAAATGGGAAAAGAAGGTGTAGAAATGGAAACACAGTGGGCCTGCTCTGCGAGTCCCCCCTTATCTTTTTTGAAAAACATCTCTCAACCACTTTATTGTTATGTTTATTAGTAACCAAAAAGTGACAGAGGTATGTTTTTTAACATGAAAATTTCATTTTTTATTATAAAATATACTCGTGGTAAAAATTTTAAATGCAAACACAAAGCAAATATACAACATAAAAGCATGATCTTGCCCTACAAGTCAAATATTATCAGATGTAACAATTAATTTATTGTACACTAGTTCAGATTTTTTTCCATGCATATAGTCTTCTTTTTTAAAATACAGTACCATATTACAAGTACAGTTTTACAACTTTTTTTCATCTAACATCTTGATGTGTTATCAATAAATATTGATCTGCCTCATAAAGATTTGTGTTTTACAAGGTGAATTTAAAAATTGCCTCACCTTCCTTGATGTTTAATTTTCTATATTTGAGAAAATTCTTCACAATTCTTTCGTGTATTTATAAAAGCTTAATATTATGATTAATGTTTCCAGAATTGCTTTTAAATGAGGAATTTGGCCTGTGCTTAGGAACAAAGGGTCAAACTAAAGAATTTCCTCAAATTGAACTTTCAGAACTTTCAGAATTACAGTAGAAAAGTTTAGATTATTTTCTAGAGTGTTGCTTCTCAAACTATCAATGGTGAAAGACTTTTTTTTTAATTTACAACCATTGTGAGCCTATAGTATTTTATAGTAAAATAAAAGTGAATTACTAAGAGAAAAAACTAGTTTTAAAAGATGAATGGCTAGATGAGGGAAAGAAACAGATACAAAAATATCCATTTCTATTTATTATTCGATTCATCAGACATAAAACTACTCTGTTAAGTTGCAATCAAAGTTTCTAAACACGGACTCTCAATTTCTGTACCTACTTTGTCCCAAGTTCCAGTAACACAATTCCTTGACTACCCTTTGCATAGCACTGACCTGGAGTTACATCAAAGGAGGTGCTATATCCATGCTTGTTAATAAGGGAAGTCATTTGTTGTCACCTGTTACCTCACAGGGTGTAGAGACGCAGTCTATTTCCAGAGAGAAAAATCTTAACACATACAAACTTACCTCATCTTTCTCAAAGCTTATCGAGCCCCTTATCTCATGTTTCTCACTCCATTCCTACCCCTTCCTCTGGATTCCCATAGGTCTTTTCCTACCACTCTGCCTTCTCTCCACCCCCATCCTTATGCCACCCTGGAGTGGAGAAAGGAAAAGTACGTTGTGCAGAAATGAGTTCACATTTGTTTAATTATAGCTCGGTGTGTACCAGGCCGCTGTGCAACGCTGAGACATTTGCGTGTTTCATCCCCACAACAGCCCAATGAGGATTATAATGCTATTATTTCCATTTTACAGGTAAAGAATCTGAGAATTAGAAAGGTCAAGTAAATGTCCAAAAATCATTCACCAATTAGGAGAAAAGCAGGAAATAGATCCTGACTTTTCAAACTCCAAATGCTAAGCTACTACCACCTTGTTCTATGAACGATTTCTCTACAGTGAGGGGAGCAAACAGGATTTTTGTAAATGTGTCAATGAAAATTTAAGTGAATACATGCTAAGCTCAGCTTTCCTTGCTCATTACGTCTTAAAGATAATGGATGTAAGTTGCTTCCACTTACCAGTAGCAGGAAGGTCTCAGTCCAAACACAAGTCAAGATCTAGGATACTTATCTAGGATACTCCCTAGTCTTGGATGGCTGCCCAGTGGCCACGTTATTTATTGCTATTGAGCTCATCAGTGGACCAAGAACATTTCTTAAATTGTTTTCTAGTCAATAAAATGTCTCACACCAGTGAATATACTTGTTACAATCACAGATAGCTATAATGAACTAAATATTGATCAGTAGCACTGAAAATACCTACTGACCCATACCCGTTTGTGATTGCTCAGGGCTGTAGGATATTATGAAGTTTCTAGGTTCTTCTACCAATGCCCTGAGGGGTCCTCTCAGAATTCAGCTCTGTCAGATGTATGTGCTGTGGGCTTCACATTTTGATTCACTTTGGAAAGAGTGAATCTGAGATTAATCTCCCATTAGAATTTAAGCCCACTGCCAGAATGTCCTTCTAGCATTTTTATCCTCTTCTACCGTTAATGATTCATTGAAAGAGTCTATCTCCTCTGCAAGAGAAATTAGGAAATATGCACCAAGATTTATGTTGGCAACACTTAACCTGATTCTTAACATTAACACACACATACAAACACATTTTCTCCATTTCTTTTTACATTTGAGTATCAGCAGCCTTGACAGGAACAGTGTACTGGGACCAGAAACAGGTGGAAGTTGGCCTAACTTTGGAGTTTCAGATAATTATCTCTTCTTGAGTGCTTGTAACACTCACGAAAGTACCCACGGTTTAAGAGATCTGTGGTTTTCACCAGGTTTGTACCACCCCCTCTGCGACACTTGGAAATGTGTTACTGGGTTTTGGAGTCTCCCAGTGACTTGGAAGTACTGCTGGCATTTAAGTACCAGGGACATTAAACACCCTGCAAGGCATGAGATGACCCTACATAACACACAGTTGTTCTGCCTCAAGTGACCCACTGAGAAACCCTGGGTGACTTATGCAGAGAGAGGGTTTTGTTAGATTGAACTCTCTGCATGCTGCCTTCCAGAGCTGGAAGCAGGGATTGCTCTATTTTGGAGGGAGATGAGGGGAATTGAAGGAGACAACTGTTTTATGAGGGTGGGGAAGAGACTGTATGTGACTTGAAAAACCACATATCCAACTAATATTTGGACACCACCTGTGTGTCCTTCAGTCACCGTCCTTCCTCCTAGGCAGTGAGGATAGAATGCTTTCCTGAAGCTGACGGTCCAATGAGGGAGAAAGAGAAGCGAACAATTAGGATAACTTAAAGTGATCCCTAGTCCTATGAAAGCCAAGTGAGGTGAGAGAAGAAAGAGGCTATGGATAAGACCTTAGTTGGGTGGGACACATGGGGCTGTTCGGGGCCGTGGTGCTTAAGCCTAGACTTGGGGATTGGTGAGAGAAGAGCCTGTTAAGCAAAAAGGAAAGAAGCTCTCTCAGGGCTAAGAGAGTGGCGTTCTGGCATTTGCCAAGGCCCTAAAGATAGAAGAAGCTTAACCAATTTTAGGAACTAATAGAATAGGTGGCCAGATTGTGCCAGGAGTAAAGAAATACAGAGAATAAGGAAGAAAGGTACATACCATATTTGAACTCTCACCATAGTCCCAACAGTGGAACTAGTGCTATCATACATTACTTCATTTAATCCTCCCTACAACTGTGAGACAAAGGTGGTCCTTACCCCCAGAAAAGGATATAAAGACAGAGGATCAAACAGGTCACCGTGGCCTCAGTTACAGTCACATACCATGCAGGAGGTTGTAAAACTAATATTCAAACCTATATCTGTCTGACTCCAAATCTCATGCTCTTTATTAACCATGACATTATGGAAAAGCGATTGCTCACCCTGCACCCCACTTAAATGGAAACCAAAGAAAATGGAAATGGAAGGGAAGAAGAAAGCAAAAGGGTCAGCCTGGGGATTAAGAAAGAGGGATGGTCAACGGAAAGGCTGGAGATCAGATTGGCCTGGTGAAAATAACCAGGGGAAGGGGCAGCCCAGGGCAGTCTGCGTTGGTGCATTTCCAAGCTGTGCAATTCACACTTCTGGTCAGACTGTGGCTTGAAGACACCCTAATAAAGAGTCAGCTAACAGCCCACCAGGCTGGAATTGCCTTTGCAAAAAGAGTGGAGGCAAAGAGCAAAGGGGTTTGAAGAATGTATTCTATAAAGGCTCCTGATGCAGTGATTAGACTAGCATTGCAGCTTCCCATCTCTGCTCCCTCCCATCACAAACACAACTTTTCCCAGAAAACCATTGCTTATGTTGTCCTGTCCTTATTTTCAGCAGAAAATGGCTCCATAAGGAAAGGAGATCAAAGGTTGGGAAGCCAGAGTGACAAAGATCTCATTAGGGATGCTGACGAGCCAAGACTGGGAAGGGCATTCCCAGCACCCTTCAATTACCATGGAAAGAGCTTTTCTGGGAGCTGATGGTGGGTGTCTGGGCAGACATCACCGGCTTTATAAAGCAGTGGTTAAATGTGTGCACTTTGAAGTTGGGCAGACCTGGAGACAGACTGCCAGGCATGCATGCAGTCAATCCCAGCCTCCTCGCTGCTTGCTGGTTGTATGAGCTAGAGTTCTAACCATCCGTCCCCCCCACCCCACCCCCCTGGGCCTCAGTTTCCTCTCCAATACATCGCATAAGGGTGTTTGGTGGGCTGAACAAGATAATGCACATAAACAGTTCGGCACAACATCTAGTTCCCAGCAGGCGTTTCGTAATATAAATTCTGTCCTGAAAAAAATGTGGCAAGTGATGTTGAATATGAAACAAGAGCTAGAAAGCTGGGATCCTGAGGATTTGCATTGCCTTAGTTTAGCCACTGAAATGACAACACCATTGAAGTAACTCATCATTGTCAAGGGCTGGTTATGTCTTAGGCACTGTCGTGGGCGTTCAGAATTTTTTTTTTCTTATTTAATCCCTACAGCAAGTTTGCAGTTATTAATCCCAAAGGAAAACTGAGAGAGGTGAAGTAGCCCAAGTTACATATCTAAGAAGGTACCCAGGCCTAGCTTGCAATTCACAAACGTGTAAAACAGGGCCTTTGTCAAGTCTGGATTTGTCCCACTGGAGTCCCCTGTGGAGGAAGGCTGCACCGAGGAGTCAAGCTGATGAAGGTGTGTGTGTTCCTGGCCCTTTTCAGCGAGGGCTGTCCTGCAAGGAGCACTTGCGAGAGCCGGAGAATGAGTGAGTGCCTCCTTAAACCGGTGCCCTCGCTGCCTCACTTGCTTCACCCTGGGCTTGGCCCTGCTGTGGGCCCAAAGACTGCTATCTGCCTTTTTATGTGCATAAGAATGCAAACAAGACAGCAAGTAGGGTGGTCTGATATAGCCAATGAGTAAAATAGCTCTCATGTTAATTTTTTGTAATTTATTTTTTTCAAAAAAAGCTGGATACAGGACATTCACGGCTTCCTGAAAGAAAACCAATAAGGGACACCAAACAAAATCAGTAAGTACAGAACATGTCCCATAGATACAGAACACCTGGCAACACTGTTTGCCAGGCCTCTGTTCAGGGCAAGTGGGACAAGAATAGATGCTTGAGCCTGCTCTTGGAGATGGTGCTAGGGAGATAGGTGTCATACCCTCCCCGTGCAAGGAGAGGTTGGCCTGCTCAATCCAGAGCCTTTCTTCAAACCAGGAACCTTGTGGACCAGGCCCAGTTTGGTCTGTAAGCATGCACAGAACGTGTAGAAGGTCTTGTGGGACAGCGGGCCTGAGAAAACTTTTCCGAAAACGTAGTTTTCTCTGGCCTGGAATTCCGACGTTTACAAAATTGATCAACGAGGACATCTATAGGCCTACTGGGGTTATTGCAGGCAGGCGGTTTCTGGTGTGGCGGACCCATGATACTGAATTCAAATACCAGGTGTGCAAACAAGCTTCAGGAGCCTTTCAGGAAAAAAAAAAAACAAATAGATTTCGAATACCCGACATCTTGATTTATTAGCTGTGCCTTCTTGGGGAAGTTGTTTAATTTTATCTAAATATCAGTTGTCTATAAAATAGAAATAAAAATTGTAACAATCTCACAGGACTGTAAAATTCAATAAAACTTAGCACTTAAGGAAGTTAGCACAGTACCTGGGACACCATAAGCCCTTATAAATGTTTGTTGTTATTATTGTTTCTAATTTGACCCTGCAAAAATGTGGGATATTAGAGAGTTTTTATTAATAATTAACATTCGTTGAGTGCTGGGGCTGGGATTAGGGTGAAATGAGTGAGTTATTCACTCAGGTTCAAAACATAAGGGGCCACTAGAAAACCCAGTTGACAAATAACATTTTAATGCAATCTTTAAAAAAATTAAAACTAATGTGGAAAATCCATGATAAACAAAACAGCAAAAGTTTAAATAAAAATTGGGTGAGTATTACCGATTTTTTTTCCTTTTGCCTCGGGCTCATATATGGCTTGGCACTACATTGCTCTGTGCTAATACAATCTTAGCAACTGGAGGAGGCAAATCTTCCTCTCTCCCTCTCTCTCTCCATACATGATAGATAGATAGATGATAGATGATAGATAGATAGTTGATAGATGATAGATAGATAGATAGATAGATAATAGATAGATAGATAGATAGATAATAGATAGATAGATAGATAATAGATAGATAGATATAGATATATAGATATATAGGTAGATATAGATATATAGGTAGATATAGATATATAGATAGATATAGATGATATAGCTATCAGTAGGATAAGTGTTGGGGGGGTATAAAATATTTTATATTTTACAGATGAGAGAAAGGAAGCTGAGAGGAACTGCTCAGGAACACTGCACAGGATCACATAATCAAGTATAGGGTCAGAAATCGACCCCATATTGGAAATATTCTAAAGCTTATGTGTTGCCCTTTCTACGTGTTCATACTTCACATTCACTAAATGAAGTAAGCTAACATTTTTCTACCCTAGAGTGTAATTTCACTTGTGCTGTATTTTGAGTTGCCAGGTTTACCAAATAAAAGTGAAGAATACCGAGTTAAATTTGAAGTTGCAAAAAACAACAAATAATTTTTAGTATGGGCATGTCCTCTATTTTCTCTGATGGTCCCCTTCCCACCCCATCACCAAGGCGACCAGACATTTTAATAAATAGAGCTCACAATTTAAAAATGGAATAGATCAGCCAGATTAAGCCTGCCATTTCTGTACTGAGCACAGTTCAGGAATAGTAAATGGCTTTAATAGAGTAACAAGACCAAAAAAACGTAGAAAACTGGCTTAGTATTTTAGGCTTAAAAGGCAAAGGGACAGTTTGAGCTTCATCCGGCTTTACCAAAGCCCCCTTCTGGGCCCTTACTGAAATGCTTTGGGGTAAGAAATTACAAGCCTGAGCTGGAATAAAATAAAGAAAATGCTTTAGGTGTTCTGTGGCGCATGTCCTGCAAATGTTATTTTAAGATCTCTAGCTCTGGGCAACATAAATTATTTCCTTGGCAGAACAGTATTCTGAACCCCACAGATTTGCTTCCATTCACAGTGCAATGAAAATGATTAAGAGCATATGAAATTCATTCTTTAAAAATACTGGTAATCATGTTGCCCACCTAGAGTTGAAACATTAGCAAATTTCAGCTCCTTGGAGCTAGGTAAGCTGAATATATTGTCAGCAACTATTTCTTCTAATAACGCTGCTGCATGCAGATGGAGTGGGGGGAAATATCGCAAGGCTAGTCTGAACTTTAGGTACTATATGAGGAGTTAGGTTTTTAATTACATAAGAGTAAATCAGCAAAACATGTCAATGGACTTTCAGGAAGCTGCACGATTTGAGCAACGACTTCAATTTCTAATGTACACCCTAGCTACCCAATTAAATTTTCCCAGATCTCTCCCAAATCAATGGGCCCTTCCCAGAGCACTACTTAACACCTCCCACAATCCCCCCATTTCTGGATTACTGGTGTGTGTGTGTGTGTGTGTGTGTGTGTGTGTGTTTGTGTGTTTATGCTTAACCTCCACCTCCACTGGCCTGTGAACTCTTAGAAATCAGGGGCCATGTTTTATTTAAATATGTGTTCCATTTAGAATCTAAAACTAATTCCTCATCCAGCAAGTACTTCTGGAATTGCATAGTATATACATACTGTATCAGTTTGCGAGAGCTGTTGTAAACAAAGAAGCATAAACTGTGTGGCTTAAGCAATGAAAATGTATGATCTCTCAGTTCTGGAGTGTGAGAGAAAGGTGTGGGAAGGCTTGGTTCCTCTGAGGCTATGAAGGAGAACGTGTTCCATGCCTCTTACTGGCTTCGAGAAGTTTGCTGGCGATCTCTGGCATCCCTTGGCTTGTAGAAGCATCATCCCGCTGTCTGCCTTCAGCTTCCCATGGCGTTCTCCCTGTGTCTGAATTTCCTCCTTTTCTAAGTACCCTGTCATATTAGTTTAGCCCACCTAAACTTGATTACACCTATAAAGACCCGATTTCCAAATAAGGTCACGTTCTGAGGTACTGGAGGTTAGGACTACAACGTATCTTTTTGGGAGGCACAATTCAACCCATAACACATACTAAATGAAGAAGAAAAAAACCCACTAAAATCCAAAGGACGTGCTTTTTTTAATTTTTATTATTAGTTTCAGTTGTACAAAGCAACATAATAATTAAACATTTATACCCTTCACACGGTGATAACCCTACCAAGTCTACCACCCTTCTGATACTGTACATAGCTTCGTACATTCCCTATGCTGTACTTTACATCCTGTGACTATGTGTGTGTATATATATATACATATATATATATATTTATAGTTGACATTCAATATTATTTTATATTAGTTTAAGGTGTATAGCACAGTGGTCGGGCATTTATATAATCTATGAAGTGATCCCTCCGATAAGTCCAGTACCCATCTGACACCCAACATGGTTTTTACAACATTATAGACTATATTCCCCATATTGTACTTCACATCCCCGTGACTATCTTGCAACTATCAATTTGTACTTTCTAATCCTGTCACTTTCTCACCCACCCCGCAACCCTTGTCTCATCTGGAAACCATCAGTTTTTTTCTCTGTATCTATGAGTCTATTTCTGTTTTGTTTGCTCATTTATTCTCTTCTTTAGATTCCACATATAAGTGAGATAATATGGTATTTGTCTTTCTCAGTCTGACTTATTTTACTTAGCGTAGTGTCCTCTAGGTCCATCTATGTTGTTGCAGATAGTAAGATTTCATTCTTTTTCACGGCCGAGCAATACGCCACTGTATAAATGTACCACAGTTTCTTTATCCAATTGTCTATCGATGGGCATTTTGGTTGTTCGCATATCTTGGCTTTTGCGAATAGAGCTGCAGTGAACATAGGGGTGCAAGTATCTTTTAATTAGTGTTTTGGATTTCTTTGAATAAATACCCAGGGGTGGAGTTGCTGAGTCATAATTAACTATTTTTAATTTTTTGAGGAACCTCCATACTGATTCCATAGTGGCTGCACCAATCTGCAATCCCACCAACAGTGCACGAGGGTTCCCTTTCTCTGCATCCTCACCAACACTTGTTGTTTGTTGATTTATTGATGATAGCCATTCTGACAGGAGTGAGGTTGTATCTTGAAGGATGTGTTTTGGAGGTTCAAATGAAATAAAAGTGTAGACTAACAGGCTCAGTGTAAAAATCTCTGCTCAGCAAAGGTGTCTTTATACCTCAACCAGATCAGGATGTTGACCCTTGAGAACAGAATATTGATCAGCCCAGACCTACAGAATCAAAACCTGCTGAAGATCCTCAGCTGTTGTTTCAGCACATTAAAGTCTGAAAAGCCCTGCTCATTTCACCTGAAATATTAAAGTAATTGTTAAGAAGCATACTCACTCCCCACTCCTTATGTTCCTACAGAGGGCCTTCAGCTAGACCCGTGTGTGTTATATATACACCCAGGAAGCTTTAAAAAAAAGACATACTGATGCCCCAGCCCTACTCTGGACTGACTAAAGCAGAATATCTGAGGGTGAACCCAATCGTTGGTTTTTTAAGTCCTCAGGTGATATTAATAAGCAGCATGGGTGTGAGAACCGCTGAGCTAGACCTGGCCTTCCCCCTGCCTCTTCCCCTTATCAGAGAATTCCCTTCCCCTTTCAGTCCGCCTGCCCGTAGAGAGAGAGGCATTCGGTCAGCTCCCCAGACCTGGGATAAACTTAGCATGGTAGTTTCTACAAGCAAGAACGTGGAGAGAGAGTCCTGCGATGGTCCAGTGCCACTTGTACTGTTCCAAGTAATGTAGGGTAACTCAAACCCTATGCATCACCTGGGACCTTGTTAGCTTGTGGATTGTTTTCAGGAGGTCTAGGGTGGGAGCTGAGAACCTGCATTTGTAAAGTACTCCCAGAGCATGCCTATGTTCTTATCCGAGCTGGCATCTAAACCATCCCTTCTGACTCAGCTTTTTTTTTAGCTGAGCCATCCTGCCATCTGTTGGCAGCTTGCTCAGCGGCAGCTCAGCTCAGGCCATGAATCAAACCGGTGACCCTGTTGCTCAGAGCTCGCACTCTTGAGTGAGCTCTTAACCAACTGAGCCACTCAGCTGGTCCTGACTCAGCTTTTAATGCTGTACATACTATACATACTTTGGTCTTCATATGACACCTGTGTCCTTTTTTCTGAACTTTAGTGGAAAGAGGAGTGTTGTTTATTGGAGAAACCATAAAACTCCAGCAATCTAACTGGTCTCCACCTTTATAGTGACTCACAAATACTAATGTAACGCCTATATAGTAAACCTTCCAGGGCACAACTGCCCAGATGACAGCGATTCTTCTTCTCCCCCACAATCACAAGGGACCCCAATCCCCAAGGTCAAATCTTAAAACTGATAGAGCACAAGGGCTCTGGAGACAGGCAGTGTGGGTTCAAAGCCTGCCTATGACACCTATTAGCCATGTGACCTTGGGAAGGTCACTAGGCTTCTCTAAGTCTCCATTTTCTCCCCTCACTTCAAAGCGTTGATTTGAAGATTAGAGGCAATAATATGTATAAAATGCATATCACAGAAACAGGCCCAGAATAAATACTTGTTAAATGCTAATGGTGATTTTGCTGTTTCATGATCTGACCCCTTAAGGTGTAGTTAATGGATTCAGGGGTACATGCATGACCCAAGCTAGGGCAATCATATTCACTCTTAGGAATTTGGAATTGGGAAGTAAAAGTTTCAGAGGCTGGATGGTGTCAAAATAGCAGTGTTTGAATCTCTCTACTCAACTGGCTATCAGGACCAACAGCATCAACATCACCCGGAGGCTTGTTACATGACACACAATCTCAGGCTTCATCCCGAATAAGCATACATTTTTAACAAGGTGCACATTACAGCCTGAGGCACACTTAGAGGAAAGCCTGCTATCTTCTTAAAAGGCACCCATTGTGACCTTCGCGTCTTTATATCTGAATATACAAAAAGGCAGATTTTTATGAAATAACCCTCAACTAATACCTTATTTTTTTAAGCTTGAGCTAGCTCTAGTTAGTGTCTGCTATTCATAACCCAAAAATCTCAATAGCACTGCAGACTATATTCAAGAAAATACAACATGCTATAGCTTTTCCATCATATTCTATATATTCCATCATATGTAATCTAGAACTGGAGGAGGTTCTAAAGTCAGCCTGTAAGGTGAAAATTGTGTCTGGTGATAATACTGCCAGAAAATTTATTAGAGTTGTGCCATGTTGAAAAGTGACATCATCTTTCAGTAAGTCTACTATGGCTGACTGGGTTACATGGACTCTTCTTCACGGGAGACCCAGATGAACCAGTAGCTTCTCTTTCATGACCACTTTGTATAAAAAGTGCTTATTTTTAAACCCTAGACTCCCGTTCTTGTGCAACAAGATCAATCTACAGAAAATAGATGCATGCTTCCCAGCTCATGTCCACTCTGAGGCATACGCTCATCGAGCACAATGGCAATCACTTTGCCATTGCACAATTTAAAGTTATTTTCCCTTTCTTTTTCTCTCTTTCTCTCTCTCCCTCTCTGGCATTTAGAGTTGACTTTTCACAAAGTATGTTATGGCTAGGTATGATGGTTCTCAAATCTTTTGTATTTGAAGCACACTCTCCAATTCTAGCATTTTGGGTAGTCACTAGGAAGCACTGAAGACTCTATGAGATATAAACAAGCCAGCAAATAGTTACTGCAGCATGATGATGGTCATCTCCAAAAGCATCCACAGTTACCACACTCTTCACTTGCCTTCCAACTTGACGCTTACTACTCCTCTCCTTTCTCAGAGAAATTGTACCTCACATTTGTCCATGTCACTGTCAAAGGTATCTCTGCCTAACAGGTTTTGCTGTAAACCATGTGTGCCCTCAATCCTAGGAAATATAAGTTCTATGTATTGATCAAAACCTGGTGACACACTTGTGAAATGTTTAGGTTTCTAGCCACTAAAAAGTATTAAAAGCTCTAGGCTATAGTAAACAAGTCCACAGTTCACTAGTATGCACCCTCTAACACTGTCTTCAAAAGACATTGCTGTCTCTAAGTCTCCTCCTTTGCTTAAAAATGATTCTTATGCTACAATCTGGATAAACCTTGAAAACATTATGCGAAGTGAAATAAGTCAAACACAAAAGGACAAATACTGTATAATTCCACTTAAGTTAATTATCAAGAATAGGCAACTTCATAGATACAGAAAGTAGATTAGAGGTTACCAGGGGCTGTGAAGAGGAAGAGAATGCAGAGTTATGGCTAAATGGCTACAGAGTTTCTGTTTGGAGTGATGAAAATTTTGGAAACAAGTAGTGATCATGGTTGCACTACGTTGTGAATGTAATTAATGCAATTAAATTATCATTTTAAAATAGTTAAAATGTCAAATTTTATGTAATACATCTTTTACCACAATAAAAAGTGGGGAAAAAATGGTTCTCTGCTCTGCAAGTCACCAGGTCTTAATATTCAGGATCTACAATAGCTCACCTTACTGCTAAATTAACCTCCAAGAACCACTGTCCACTCAATTCAAAGCTCTCCCCATTCTCTGCTTATTCTCTCCATGCCACCACACAAGCATGTGCAAACACACTATGTGTTCAGTCTTATTTCCTTGGTTTTTCACACACTCTTTATTTATTAAATGAATTGTTAATAAATGATTGCCTACAATGTGCTAAGTAGTGGGAATACCACAGTCTTAGACAGGGGCTCCATCCCTTAGAAGTTTGCAGTCTAATCAGGGAGTCAGTCAAGTTCATAGGTAATTGTAATATAGTGCAAAGTGATGTGATCAGGGACACTCAGGGAACCAGGTGTGGGCAACCAACCCAGCTGGGGACAGGGTGGAGTCAAAGAAGGCTTCCTGAAGGAGGTGATGTGTATGCACATGTGTGTGCACGTGTGCTTCCATGTGTGTGTGTTTTCAAGATGGCTATTATCTTGTGAAACTAAAAGAAGAAGGAGGAAGTAGAGGAGATGTATTACTTTTGTAATTATCATCATCATCAAGTATCAGAAAATGTTGGGTCATATCCATCCACGAGCAGACTCAGCAGTGAGCAGTTTGTGGCATTAACATTGCAGGGCACCAGCCAGTTAGTGGGGTCCTGTCCAGGAACTGTAGCTACAAAACCATCCTTACTGTCATGGGCTTTCTTTTTTATCTTGCTGTAATCCAAGCACACCAGGTCAAAATAATAATGATTTTCTTAAAATCTGAAGGAAAGGACACCTTAAGACTAGGGAAAAGCACTCACAACTTGCTTGGTCTATGGTTCCTTTTACTTCTTCTTTTTTGGGTGCTATGATGGGAGGAGGAGGTTCTGAGAAATAAATAATAAGTTAAACATGGGAGACAGAAAAGGTAAACGTCTATGGTCCTTTTGAGCCATCCCTAAGATACCATGCAAGTGACTTAAAAAATTGTGGCTCCTGTTATCTGGAGGTCATGTTTTATAGTGGAAAGAACGAAGACTTTGGGGTCACTTTCTTACACTGTGGTCATATTAGTAGAAATAATGGTAATAAGATCTAACAGTAGTTAAGGTCTTGTCATATAGTGAGGTTCCATATGTGTTATCCCATTTGATCTTTGCAACATACCCATGAAGTCAATAGTATCATTACTCCCATTTTATAGATAAACAAACTGACGCTTTATTAGGCTATAAGCCCAAGGTCATTTTCCTCATCCCTCAAATGGGGATTAGGAGGCTGATTTGTTGTTGTGAGAAGTGGAAAGGAAATAGACATACACAGTACCTAGCAGAGGAGGTGATCTATACACCTGGTTCTTCTCCCTAGGAGAGTCATTTGATCACTTCAGATATTTGAGCATTCTCTGTAAAGGTCCCCTTTGGTTACTCAAGTAATCAATATCTTTTGGCTACAATCCCATTTGTAAAAGCGTCATGAAATTCATGTCTTTAATAAGTTTAAATTTCTGGTTGTAGCTAACACAAGCACCTCGATAATCAAATAGCCATAGATAGATTTGATGCATGAATAAGGCTAGATGAGCAATGATTGTCCCATCTATCCTTCAGAAGCTGGTGGCTTGACATACACTGGAGACCTGGCACAGTCTCAGCAGAGCAAGAAGGTTGGGGCTGGAGATCTACCAAGAATCTCAAAAGATACAGACATCTTTAGCCCAGTGTCTATGTTGGGGCAGTATAAAAATTACCATGCCATAAGACTTGCAGCGTTATCAGGTAAACCCTGGAGGAGAAAGAAAATAGCTCCAAACTCAGAGTCCCCAGATTCTGATCAACAATATATTTTTAGTATGTAGAACAATGCCCCAAATCTAGCTATCTGCTCCCAGTCACCAATTAGTGATATTAAAAAAGCAACTGTTTTCCCTTCTTTGAAGATAATACATGAGAAAGGAGATATACATGAATTTAAATAGGTTGATCTATGAAACACTTACCAATAATCACTTTTTAACACAGGCGTTTTTTGACTCAAAAACAAAGACAGTCTCAAAAGATCAAATTTTGGCTGGCCAAGTGGCACGTTGGTTAAGAGCTGGCTTGGGACGCCAGCTCTGAGCAGCAGGGCCCCGGTTCGGAACCCACATGAGGGCCAGTGACACTGCCCTCTACAGCTAAGATGGTGAACAACAACTCAACCTGGAGCTGGGCTGCCGTGAGTCCTCCAGGGACGGCGTAGGCTGCAGCCCCTGTGGCAGTGGGCTGTCATAAGCTACCGTGTGTGGCCAGCAGCCAGCGTGAGTGGCTGGCAGCCGGTGTGAGCTTCCAAGAGCCGCCGTGAGCGGCCGTTCAGAGGCCGGCGACCAATCTGCCTCACCCAGGAAAAGCGTAATGATAATACCAACATGGGCCAGTGAAGCAACATCCTCCACAACTAGACTGAAGAACAAAAACAATACCAACTTGTCTGCTCCCCTTCCCCTGACTCCCCAACGCTGTTCCCCTCCCTCAATTTCCCCATAAATTCTTTTAAAAAAAAGATCAAATTTGTGTACACCCTAATCTTCTAGATTTGTTCCCAATATGGAGGAGCAGTAGTGCAGCTGATCCAAAGAACCCAAATAGAATCTCTACTTGGTTTTATCAATATGATTGTAAGCAGCACATTTACTTCTGCTTATGCCTGGCTTTAGCAAAGAACTAAATGATGTTAACTTCCTTGGGTACATACCGCTATTTGTTTTAAACAAATAGTTCTGTAATGGTGCTAATAACTCTTCTCATAATTGTAAATTCTAAAATCCCTTGGTAGGACCCTGGTCTCTCTGGCTATAGAACATCTTCTCCTGGCATGTTCTTCCCTTTTACTCCTGTGTGGTAGGCAACATTAAATGTACAAATCTAAGAGGAACACAGCATATGATCAGTTCTACTCTTAAGACATGGATGTTAGGGGCTATCTCACACATAGGTGTTCATCCAAGCTCCCTCTTTGTATTTTGGGATGCGTACCAGCGGGAACTCTTCCACGCTTCTCTTCTCATCCTTTCTTCTCGAACAGGATTTCCCAAGCTCCTCAGCACTGTTGACATTGGGCCAGATACTTTGTTGTGGGGAGGCTGTCCTGAGCACTAGAGGATGTTTAGCAGCTTCCCTGGTCTCTACCCTCTAGATGCCAAGAGCACCAGTTGTGACAACTGAAAATGTCTCTAAACATTGCCCAGTGTCCATTGAGGGGGACAAAATTCCCCCTACCTTCCACTCCATAGAGAACCATTGCTCTAAGAGGAAGAATGCTAATTTGATTAGTGACAATCTGGCCTATATTAGTCTACATTTCAATGGTGGGGTGGTCACTGTGTTAAACAGCTCTTAAACTGACCTCTCAAGCTTTCTGAAGCCTCTTAAGTCATGGAGGGCAATGATGTAGTGGCTAAAAGACACTGGGTTCAGCTACCTGGGATCTAACCCAGCCTTAGCACTTATTAGCCATTTAACCTATTCCTCCCTTTCTCTAAGACTCAGCTTGTAAATCTGTAAAATGGGAATAATAATATAGTCCTCTGTGGCAGCTGTAGCTTGACCTGCCCATGCTGAATATTTGTACCACACTTCTATACAAAAACCTTCAATTTTGTTTGGACGGTAATGTGCCCAAATTAGGATTGTCAGATTTAGCAAATAAAAATAGAGAATGCCCAGTTAAATTTATTTTAGATAAACAACAGGTAATTTTTTTTAGTAAATCATGTCTCATTTACTAGCAATGTGTTTGTTACATGCGTGCCTGGGGTGAGTATTCTGCTTATCTCCCAGATACAGCTTTACCTAGTGCCCTATGCTATGTCAGAGAAGCCTGACTTCCTGGACTACATCAAAGGAGTTCAGTCCATGGGAGCCACTGGCAGGATACTGGAGGGAGGGAAGGAAAGAGAGGTGGGAGAATCCATTCCCCCAGCTGCCTGCCCCCCAGCTATGGTGCAGTGGCTGCACCCCTCTACCTAAAGCCATGCCTCCTGCTTTCTGGCCCTCTCCTATAGCAACAGCTCCTTCTCCAGGCTCCACTGACCTCCAGCCCTCACCCTCTGGTCCAGAGGTATAAAAACATTCCCACTCCCACCCACTGTTCTCCTGGACAGTTCCCTTTATCCCTGCTCCACCTCTGAGTTTGAGAGTGCCACCTGTCTTTCAGAGGAATTTTGATTGGGACAGTGTCACCCATACAATTTCTAACAAATAAACTTCTATAGAAGGGTATAGGGATTGTCAAATGAGATGATGAGGTCAAGTTTAGCACGGCGCCTGTCACATAGTATGCGCTCAGGAAATATACTATTATTTGTAAGAAAATGTGGTAAAACAGGAAGCTAATTTAGGGCCTCTTTTAGAGCTTGATCTGCCCTATTCATTTTTTACTTCTCTTTCAGCAGTCCTCTTCCCATCCTGCTTCCTTTCTCTTTTCTCCACTCCCACCATCTAGACAGGTCTCAAGTGTGCAAATCCCAAGATTTAGAATCTGCAAGAGGCAATAAGAAAGGAGCCCCATTTTGTCCTTGAAGCTGAGCCAGGAACAGGGCTTACCTTAGGGGATGGTGCTCTTACCAAGCAATAAATAAGCTTTGCCTTTGTGTTCCTGTGGTATCAGTTGTGATGTCTCCTCTTTTATTATAATTTTGTTTATTTGAGTCCTCTCTCTTTTTTTCTTAATGAGTGTAGCTAAAGGTTTGTGAATTTTATTTACCTTTTGAAACAAACCAACTCTTAGTTTCATTGATTTTTTTCTATTGCCTTTCTAGTCTTTATGTCATTTATTTCAGTTCTAATCTTTATTATTTTCTGCCTTCTGCTAACTTTGGGCTTTGTTTGTTATTATTTTTCTAATTCCTTGAGGTATAAAATTAGGTTGTTTATATGAGATCTTCCTTTTTTCTTAATGTAGGCCTTTATCACTATCGACTTCCCTCTTAGAACTACTTTTGCTGCATCTCATCAGTTTTGATATGCTGTGTTTTCATTTTCATTTGTCTCAAGATACTCTCTGATTTCCCTTTTGATTGTTTCTTTGACCCGCTGGTTGTTCAGGAGTGCATTGTTTGATTTACATGTATTTGTGATGTCTTTTGGGTTTTCTCTCTATTGATTACTAATTTCATAACATTGTGGTCAGAAAATATTTCTCATATGATTTCAATCTTCTTAAATTTGTTAAGATTTGCTTTGTGGCCCCACATATGACCTGTACTGGAGAGTGTTCCATGTGTGCCTGAGAAAAGCATGTATTCTGATGCTGCTGGATGGAATGTTTTGTTGTCAAACCTCTGTTAGGTCTAGGTGGTCTGTAGTTTTATTTAGGTCTGCTGTTTCCTTGTTAATTTACTGTCTGGATAATCTATCCAATATTGAAAATGGGGCATTGAAGGTCCCTGCTATTATTATATTGCTGTCTATTTCTTCCTTCAGTTTTCTTAATATTTGCTCTAAATACTTAGGTGCTCTGTTAGATGCATATATAGTTAAAATTGTTATATCCTTTTTAAATTTTTATTAAATTTATTGGGGTGCCATTAGTTAGTAAAATTATATAGGTTTCAAGAGTTCAGTTCTATAATACATCATCTATATATCACATTGTGTGTTCACCACCCAGAGTCAGCTCTCTTTCCATCACCATATACTTGACCCTCTTTTTCCTCCCACCTCCCCCCTTACCCTCTGGTAACTACTAAACTGTTGTCTGTGTCTATGAGTTTTTGTTTGTTTGTTTGTCTTATTCTTTTGTTGCTTTCAGTTTTATTTCCCACATGAGTAAAGTCATATGGTTTTTTACTTTTTCTGTCTGACTTATTTTACTTAACATGATAATTTCAAGCTCCATCCATGTTGTTTCAAATGGCAGTATTTTATCTTTTTCTTATGGCTGAGTAATATCCCATTGTATACATGCACCACATCTTCTTTATCCTGTCATCTATCGAAGGACATGTGGGTTGTTTTCATGTCTTGGTCACCATGAATAATGCTGCAGCGAACATAGGGATACCTACATCTTTACAGATAAATGTTTTCACATATTTTGGGTAGATACCCAGAAGAGGGATTGCTGGGTCATATGATGACTCTATTCTTAATTTTTTGAGGATGTTTTCCATAGTGGCTGTACCAATTTACATTTCCACCAGCAGTTTATGAGGGTTCCTTTTCCTCCACAACCTCTCTCCAACACTTGTTATTACTTGTATTGTTGATAATAGCCATTCTAACAGTTGTGAGGTGGTATCTCATTGTGGTTTTGATTTGCATTTCCCAAATAGCTAGTGAAGTTGAGCATTTTTTCATATATTTGTTGGCCATTTGTCTTCTTGGGAGAAGTGTCTTTCCAGGTCTTCTGCCCATTTTAAAATTGGATTGTTTATTTTTGTTGTTGAGTTGTATAAGTTCTTTATATATTTTGGGTATTAGCCCCTTATCAGACGTGTTGTTTGCAAGTATCTTCTCCCATTCAGTTGGTTGCCTTTTTGTTTTGTTGATAGTTTCTTTTGCTGTGCAGAAGCTTTTTCATTTGATATAGTAATCTTTTTGATGAAGTAACACCTTTATCATTATGTAGTGATCTTCTTTGTCTTTCATGACGTTTTGACTGCTGGCAGACTGTAGCTATGAGGGGGCTGGAGCTAAGTATAGGGATATTTAAGGCCTAGTGGCACAGATAGGAGTGTCTCCTGCTGGGTCCCTATGTCAGCAGACATGCTCATGAACTGTGGCTGGGATGGGCTGTAGCCCAATTTCAGGGCCCTTTCAGAATGTACAGTCTGACTTAGTTTGTCAGGGTTACCTCCAGGGGCTCCCAGACAGCAGCCAGAAAGGATGGAACCAATTCATTGTATACTTCAGAGTCCACAGCTGGGACTAGGGCCTATATGCCTATTACCCAATGTGTGGGTGAGCATTACTCCTCCTGGGCCCCTTGGCATATGGTGCTGCTGACAGAACAAAAATCAGATGGGGCTATAGTTAAGTTCTCAGGGGTATTGAGCTATTTCTGGGTCTATAGCTGAGACCATAGTCTGCAAGTCAGCCACCAAGGTGGGAGCCTGCCTTCCCAAAACAGCTCTCCTCAGTCTTGGACTGCACAGGGAAGGGGGGAGTGTGGCGTTCAAAATCTCCTAAATGATCCCAAAGCTCCCACAAAAGCACTTTTGTTCATGGATGGATGCAAATTATTGTTGATGAAGGGGGTTACAAGTGAGGGACATCTTATTTGGCCATCTTGCTTGATAAATGGTTTTAATTAGGGGCTGAATATAGCCTTCACCTCAGACACCAACTTGATTGATAGAAACTGACTGGTGTGGGGCTCTGTGAAAAATTCTTAGGTTGCTCCTCGGCTTAGAGAGAATTCCATGATCAATTAGAAATGTCTGCTGGGCCGGCCGAGTGGCACATTGGCTTGGGATGCCAGCTCTGAGCAGCAGGGTCCCGGTTTGGATCCCACATAAGGGCCAGTGACACTGCCCTCTACAGCTAAGGTGGTGAACAACAGCTCAACCTGGAGCTGGGCTGTCGTGAATCACCAGCGAAGGCATAGGCTGTAGCCCCTGCTGCAGTGGGCTGCCATAAGCTACCATGTGTGGCTGGCAGCCGGTATGAGCTACCAAGAGCCACTGTGAGTGGCCGTCCAGAGGCCGGCGACCGATCTGCCTCACCTAGGAAGAGCGTAATGATAATACCAACATGGGCCAGTGAAGCAACGTCGTCCACAACTAGACTGAAGAACAAAAGGACAGCAACTTGTCTGTTCCCCTTCCACAAATTCCCCAATAAAATCTTAAAAAAAAAAAAGAAAGAAAGAGAGAAATGTCTGCCATGCACAAGACATATAGGAGTGGCAGTACAAGTACCATGTATTTGTCATCCCTGATCTGTAATATAATCCTGAGCCAGTGATAGTAATTGCAATTTTCTGCTGGGTCATGCCCTGACATGGCTTTGGCAAGGTATTTAGATGCCTTGGTAGTAATTGGGTAGTTTTGCTGTTTACTTATCTTGCTTAATGTGCAAGAACTAATTTTGAACTAATTAAAATTGTATTTTAATTTAAATAACTAATTAACAAATATATTATACACACATATTTGAGCTCTCAAGAGATGTTTAAGCTTTCAAAATATATTCCGATGCCAAGGAAGATGGAAAATCTATTAAGATCAATGCAAGAAATAAATTTACTTTAGATCAAAATACACTAGTGATTACCTTATTTTTATTTTTTCATGAAACTTTGGAATGTTACTTCTCTTCATTCTAGAAACATACATTTTGAAAACAAGGGAAAGATCATGTTAATAGAAATTATACATGCCACAGCGTATAAAAAGCCTCTAAAACTATTTTAGTAAAAACTACAACAGAATCATTTCTCCCCAAAAATTAGTGTTATTTTGGAGGAGAACTGTTAAATATTCAAATACCATGTCCCCAAAGCCTTGCCTCTTTCCCAGAGCCTTGCACTTTTATTCCTCTAGTTGCTGGGTAGTTGTTATTGTAAAGTCACCATCTGACCCTCTATAATCCCCAGATTGCATTTCAGTGGATTGCAGTTGGACAGAGGCAGATAAATATTTTTTTCAATTTTAGAAGCCTCCATCATACCTACAAGTATTTTTTAAAGTGAAGATAGTTTGTGTTACATGGAAACATTTGCTGAGCAAAGTCAGGGAATGTCTAGCAACCAAAGACAGTGAGCACTTTGTTTATCAGTGGGAAGAATTGAAGCCAATAGTGCAAATTTTGTTTTGAAACATTTAGCATCTGACACTTTCATTAATTTAAAAATAGAACCCAGGAAATATGTGAAGCATGTAAAGAATGATGTTGGTCACAGGATTAGGGAGACAACCTCACCGTGACTTAAAAAAATAAATGGTGGTGGTGGGGTGACCACAAATTAATCTCCAGTTCTAATTCTCCTAATAGTTTTGTGGTTGTTTCTCCTTTCTGGATGGGTTAAATTTCTGAATGCCTAGAGGAAAACATGTGTTTTCAAATAGGAAATTCTGAAGATAGTGAAAACTGTATTACTAAAAATTCCCCATGGCCCAAGGAAATGGTTTACTGAGAAATGTAATATGAACCAGTGAAACCGAAGAGCTCTGAAATCATCCTGCATATCAGCTGGTGCTTAAAAACTGGAGAAACAACGACTCACTCAGTTTTAGTCATCAGTGGCATTTTCTCACCTCTGACACTACACTTTTATCTAGAATAACAAGAGCTCACAAGGTGAATTGATTATGACTTTCAATTGCAACTTGAAGACCAGCTACAGTATGGTTAGCTATTTTGGACTACTATTGGTATTTTTAGTTCAAGGGTTTTAAAAGTTGTCACACAACCTCCAAGAGCCTCACTATGTAAACTGACACTCCAGTTGCTCGCCAGACTGCACACAATTGCAAGGTGATGATATCTCTCTTCTGACGGATTACAGAGTAGAAGGTAAAATCCCCTTGTGTAAACTCTGTTGCCCAGTAGAGACTCTGATGTGAAGATCTGGTTCTAAATGTTATGAGTTATGGTTCTTTCTATTCCTACTGACCTCATAAATTTATCAAATATTTTTTATAAGTACTTTTTTATTTTATTATTAGTTTCAGATGTACAGAACAAAGCAATAGTTATTCTTTTCACCCTTCACAAAGTAACGACTCCCCTCCCCCCATCCACTGCCCTCCCACTCCCGATGTCATACTTATCTATTACAATTCCATTGACTTCATTCCCACACTCTACTCACATCCCGTTTTGGTTTTTTAAAATTTTATTGGGTAACAGCCATGGCCATTGGTTACACATTGTTTTCATGCTACAATGGCATAGTTGACTCTTTTAAGGAGGGTGCAGCTCACAGTGGCCCATGCCAGAATAAAACTGGCAACCTTGGTGTTATCAGCACGATGCTTTAATCAACTGAGCTAACTGGTCACCCCCCCTTGATAAGTACTTTTAATAAGTACTATACATATCTTCCTTTTCTCTTCAACCACCTAAGTGGCTCCTTCACTCACTCAACCAAAACACTAGATAACTTTTGGTGTACATTGAACCATGTAAAGACAGAGAACAGATATACTCCTTGTCCTTATAAAGCTTTCTGATCCTTGAGACAGTAGCAAATCTTTTGTTATAAAGAATGCGAGGAATAATCAAGTAAACTTTAGATCATTTTAGTAATAGCTATCGTTTTTGTATGTTAGAATGTCATCCCTTCTCCCTTTTACACAGTGAAGAAAGGGAAAAAATATGTTAACTGAAAATATTTCCATTTGGAGAACTAGCTACTAGCATATCCCATCCAGCTGCATGCCCGGCCTTTATTCCCAATCACTGTAGCCACGCTGCAAGTAGAAAATGTTAGCATTCATGGAAGGCTAACAATTCATCCCAAATGCAAAGGGAGTGCACACACACACACACACACACACACACACACACACACACACACCTCATTGAACACATGAAAAAACTAACAGCATGAGAGGAAGACAACAAGATTATGAAATGGAAGTGCTAATGCATAAGGAAATAGAATTAATAAGAGAGAGCCTCACACCCATGACATACTAGTGTGATCTTGTGCTGACAGGCATAGCACAGGTGATTGAGGCTCCAAAGAGGAAGCGACCTACACACACAGGGGAAGAACAGATAAGGGTTCCTGGAAGAGGTTATATTTAGGCTGTTTTTGAAAGTTAGAGGGGGGCCGGCTGAGTGGCGTGTTGGTTAAGAGTTAGCTTGGGAGTGCCAGCTCTGAGCAGCAGGGCCCGGTTCGGATCCCACATTAGGGCCAGTGACGCTGCGCCCTCTAAGCTAAGATGGTGTACAGAAGCTCGACTTGGAGCTGGGCTGCCGTGAGTTGCCAGCGATGGCGTAGGCTGCAGTGGGGCTGGCTGGCAGCTGGCGTGCGCTTTCGTGAGCTGCCGTGAGCGGCCGTCCTGTGGCCAGTGAGTGCCTGCCTCACCCAGGAAGAGCGCAATGATAATACCAACATGGGTCAGTGAAGCGACGTCCTCCACAATTAGACAGAAGAACAAAAGGACAGCAACTTGTCTGTTCTCCTTTCTCGATTCCCCAATAAAATCTTTAAAAAAAACAAAAACAAAAACAAAACCCATCATCCTCCACTTCTCACATCACTAAAAAAAAAGAAAAGAAAGTTAGAGGGCGGTCAGCTAGGAAAATAGGGTACAGATAATATTCCAAGTCAAGTGTATAAACAAGGAAGGGTAAGACAAAGAACTTCACAGGAAATACAAAGAGATTTGGATTCCTAATACTGAAATGGTTTAAGTTAATAATTGTAACTTGCATTTGTATAGTTCTTCACAATTTTCTAAGTGCTTTTCCAGACGTTCTCAGACGTTCTAACAACCTGTCAGGTATACACAGTTGATAACAGTTCACAGATGTGGAAATTTCACTTAGAGGGAATAAGTGATTTACCCATAGGAAAGAACTTGTAAGAGGTGGGATCCAGCCTTCTAATACCCAACTAAGTGGTTTTTCTTCTCCTTACAGCTGCCTCCACTTTGCATTAGCTGGCATGATACAAAGTGCCCTGTATTCTACCAGCTGAGGGAGTAACAAACAGTAAAAGAACAAGATGGAGAGAGCAACTCCTGGGACGCTCTAAAGAAAATGTGATTTTATCACTGATCCTGGAGTTTTCACCTGAATTCTGGAAAGCCAATTAGAGTTAAAAGCGCAATGCAAGGGACTTACGTTTTTAAAAAATTCATATAGCCAAATTTTGCCAATTTGAACTTGATATTCAAGGCAGCTTAGGTGTGGAGAAGATATTACGGGTTAAGATCTTAATGTTTATGTTATTATTTTACTTGTGTGTTAATGCAATGCTTTCTTTATTAACTAGTATTAACATGTTTAATAATATGATATGCTACCATATTTTTTCTACACAAATCAATGATGTAATTACAAACTTATCACACATGTAGGGGATACCTATGGTGTGTTTGCCAATCCAGCAACCAGTCCTTTTCCTGATAACAGCACCCCAATAATTCTGGGCACCATCCTCTTCTCCATTGCATAGGAGTGTTTGTGGAGTGCCCAGCCAAGGTGCCCACCCTCCTCAGGTCATCCACACTAAGATCACCAGATGCCGTTCTTTGGAATTTGAATCTTAAACTGGGAGGTTTGAAGATTACAATGTTAGGGATTTATTTGTCTCTGTAAAGCACATGGAAGACACTCTCCTTAGCTCCTGCTAACTGGATTCCTGAAGCCTTATCTGGTCTACCACCAAGATTCATTCAGAAACAACCCACTTTTCACTATGGCCACACTATAGCTCACACTGCCATCTCTCTTCTGGGTTTCTTCAGTAACTTCTAAAAGTCTCCCTGCTTTCACTTTGCCTCCTTGAAATATATTCTCCTTGTGCTGTCAGAGGTATCTTTTTAAGACACAAATCATTTAATTCCCTTGCAATTCTTTTGTAGTGGCTTCTGATTGCACTTAGATTTGAAATAAAATATGAACCCTTTACCATCTATATGTTACCTGACCCCTGCCTACCTCCTCAGACCTGCTTCCTATCACTGTCACCCTCATTCACACTGGAAAGAGAGAAGGGAGGGGGGAGGGAGAAAGAGGAATAGTGATCTTGGGAAACTATAAATTATTTCAGCAATCAATTGACCCTCAATAATTGACTGCATTTCCATTCATTCAACACATCATCTCTAGCCCCTCTTTATTTCTTCTAGTCACTGAGGATAACAAATAAAATGAGACAGACACAGTCTGTAATCTTACTTTGCTTGTATTCTAATAGAGAATAGTCAAATTGAAAGTATTTAACAGAATCCATCATAGGCTAAAGGCAACTCTCGGAGAGATATTGCAAAGATGCTTTGATGAATGGCAGAACCACTTGGTTAAGTGCACATCCTACCAAAAAGAATACAGACGGGAACAGGCTCATTTGGATTTATCAACTCTAGTGTATTCATTTTTAAAAACAATGTTTTACAGCCATTTGTAGTCATGTGTCATACACAGATATAGGTAATGATATTTTCATTTTTGTAGGAAGAAATCATTCATGGAGAAATACTACTACCTTGAAATTACAGAATTCATTCCAAGTCATAAATGCTAACATTTGAGAGACAAATTTAATTTCTCTCAGATGACAATAGTCTCATATTTAGAAAAAGAGAAACTGCAGAAAACATTAAGATCACACCATGAGTCTAGGGGCAAATATGATTAATCACATTATCTAACATTTGGGTCTTCCCCAGCAAAGAAAGCCAGGGGTTTCTTCAAAGTGAGATTTGTAGAATCTCACTTATATAATAGAAAAGATAGAAACAATCTTAAAAGACAAAGTTAGGCATTAAAAAAAAACACCACATGCTAGGAGTGGTTATCTTTTAACTGATGATTTCAAGTTTTTTCTTTCTTCTTATCTATAGTTTCTATTTTTTCTATAATAAACATGTATGATTTATATAATTAAAACCAAGTGATTTTCAAGAGAGAAAAAGAGTTAACTTCTTTTCAACAACCATATTTTTCAGCCCTGTCTTTTGGAAAGTCACCAAAGAGAAGGCTTGTTTGTACCTTAGTAAGATTTGATAAAATTCTTGAGACACCGAACATGGTTTCAGGTTATGCATCTAAAGTTTCTTGAAGCTCTGGCCTTTTCTCCAATGTCCTAATGCTTCTTGAGTAACAGACTTTTGATAGCTAAATTTCTCCTTGCATTTCAATCAACTGAAGTGCCCTTTTCCTTGTATCCTCAGGCGTTGGTGCCACCAGTCTTGTGGTTCTTTTTCCCATTTGTGAATGCCCTTACATCTTTTTCTAGCTTCAACTTTTTTTTAAAGTCTTATGTATGTGAGTATATTGAGGTGAAGTGTGCACTGAGTGAAATATCTAGGTGTTAGTTGCACAAAAAGATGAATTGTGACAAAAGTATTTGCCTAAGTAATCAATGCTCCAGATAAGATATAGCTGTCACCCCGGAAAGTTTCCCTGTGCCAATAACTTTCCAGTCAATCCTCACCCTCTATAAGCAAGTGTTCATTTGATTTCTATCTCCATGGTTTCGCTTTGCCTCTTCTTGATCTTCATATAAATAGAACCTTACTGCATGCATTCTTTAGTGTCTGGCTTCTTTCATTCAACCTAATGTTCTTGAAATTCAGTCGTGTTGCTGTGTATATCAATAGTTCGTTTTTATTGTTGAGTACTCTTCCCTTGTATGCCTAGACCACAATTCGTTTACTTATTGTTCTATTGGGGAACTTAATACCATCAACTTTTAAAAAGTGGTTTTTTATTTTGTGAATTCATTCAGAAAAAAATGAATAGAATCTCATCATAAATACTTATGAGAACATCTTTATTATCTAATTATTTGCTTCTAATATTTTTTATTTAACATTTTTCAAGTACTTTTTTAAATTGTGATAAAAATCATACAACATAAAATTCATCATCTTAACCATTTTAAACCATACAGCTCAGTAGTGTTAACTATATTAACATTGTTGTGCAATGGATCTCCAGAATTTTTCATTTTGCAAAACTGAAACTCTATACCCACCAAACAACTCCCCATTTCTCCCTCCCCAGGTCCCCCGGCAACCACCATTCTACTTCCTGACTCTGAATTTCACTACTGCAGACACCTCATATAGGTGGAATCATACAGTATTTGTCTTTTTGTGACTGGGTTTTCACTTCACATAGTGCCCTCAAGTTCATTCATGTTGTAGTATGTGACAGGCTTTCCTTCTTTTTTAAGGCCGAATAATATTCCTTTGGATGTATGTACTACATTTTGTTTATTTATCTGTTGATGGACATTTGGGTTGCTTCCACCTCTTGGCTATTGTGACTAATGTTGCCATGAGAACAAATGTGCAAATATCTCTTTGAGATCTTCCTTTCAGTTATTTTGGATTGAAACCCAGAAGTGGGACTGCTGGATCATATGGTGGCTCTTGGTTTAATGTTTTGAGAAACTGACATCTTTTTTTTTCATAGTGGCTGTACCATTTTACATTCCCACCAAAAGTGCTTCAAATATTTTTTGAAGAAATCACATGTTGTAGCTAGAGTTGAGGTCCTAGGTTACCTTTTCCTTTCACTCCCCTCTTTCTCTGCCCAAAGAGAATCATTATCCTGAATTTGGTGCTTCTCTTGCCCATGTATGTTTTTATATTACTCTGTTGGCTTTTTGCATCTATCAGGTCTGACAACAAAGTTCACAAACTTGTTGCAATGACGTTGCTAACCTTTTTTGATATTGGAGGGATTATTCATTATGAATTTGTATCAACTGGACAAACAGTTAACCAAGTTTAGTATTTGCAATTGCTGAAAAGGCTGCGTGAAAAAGTTAGACGACCTGAACTTTTTGCCAACAATTCACAGCTTTTGCATCACAACAATGTACCAGCTCACACAACACTGTGAAGGAGTTTGTAGCCAGTAAACAAATAACTGTATTGGAACACATGCCCTACTCACCTGATCTGGCCCCCAGTGACTTCTTCCTTTACCAGAAGATAAAGGAAATATTGAAATAAGACATTTTGATGACATTCAGGACATCAAGGATAATACGACGACAGCTCTGATGGCCATTCCAGAAAAAGAGTTCCAAAGTTGCTTTGAAGGGTGGACTAGGCGTTGGTGCCAGTGCATAGCTTCCCAAGGGCAGTACTTTGAAGGTGACTGTAGTGATATTCAGCAATGAGGTATGTAGCACTTTTTCTAAAATGACTTTGCGAACTTAATTGACCTCGTATTATTATGGATAGGATTTCTACTGTGATTCTGAGTTTTTTTGTTGTTGTTCTCTGGATAATGTCTTTCCTTTCTGGTAGTTTCTTTGAAGTCCTGTAGTTTTACTACAAGTTGTCTAAGTATGGCCAGGTGCAGGTGGTTTAAAATTACAGATGGTTTTAAACATTGTGAAACTTATTTAGCTCAGTATTCAGGAAACACTGTCACTCTAAGGACCTAGTTCTTTCTTTGTTCTAGAAAATTAGTGATAATTTCTCTTCAGTTATTGCTTCTTCACCATTCTCTCCACTTTCTTATTCTGTAATTTCTATTTAACAACTGTGGGAGCTTTGGGATTATTCTCCATGCCTCAATTGCTCTTTCATCCTTTTGGCTCCCCACCACATTCTGAACATCTCGATTCTATGTTCCAGTTAAAAAATTAATTCTGTATTCAGCTAGAGTTTGTACCATTTATTGCATGGTTTATTTACATAACTATATTATTTATTTCCAAGTTTTTAATTTTTTCTTACATTTTCTTATTTAATAATTTTAATTACTTCTTTCTTTAATTTTTTATTTTTCAATTACAGTTGGCATACAAAATTATATTAGTTTCAGGTGTACAACATATAATTACTTCTTAAATAGAAATTATACTTAATTTCTCTAATCATCTTAAATGTGATTATTTTAAAGTTTATCAAAATCTATAAATTAATCTGTAGTGAACAAGTATTCAAAACACTAATTTTGCTGGTTATGTTTTTTTTTTCTTCACATAATTTCATTCCCTGACCCATTTACTTATTGTCTTCTCCTTACAAAAAAAAAAATTGTCTTCGTTTTTACTTAAACATAGTAAAACAGAGGGGCATGCTAGCTTCTCCATGGTAATGCTAGTACAGAATGGTCTACATTTTAATGATGTAAAATGATCCCTACAAAGATATTACTTATATATTAATGCATGCTTAGAATATGGTTTAAGGTTTTTCTGGTTATGAAATCATATATATGTATATATTTGTAAAATATTCAAGTAACTTGGAAATGTTTAAAGAAGAAAATAGGATATGTTTCATATTGATATAGATTCTATCAGACTTTTTTTCTGTGCTTATATAGAAAATAAATATATACGTATGGAGTATGTTTATATGTTTTACATTTTTTAGCAAAATATACCCTTTAATAGGCATTTTCACTTTATAAAATTTAAATACCATTCCGTAATAATACAGCTCTACAACAAAAACCAGGTTTTGTGGTAATAGGTAGTAGGAATAGGATATAGTTTATTTGATATATCCCCCATTGTTGGGCATTTAGGTTGTTTCCAGGTCACTATAATAAACAATGCTATGAACACACTTTTTTTTTTTTTAAGATTTTATTTGGGGAGGGGAACACCGTTGGGGAATCGGGGAAGGGGAACAAACAAGTTGTTGTCCTTTTGTTCTTCAGACTAATTGTGAAGGACGTCGCTTCACTGGTCCATGTTGGTATTATCATTGCACTCTTCCTGGGTGAGGCAGATCGGTCACCAGCCACTGGACGGCCACTCACGGCGGCTCTTGGCAGCTCACGCTGGCTGCCAGCCACTCATGGTAGCTTATGGCAGTCCACAGCAGCTTCGCTGCAGCCTACGCCGTCACCAGCGACTCACGACAGCACAGCTCCAGGTCGAGCTGTTGTTCACCATCTTAGCTCTAGAGGGCGCAGCATCACTGGCCCTCATGTGGGATTTGAACCGGGGCTCTGCTGCTCAGAGCTGCAGTCTCAAGCCAACTCTTAACCAATGTGCCACTCGGCTGGTTCGCTATGAACACACCTTTAAATATCTAAAGATGTGAGGATCTTTCCAAATAAAATATTCTACCTAAATATATTTCATTACCCTTACTTTTTGTTATTGTGGTAAAATATGCATAACATAAAATTTACCAGATTAACCATTTCTAAATGTACAGTTCAGTGGCATTTAAGTACATCCACGTTGTTGTGCAACAACCCTTGCTTTTAACTATGAATTCACAAGTTGATTGAAGAAATGTCTGTGACAAAATGTGCTGCTAACTGTCAAGAAATTTTAGGCTTGCTCTCAGTTTTTAAGTACTTTAATATCTCTGCCTCTGAGAATGTGGACTTTTGTCAAAGTAGTTGGGAAATGCCATATCGGTAAGGTATCCAAAAAGAAAGACTTGACATTTGCCTGCTATATTCACAAATGTCATAGAAAACTATAAATGTGTTGTTGTAAAAGATGCTGAAAATTTAAGGGTTAAAGTATTTTGTTCTGCAAATCTGATCAGGCCTGCATTTTTTTTCACCTGATTTAGAGGGTGTTCATAGCCCAAGTTAGTGAGAAGATTAAGGCAGTTACCTTAAAATTGACTTAAATATAATTTGGGGTTATTTTCTATGTTTTAAAAATTAAGTAGTGGGCCGGCCGAGTGGCGCGATGGTTAAGGGCTGGCTTGGGACGCCAGTGGGCCCTGGTTCAGATCCCACGTATGAGGGCCAGT
>NW_017731684.1:1428358-1432209 GCF_001890085.2 Hipposideros armiger | reverse complement strand
ACAGGGGCTGCAGCCCACGCCGTCGCCTGCGACTCACGGCAGCCCAGCTCCAGGTCGAGCTGTTGTTCAGCATCTTAGCTGTGAAGGGCAGTGTCACTGGCCCTCATATGTGGGATCCAAACTGAGGCCCTCTGGCGTCCCAAGCGAGCTCCCAACCATTGCGCCACTCCGCCGGCCCCACAATTTATTTCTGATGGTATAATAACTAATGTTTAGTAAGTGTCATTTCAATTTTTCAAAAAGGTACATTTATTATTCCACTTTTACAGATGAAGTAACTGAGGTGCAGAGGTTGACTTGTTCAATGTAGGGGAGGAAAAAATTAATTTTCCAAATGCTCTTTTAAGTTCTCCCACTGAGCCCTGTTAATTGGACTGACTAAAGAGAGATTAACGAGAAAATCATGCAAATTTACTTCCTATAAGTTTTACATGACACAGGAGTCTTCATAAGGAAATGAAGACCCCCAGAAATATGAAACTTGAGTGTTTTTATACTAGGTTAGACAAAGAGTAGGTAGTCATGGGAAGATGTTGACAGGACAAAAAGTATGAGCTAAAGGAGTGACCTGGGGAAACTTAGCAAGGCCTGTTTGTGTGGGTTTTTCTCAGTTTCCTCTCCTAGTCCCTCTGTCTTCAGAAAAAAGGATGCTTCTTCCCTCCGGGTATAGGGAGGGCACCTCTCACAGGAGGGTCTTACGACCTGCTTCTGGGGAGAAGGGGGAGGTCAGAGAGTCCTTCCTGCACCTGCCGTTTCTCAAATTCCTGACATGCCATTTCTCCTATAACTTCAGTTTCACATATTTAGTATGCCAAGGTGCCATGCTTTGGAGTAGCATGTTCTGAACCTCATCAAATGCAAAGTTTCTAGGCTCTGTACGCCTGATCTGTAAAATAAGTGGGTTGCCATATTCTGTGCTTTTTAACACTTATTTACACATCAGAATCACCTGGATAGCTTCCAAAAAATACAGATTCCTGGACCCAGACCTGAGAGTTCAATTCAGTAGCTTCTGGGCAGGGGCCAGGGTATTCATGCACTTAACCTCCGCCAGCGACTCAAATCTGGCTATAATACTGAATCAATTAGTCTCCAGCTAGCTACTCTGTTTTAGCATCATAGCTTCTGATGTGAGAAGCTGCTGAGGTGGCAGCAGCAGAAAATCATTAAGAGACAACCCAACTAAATCATCTGTGTGTCACATGAGGCTAATTACACCCACAAAACCCTCTCTGTCACCATGTGGATAAAATGCACAGTGGAAACAGCTGGAGAGATGTCCCGCTTTGTAAACTGTTTCAGCTCCATCTAGTTCGCGGAAGGAGCGCCTCTTACAGATATTCCTAAATCTGCTTGATCATCAAAAACATTTGGTCTCATTAAAGCAAGTGGAATTCATCAGAACAGAATTTAAATCTGAAAGCTCACAAGAAACAATTCATATCATTTTCTGGGGAGAGCTTCATATTTACATGCAAATGGTGATTTATCTCTTTTCTTTATGAACAATTCCATCTAAAAGTCTCAGAATTGTTTTCTGTAAAAGCAACACGAGTTTTTAAAGCCCTTTTGTTTATTGCCATTAATATAATGGTTTCTATTGTGGAAGCGGTTTACAAAATGTATTACATTTTCCAATTGCGGTTGTTTTTCTTTAGATGTTTCTGTGGTTATCCATGAAATACAAGAATAGTAATATTATCATTTATTGAGGGCTTACTCTGTGTTGTGCATCATCTTACTTAATTTACATATATATCTACATATAACCTCATTTAGTTCTCTCAATAATTGCATATGGTAAGTATTATTCCCAGATCCCTTTGATATGAGGAGGAAACTTGGATAATTAAGTTGCCCAGTATCACTAAGGAGTGGAGCTGGGACTTGAATCCAGCAGACTGATTCCACATCTTCCTGTTATAGTTACATCAGCATTTCCCAAAGTATGGATTTTGGAAAGTTAATTGCACAAGCTATTAGTAAACGAATTTTGAAATAAAAAAAAACAAGCCTGGGGAATATTGGGCTAAACAAATGGGTTTCTTTCCTGTATGATTTCTCAGAGCACCTAAAAGGCCATGAACCCTACAAATCCCTAAAGACAAATGCAGACTATAACATTTCCCAGTCCAGCTTGAACACAAAACTCTTTTTGGTCTAAAAGTCTTTTTAGACCACCGTCCTGCAAACTAAGTCTTAAATAATCGCCCGCAAATTAGTGGTCCACAAAGTGGTTTCCAAACTTCTTTGCCCACTGAGACCAAGCTTTTACTTCCCTTTCACAGGGATGTAAGGAAGACCTAACAGGTGTTAAACGGTAAGTTGCCACTATGTACTTGTGCTCTTTACTTTAAAAATGATTATTCAGGTTAATTGATAATACCTTTCTCGGAAATAATTTAGCCATATTCCGGGGGTGCCAAAAAAATGTATACAAGTGGACACTTTGGTCAACGTTGCTCAAGCAGTAGTTTGCCGTAATCAAAAGTGTCTGGACAATGATGGTAACCACTTTGAGTACCTCTTTTTTTTTTTTTTAANAGTTGACATACAATATTATACAACATCAGCTTCAGGTGTACAGTGCAGTGATCAAGCCTCTTCCCCATCCATGATGCAAGACATGTGACCACCTGACACCCTACAAAATATTTACAACATTATTAATTATATTCCTCGAACTGTGTTTTATGTCCCTGTGGCAATATTGTAGTTGCGTATTTATTCTGTCTAACCCCTTCCCCTTCTCCCTCATCCCCACCTCCTCCCAAATAACAGCCATCAGTTGTTCCTCTATATCTCTGAGACCACTATTATGTTAAGTGAAATAAGTGAGTCGGAGAAAGACAAATATCATGTGATTTCACTTATATGTGGAATCTAAAAACTGAATGAACGAGGAAAGTAAACAGAAGTATCTCTAGCTTTCTTGAACCCAGCATTCTCCAGACAAATTTTGATCCAAGAATCTTTTTCAGATAATATCTTAACATTCTCAACAGGTGTTTGAAGATAATAGCACTGCTGTTGTTGATTGTATTATCTGCAATCTGCTTGTTTTTTCACCGTTTTTTACTTGCACCATCAAGCAGAGCAATTTCTGTGTTGTGTGATTCCAGCCTTTTAGGTATGTGAGATCTGCTTCTGCTGGGCTGATAAGAAGTAACTGAGGACACTGCTTAAGGGCCCCGACTTTAGAAGCAATCAGTCTTTAGCTCAAATGCCTATGCCTTAGTTTTAATATTTGTAAAACAAGGTTAATTTAAGTGCCCATCCTGAGGCAATGCAGCCATGGGTCAGGGAAATTTGAGGAGAGAGCTAGGCATTTATTTCTCACTCACAAAATCTTCAGGCAGTTCGGAGCCAGTGAGCAGAGCCTTGGTGATCCAAATAAATTGCATAAATGAATAGCATGCCACAAAGTGGACATAACTTATTTATTTAGTAGCATGTAGGAAGCATTTATAGAAATTTGTAGCTAGTGCTTAGGGCTAGCTGGAGAAAGCGATGGCTTATCCCCAGTCTTCCTCATCCTGAAGGACAGTGAGATGGAAAAGCAACTGGACCCAAGAAAGAAGGGCTTTCTCTTACCGTCAGGACTTCTCATAAATGTATCTGAGCTTTACACATTTCTTTTACATGAATTCTATGGGCTGTTTTGGAAAGAATAAAATTGAAAAGCCATTCATTTTTTAGTTTTAAACAATATTTGTTAGGTATCAGATATTTCTAGGCAGAAAAGAGTCACACAATTTATTTCTTTTTTTTTTAAGATTTTTATTGGGGAATTGGGGGGATGGGAACAGTGCTGGGGAATTGGGGGAAGGGGAACAGACAAGTTGCTGTCG